>NC_134577.1:69461423-69788209 GCF_050947875.1 Dermacentor variabilis
ACCTTAATTAACACCAAATGTCGTGGGTTCAACTCCCACCAATGGCGTCGGTGGAACCTACCGCGCACTTTCTGGGCTGTCCACTTTCAGTGGTGGCGCTGGCTACACTCGATGGGTCAGTTCTAGTAGATAAACATAAATACTCCATAAACTGGATGGGAAATGAGGTAAGTGCTTTGCGTCATTTAAGAACTACAGTTAATTTGCCTATGCGGTCCTTTACGTCATTTTATGCATGTGTACATGTATGTATATATGTATGTACGTATTTATGTATGTATGCACGTGCGTATGCATGTATGTATGCACGTGCGTATGCATGTACGTATGCACGCATGCATGTATGTATGGACGCATGTATGTACGTATACATACGTACATGTACGTGCATGTGCGTACGTACACACCATGCACGTCCGTATGCACGCATGCATGTATGTATGTATGCATGTATGTACGTATACATACATACATACATACATACATACATACATACATACATACATACATACATACATACATACATACATACATACATACATACATACATACATACATACATACATACATACATACATACATACATACATACATACATACATACATACATACATACATACATACAATGACGCAAAGGACCGCATGCATGCCATGGCGCTTAAGCGTAGCGTTGACAGCAGCCAACACGCGTAGTGCGTTTGGCTTCTGTCAACGCTACGCTTAAACGCCTCGGTGGCAAGAGCCAGGTAACGGTCTTCGTTGTACTGCATGGTGGCATAAGCTATATAGAGGCACGTCCTCTATGTAGGCCCACTAGCGTTCCTGCTGCTCCACTGTGTCACTGTCATGAGAGAAATGGGCTGAAAACGTAAAGCCAACGTTTTGTAAATATTCCGCTGAGCTCTCGCTAAGGCCAACGGTTTCACGGTCATTCTTATCTGGCACACCAAATAGGTATGCCACATGCCTGCAGGCTGTAAAGTCACTCGCGGCCCTCATCGCGCCAACGTTTTGAGACGCCTGGTAGTCGCCGGGGTGCTGTTCATTTTGTCCAGCGGGAGTCGCCTTACGTGCTACGTCGCGCTAACATGTTGCATCCGTGTATAGTTAAAAGACCGTCCGAAAAATTCAAGCGAAACGTTTGGCACGTTGGGCGAAATTGTGAATTCTTATTTTATTATCATTACTCTGAGCGACCAAACTGGAGAAAAAGAATATGAACAGACCACGGTAGTTACCCACTAATGCAATTAGCTCGGTTGCGGAGGTGGTGATTTGTCACATCATGTTTGTACTAAGTGCTATGGGCTTGAAGGGATGCGGCGTAATTGGGTGAAGACCATGTGGAAACTAAAATGAGGCCGAGAAGAAAACAGCCAGGAAGGCTCACGCAAGGTTCGCGATGTCGTCCCTGGAGGCCAGCGAAGAGACTCGTTCACAAAAGGGCACCAGTGTGGGGGCGTGGCTTCCCGGATTCTTCCGCGAACCCCAAGAAACGACACTGAGATAACCTGGAGGAGAGAAAAAAAAAGATTCCTTTACCATTCCAGGGAACGTCTTGTCTTGTCTTGTGTCCCAGACAGTGGCGCATACCCACTATGGGGTATTGGCCAAGAAGCAGGCGGTTTTTCGTATGCTTTGTAGTAAAGCCAAACTAGATTGAAATTGTTGAGCGTGAGACTAGAACTGTAATTTAGACGTATGATGAAAATATTGTCCAGTGATGATGAGGATGATGACGATGATCCTCTATTATGGCTCGTACCCAAAAGGGGAGATAGGCCAATAATCGGGCAGCAGAAAGCGGGGTAAGATAATTCTTATTCGTAGAGGAGAAACGCAATTAAAAGAAAAGAAAAAGAAAGAGATAATGCAATAACTAGACCAGTATGCGATCCAGCAGTCAGAATAACTGAAGGGAAAACTTTAAAAGAGGTCGTTATCAAGGAGAGAATAAAGACATCGTTAATACTGAATTTGGAGAAACGAATTTCCGCGAAACCAATGCTGATCAGGCAGGTAGAATGAAGCTGCAACAATTGGCAAGGTAATCGCTTTCGTTCGGCTAAAAAATCAAATAATGCGCCACAAGCGCCTTTGTGAATATGACCTTGTGTCGAGGCCCCAAATGATGATATTATCGGCACGCTTGATACTAGCCCAATTTTGCTGAGTGGAGGTTCTTGTAATACCTTTCTCGTGGTTTGAATACCGTCGGCACGATAAAGAGAAGCGGTCGGTGGATTCAGTTACCTTACAACTGTGGCTTATGAGGGACATCATAAGTCCAGCGTTATGTCCCCACTTTCGGTTTCGAAGTGCTTTGATCCCTAGCGCCAGGCCGCACCCAAAGTTGTAAGTCGACCCCGCCGTATTCCCTTTTCCCCCACACTCTTAAAAAAAAGGAGCGAAAAAGAAGGAACCAGCCGCTTTCCTCCCTCAGGCCGGTGAGTTCCTCCTTCACACGCACTTCACATGTCGCGCCCTCTTGCGGCAATCAAAAGTGGAGGAACGCTTCTCTCTTGCGTGCGCCATGCTACGGCGTCTTCTCTATTTAGTTGTTACATTCCCGTGCCTAAACACGCTAAGCAAGATCTACCCCACGCAGTACGAGAGCAAGTGCCCATGGTGTGGAGACAAACCAACCCTATACCATACCACGTGGGCTTGCCATAAAACAGATGGCCTAGCCATAATAAATAACCCGAGTGCGGAACAGTGGGAGAGGATGCTATCCAGCGACATCCTGAAAGTCCAACAAGGACTAGTAAGGCATGCACGCAGGGCAGCTACCCTCAGCGGAGCCCTGGACTAGGGGAACCGACCCTGGAGAGAAGATGGAAGACTCCATCTGAAGCCGCAAAAATCCACTGCAAAATAGAGCAAATAAACGTTTTTAATCATCGTCATCATCATCATCTCTTGCGTGCGTATGTTGCGTCGCCGCCGCCGCCGGTGGCCACGCAACATACGCTACGGCAACTTCTATTCGACGGCAAGTAATGCTGCCGAACCGAGAACAGTTCAACTCGAAAGCAGCGTGCGGCTGCTGACGCACAGCGAGACTAGCCTGTGCGCAGGCATCTCGGCCTGGACACCGCAGATGTCAGCCAGCCTTTCTTGTTTCGATGCGTGAAATTAGGATGAGGATAAGGTTAGGCTATCTCAACCGTATGCATTTGTAGTCGTTTCGAAGCGCCATCCTCGGCGGCTTCGAAGCGAAAGCAAAATGCGTTTGCTGCCACCGTCGCCACGTAGCCGAGCGGTGCGAGCGCATCACCGCCGCAAGCTACGCCTCCCAAAATCCACAGGTGGAACGCAAACCCCTGCCGTCAGTGCAAGGAGGCGCGTGAGCGTGCCATGCAATGCAGATATAGGGCTGTATATCCAGCGCCACTTGCGCTCCGGTTCGTCTGCGTCTCCGCCCGCCGGCTGAGGATTCTCCGTGATGCAGCGCGTAGCGCGCATGAAACTACAGAGACGGGAAGCGCCGAACAACAATATAAGATGTATTTCTTAAAAGGCGCGGTAACAGCAAACGTGCAAACAAAAAGTGTCCATAAGATAAATTTGAAAAAAAAAATGCTTTTACTGACTTCCCCGTGGCAACATAGCACATGCAGCTGTCGGCGTCTGTGAAGAAAAAAAGGCACTCTCGGAGATAACATGTAGAGGGACAATGGAAACTACAAAGTGGCTCAGGTCAGGGGTCGTCGACCGACAGCTTGAACTGGTGGGCTGGGCGGAGAAGGCCCAGCAGGCCCAGGGCCTTCCTTGAGCCCGATCCTTCAGCCACGTCACCCTTTCCCATTCCCCCTTTCAATGAAATTTATACCACTGCCACGAAAATCCTAATGAAAGGTGCAAGGGCGCACGGGACAAACGGATATGCCCAGACGTGAGCGCGAGACCAAGCTAACGGGACACACATGGTGACGACACCATTGCGCACTGTTTCGAGTGCCGGGATTCTAGAAAGCTGAGGGGCACTGTCGAACTCGAACGTCATTACGGAGCGAAACCATCGTGTCTCTAGCAGAAAGCACTGCAAAGCATGGCGCAGACACGCCTTTGCAGTATAGAGGCGGTCGGACAGAGGTGGCATACTCCGTAGCCGGAGCTATTTTTCACGGCCACTTGTCGCGACACTTACGCTTCCGCAACTGTATTTACGCTATGGTTATAGTATTTGTAGCCTAGTAGACTGTATCGCAACAGCCTTCGTTACCGCGACTCTCCTGGAGATGGATATAACACAACAGAGGCCAGCAGTTAGCCTTCTGGCATCGTCACTGGTGAGCGGGGCCCGTCAGGCAAATCGCGATGAGTAATGTTTAGTTCTCGTATGAAGTAGCACTCTGAGATCGTGGGGCGTAACTTCTATCATAGCCTCCTTGGATGAAAAAAAAATTATGCGGTCTTACGTGCCAAAACCACTTTCTGATTATGAGGCACGCCGTAGTGGACTCCGGAAATTTCGACCAGCTGGGGTTCTTTAACGTGCACCTAAATCTAAGTACACGGGTGTTTTCGCATTTCTCCCCCATCGAAATGCGGCCGTCGTGACCAGGATTCGATCCCGCGCCCTCGTGGTCAGCAGCCCAATACCATACGCATTGAGCGACCACGACGGGTAGCCTTCTTGCATGTTATGCTAGTATTTACATTCCGTTCTCGTCCAACCGCTATATCCTTAGAAACCACACGCAGCTGTCCAGCGTGTGGCAGAGAGCGACGCCCTCGACGTAGCCGAATACTTTTGACCTGTGGACAGGAAGGCAACACATGATTCCGAAGCCTTGCTCGAAAGCGGTCGCCTCAGCTCCCGGTCAGATTCATCCCTACACTATACGGCCGGCCTCAAGTCCGGCCGCCGGCTCGCACGCACCCGCTTCGCAGCGGGGTACCGGGTGCGCCGCGAATAGCAGATTGTTTGTCATTTCTGTACAAAATTATACAAGAAAACGTTGAAGCGGTCTCAATAGAATGCATTTTGTAAACGTCAGCAGTTCTAGCAGCGCCATCCGCTACGGCTTCGAAATGAAAGGCTTAGATCGCCGTCGCCACCGTGTTGATAAATGATAGTCGCTAGTCAAAAGCAGTCGATATAATGCGGTTTTAGATTGACATGTCCGTGTGGATATGGCGTGCCTATCAGGTAATTACACTCAAGCAAGCATTCGTCGAAATTTATTGCTGAATTACGTAGTCACTCACTGGCACTACAATGCAAATCCAAACATCACGGCTATATAAGAAGGTTACAAGGCATGCCCGATGTAGGCAGCCCGATCAATCTTTGTGTATGTGCTGTGCGTTTGTGTGTTGTGGTTGTTCTGTTGTGCGTGCGTGCGTGCGTGCGTGTGTGTGTGTGTGTGTGTGTGTGTGTGTGTGTGTGTGTGCGTGCGTGCGTGCGTGCGTGCGTGCGTGCGTGTGTGCGTGTGCGTGTGTGCGTGTGTGCGCGTGTGCGCGTGTGCGCGTGTGCGCGTGTGCGTGTGCGTGTGCGTGTGCGTGTGTGTGTGTGTGTGTGTGTGTGTGTGTGTGTGTGTGTGTGTGTGTGTGTGTGTGTGTGTGTGTGTGTGTGTGTGTGTGTGTGTGTGTGTGTGTGTGTGTGTGTGTGTGTGTGTGTGTGTGTGTGTGTGTGTGTGTGTGTCACACGCCGTAGGTCCCGCTTCCGGCCGCCCCGTCGTGACAACATTCTGGCGACGAGGTAAATAAATCTGCTTGCTCTGCTTCCGGCATGGAAAATGCTTCGCCTTCTGCTACTATTTCTCCTTAGCCGACGGCAACTTCTTCGCCTCCTTTGTTAAGCATTCCCAGCATTGCGTTCGCAAATCATGCGCCGCCATTCCTTGCTTCGCCTGGTACTTCTACGGTACATTTCCTCAGGCGACCATGGAGAGGCGAGCTAGGCGCTACCGGACGAGATTCCGGTATCGTTTCAATAAAAAAAAACACAAAACGAGCGTCCGAACACATAATCGGTGATAAGGCGCTCCCGATAACAATGCGAAGCATGCGGTAAATAATGTTGAGTTTCTCCCTTCGCATACGAGAACACTGGTTACTTATTCTACGTAGTATTCCTACGGCTAGTGTGTCCTCAGTTTCAAGGTATTCTATGCGAGAGCGACAGTTAGGTTTGTCATCGTGTGTGACACCCAGTTACTTAAGCGACAACCTGCGGAACGGTTTTGCGACCATATGTTAATAATATCTGTATCTTCTTGTTGTTGTTCCTCCCAGCTAAACGATGTTGTTGTCGTTTTCAGAAAGTGGCAGAAACCCAGTTTCAGGTTTGGGTAGATGAGATTATTATGCTCCCGTAACGTAGAACAATCAATAAATCCTTGAGAGAAGGTAGACCATATAAGGGGGTGTGCGAATATTCTAAATTTCGAATGCCAATCGTGCAGTTGCCGATATTTTATTCGTATTAGGTTCGTGCAAGGAGAGAGAGAGAGAGAGAGAAACAACTTTACTGGTCCATTAGGAAATGAAACGCGTTAAGCGTCTGATGGGGTGGCTCCCTCTTCGCGGGCTCCATATACTTCCAGGGCCGCCTGGCCCCTGTGGATCAGTCGGAGCTGGTCTTCCAGGGCGGGGCTGGACAGCATGATCTCCCATCGCTCGTAAAGGGTGGGTATAGCGGGGGGGTTAGTTATGGGTATAGGTGGGGGATGGTCTATGGAAAAATTGCACTCTCCTATGACGTGCCGAAGGGTGCCTAATGCATTGTAGTGAGGACATCTGTTCTTGTATCTCTCTGGGTATATTTTGTTCTGGAGGCAGTGGTGGCGAAAGGATCCTGCCTGAATTTGCCTGTATACTGTTTGTTCGGCTCTGGTCAAGGAGTGGTGGGGGTGCGGGAATGTCTTCCTGCCGTCCCTGTAATATTTGACTATATCTCTGTAATTTGTGATGGGTTGCCATCCCCTTGCCTCCTCCTCGTTGGCCCGGGAGTTTAGCGCTCGGGCCTGTTGATGAGCATATTCATTGCCCTCAACTGAGGAGTGAGCCGGGACCCAAACTAATTCGATTGCTTGTTTAGGAGGCGTAGCTTTACCAAGGATTTTTAGTGCCGCAAGGGACACCCAGCCAGATCTGTAGTTCTTGTATGCAGCTTGTGAGTCCGTCACGATCTTGATGACGTTAGGTTGCAGGAGTGCGAGGGCTATCGCTGCTTCTTCTGCTTCCTCCGAAGACGGAGTGTAGATTGATGCGCAGGTGACCAGCTTTTCTAGCCCGGTGACCACGACTGTTGCCCTCGTGGAGCGTTTGGATAGAACGTCTCCGTAGGCGAGAAGTGCGCATGCGTCTAAAAGCGACGAAGTCAATTGGACGCGCCATCACGTTGCGCTCAAATCGGCTCTGCCGGAACCAACCAGGACCGCATCCTGGGTTTTTTTTTCCAAGATTCATCACGCACGCAACCTAACGGCTCTGGTCAGCCTTTGACATGCTTCAACTCCCACGTTCTTTCCTAGCGCAATGTAGAGTTCACAAAATTTCGTCATACCACAACAAATAGCATTTCTTGTGCCAATATATATATATATATATATATATATATATATATATAAAGGGAAAATCAGACATCCACCCGTTCGTAGCAATTGCTACAAAGGAAACCCATACGGGTTCCTCGAAGGAAAAGCCTCATAGTTGAAGAAAAATTCGTCCTGGTCCGGGACTCGAACCTGATTTTCCCTTTATTAATTACTTCTCTCCACCTTGCGGGTTTCCGCAGAACTACTACGTCAAACACTTGCCTTTGCTTCGTGTTGTCGACAAATTCGACTTCGCCCTGCCATCTGCTAGCCGCCTGGTTAGCTCAGACGGTAGAACGGCTGCCCCGGAAAGGCGGTGGTCCCGCGTTCGAGTCCCGGACCAGGACGAATTTTTCTTCAACTATGAGGCTTTTCCTTCGAGGAACCCGTATGGGTTTCCTTTGTAGCAATTGCTACGAACGGGTGGATGTCTGATTTTCCCTTTATTAATTACTTCTTTCCACCTTGTGGGTGTCCGCAGAACTACTACGATATATATATATATATATATATATATATATATATATATATATATATATATATATATATATATATATATATATATGTGTGTGTGTGTGTGTGTGTGTGTGTGTGTGTGTGTGTGGTTAGCTTAAATAGTACTTACTGGTAAGCGTGCGCCCTGCGATGGCACAGGTGCGGATGCACGAGCGATTAACTAAAGCTGGTACTAGATTTCAAGACAGGCGCTTTGTTCAGTGAGTGACCGCAACATACCGTGAATGCGTGGTCAAATGCGCGTGTTGACGTCACTACGTAAACGTAGGAACTGGACTCATCATGTATAGGTATGTCTAATATTACCAATGTTACGTTCCTCTAGTCGTTACTACATGACTTCGCAAAGCAAATGAAGTTGGCAGTCTTATGTCATAAACAACGCGACTGATAAGTATAATATAACTGGTACAGCGCAACATACAAAGGAAGAAACAAACCTAAATATGAGTGAAGTAATTATAATAACAAGCCAAGTCACTTGAATCGCAACGACGATGAAATAGTGGAGCTTGAGGAACCATAAGGCTGCAGTACGTTTAATAATTAACGAAAACTTGCGCTGCATTTCTGGAAAGCCAGTTACAAGATTTAGCGCGCTAGATGGCGGCAATATGTTCAGGCACACCAGAGATTACTTAGCAGATGTTTTCAGAATCGCTGTTTTGTCCAAGTGGCCGGCATGGCACGCATGGAAGCTGCACACCCGGACTTTGTTGTTCTGTTGTTTTCTAAAGAAACAAAGAATGGCTCTTATGGGTTGTTCATTGCATGCTCTTTTATCCATGCAGGATTCCGTGCACGGCTCCAGCAACAGCGAGTGTAGGCAGGGTCGAAATGTGTGAAGCACTGTTTCGCTCTCACCATACGGTGGATCGGGCAATGTCGATGGCAAGCGGCGATTCTAGTAAGGGCTTCCAGAAGCTCCTAGCCGCACGACGAAGTCAAAGAGTGCCGCAGTCCACAGGCTATTTTCGCGCTACCACATTCGCGACCTTGCGTAAGTCCGCGGGTACCTCGTGCTTGGCCTCTCGGAGAAACCACATAAGCTCCCCGGCTCGTGCGCAGTTGTCGGGTTGCACGAACGTGTACGTTCTACCCGTCCCATCCGGCCGAGCCGCGTGCTTGAACCGACGCCGGTATTCGTCAGGGTTGATCGGGTACTCGTAGCTGACAACGAAGCGCACGTTGGCCGCGTCCAGAGCTCTTCCGGTCACGTCGGTTGCCACCAAGATGGGCACCTTGCCGAAACGAAACGCGTTGAGCGCCCAGTCGCGTTCTTGCTCCGTCTTCCTTCCGTGGATGCCCACGGCGGCCCAGCCCAGGAAGCGCACGCTGGACACGAGGTCTTCCACCGTTTGCTTCGTCTCGACAAAGACGATGGCCCTGTCGCTCTCGTCGCGGAGGACGTCCGTGAAGAGGGCGATGAGCTTGTCTTTCTTCTCGGCCTTCTCGCAGATCAAGACGACATGTTCTACTCGTTGGTTTTGGTCGTCCTGGGTAGCCATCCCGACGCTGACGGTGACCCATTCCTTCGACAATGTTTCAATGAGTTGATCCGCCTTTCTCGTTCGGGATGCCAGCCACACGAGCGTCTGGCAGTCCGGTCGTACGTTGCCCGCAATGGCGCGAAGCGCCTCATCAAAGCCCATTGCCAACATGCGGTCCACTTCGTCCAGCACCAGGTACATACAGCGGCGAAGATCCACCTTGCACTCCTCCATGAAGGCTACGAGGCGGCCTACCGTCGCGATGCATACCTCAGCATCTTCCTCCAGCTCATTCAGCTGCGGTCTCTTCGGATCGCCTGACACGAGACACGTCGTTCGGATCCCTGTCTCGTCGATAAGCTCGCGGGCGACGATCTGAACCTGCTGGGCCGCCTCCCGCGTCGCCGTAACCACTAGCACAATGGGTCCAACACCACGCTGCATGGCTGGCTGATGCTGTATGTGGACGATGGCCGGGACGAAGTAGGCCAGTAACTTCCCTTCCGATGCGGCGCTATCCACGGCCACAAGGTCTCTGCCACTGAGCGCTACGGGCCAGCACTGAGCTTGCAATGCGGTGGGTGACGATCCATGCTGGCGCGCATCGACGATATTTGTTATGCGTTCAGGAAAGCCGGCTTCGTCCATGTGCAGGATGGGCTTAGGCACACCGCGTCCTGTAACAATGATATCATTGGCCTTCCGGTAGGCCTCCACTTCTTCCGTAGATCGCAGGGCCGTCCTGAAGTGTTCGCGGTAGAAATCTTTCTCGTATGCCGGCAAGTGAACGCTTGTCCAGTCTGGCATGCGCAGGCTGTGGCCCATTTCGCTGCTCCGAGGCATGTTGTACCCTCCGTATCTGATTTCCAAGATCGCTTTAACGTCGGCCCGGTTCAACGACTTCAACTTACGGCCTCCCAAATCCCTTGCTGGGTCCGCGCTTAACCAGGTCGGAGCCCGAAACCCTTCGTGCGGTCCATTCCTCGGCGCGCAGTTTGGTGTACCGAAGCGAACACTGTACGGAACGATAGATAGAAACAGCTTTGGTAACCCTGGTTTTCCGCTGTACGCCATGTTTAGCTGCTACTGCTGGAAAGCGTCAGCTAGTTCCTGCAGTGCATCAGCAGCTGCACTCTGCGCGTACGGCAGCCTGAACATTTAGGCCACCTCTAAGGACCGGCGGCAACAATTTATACTTTACGCAACGCAGCCGGTCCCCTTGGAGCTCACCCATTCACCTTCCATCATCTCTCGCGGCCGCCGGCCCAGGAAGTTGATAATGATGATGGCATCACCATTACTACGATGATGATGTTCAGCGTCGCTCAAACAGCCAGACGTTTCTCGCCAAACACGATCCCCCGAAGTAAAATGTTTTTTTACAAGTGGCACTCAGAAGTGGGCACTTTCTGGTACTACTTATAGATGCAACTTATAGATACTACTTATAGATTTCCTCTCATAGGATGAAATAGAAATGCGACCCGCCATGATAGGTGAGTGGCTATGGTGTTGCTCTGCTAAACTCGATGATACATGTCGATGGGGGCGAAATGCAAGAACGCCCTGCGCAAGATTTGGATGCGCGTTAAAAAGAACTCGACGTGGTCAAAATTAATATGCGTGTACCCTCACGGTGGTTGTGAGGTTTTGGCACGTAAAGCACTACAATGCATTTCACTTCTACATACTCGGTACAACTGTAGCACCGTCTGCCGCGACCATTCCATATTGAGAAAAATTGCATTTTGTGTGTGTGCGTGTGTGTGTGTTCTACCGTCACTCCCTGCAGAGGGCACGCATTTGTTTTTGTCGCGAAGGAAATAATTAAATAAGTAAACATATTATTGACCAAGAAGACGAACTTTCTAAACTTAACCTGGCAATGAAAGACCACATATTGTCCGAAAATTCCCGCCTTCACCCAACGGCTTAATCATTCATAATGCTCCATTTGTGCTACTCAATGCATGATTTTTATGTGCAGTACAGTGACATAAATTTCCCTTCAATACCAGGATGTGAAAATTGTTTGACAATAATCATGAGAAGTCTGTACATTGTTCGCAAGCTTATCTACAAATATTTGTTATTTGATTCAATTCGCTTCTAGAAGTATTTGATTCGTGGTTGCTCTGATTCGTCTTGATTTGATTTGTTCTGAAAAACTGTTATTGGAAGACCCCCACAAATTTGTTTTATTATATTCCTTCCATAATGATGATGATGATGATGATGAAGCCTCAGTTAATGGCACAAACCCACTGAAGGGGATAGGCCACGAATCGGGTGGTAATTCCTTCCATGTCTTTCGTCACCCACGCCTGCCCTCATCGTCGTCTTCTTCCTGTTGGGGCCGTCTAATGTAAGTTAATCGCATTCAGATTTTATTCGAATCTCCAGGCGCCGAATTTACGTAACTGCCGACACAAGCATCTGGCGTCAACCGGCGGCGTTAGTTGACCAGTTTAATCAAATCGTGTGATCGTGTTAGGATGTCACTTTCGTTTGATTTCAAGGCAAATGGCATTGCTACCTGGGCAAGTATTTCTTGTGTAATCGGCTGACTGGAGGTGAGAAGCGCGCATAAATGGAAAGGGTTTCGGTGGGTGCGATCTGTGGATTCGAACCCACCGAACGTGGATAACCGGATATGGAGGACTCTTCCGGCGTCTGGGATGGGTCCGCTTCCCCTGGCTTAACTTGCGGTGGCTGGTCGAAAATGCCGGCAGCGTGCAACAGAAGGTTAAAAATGTACCGAAAACGGATCCTCAGTGAAGAAGAATTGGGAGAGCGATGTCGTGTACGGGCCGAAAGGACTGCCACACCGAAGTTTTTGGGCGCATAGAAATCGATTCTCCCCGGCAGTTCCGAGTAGCTAGTGCCAGTGTAATCTGCAGGCAGCGGTATTCTATTCCTTCCGCAACGGGGAAGTCTTCAGCTATCCAGAATAAAAAAGTTAGATCCGTTAGTGTTCTTTAGTGCGTACACATCACGTTGACGTCACCAGCTTTCGCCGTTTTGTGACGTGGTGTGACAGAAGGGGGAAGCGGACCTATAGCGGAAGGTTAATGGCGAAAAAAGAAGAAATCGTAGAATCAAAAACACTTATTTCCATTTTATTCGGCCCATTCATGCCCATTTAATGTCTACACCTCAAACAGATGACGAGGTTTCGCTGTTTCGTGACGCCGCGTGACAACAGGCAAAGTGGCAAAACAGGCAAAACGTTTTTGACCAGTCGTGGAAGACTACGGTGGCAGCAATGGAATGGAAAGAGATTGAAATAGCTTTGTGTTAAGGCGCCCCTACCGAGATCGTATACCAGTTCGCTTGCACCATGTGGCTCTATAAAGTAGGGAGGTGAATCCGACAATAGATTCAGCGGCTGATTTTTCAGACTCGCTACGGACTTTGAAGACTTCAGAAAAATCGGGCAGTCAAAAAAATGCTAATTTATGTACATACGGGCCTTAAAAGGCTAAAATTCTCGAACCCCCGTCCGAAATAGCTCAGAAGGCCTGCCAGTACACTTATTAGGCGTATCGGTGCTCGCACAGGTGACGGTGGGTGCACGCACGTATAAGGAACATACATTGGGTCCAGTGACAGTGGCCCCCTTCCACAGTGACACGCTTCACCGCAATACATTACAAATGCTTGACCACCTAGGCACCACTGTAATGCGGCAAATGTTAGTTTTGGTAACTGCAGTTATGGAACGTTTTTAGAAGCTTGCTGTGCTTCTTGCGCTGCGAAGCCAGCCGCAAAGATGACGAAGGTGAATTCGGCGCCATTGCGCACAGCGGCGAATCGTCTTAAAGAAAAACACGGTACTCGGTACCGAACGCGGAAGCAGTTAAACTTGCAGGGCGCACGACAGTGCAAAAATGATCGACCTGCCGTGGGGACCTAGGTGGCCATGGCGTTGCCCTGCTACGTGAAAGGGCGTGGGATCAAATCCCGACCGCACCGGCCGAATTTCGATGGGGACTAAATGCAAAAAAATACGCCCGTGTACCGTGAATTGGGTGCACGTGCGTGCAATTGGGTGCATTGGGTGCACCAGGTGGTCGAAATTAATCAGGAGTCTTCCACTAATTCGTCCCAAATAATCATATTAGGGGTTTCCAAATATTCGGAAATTTCTAATAACGAATCTTATAGTGTTCTATTCGATTCGCTCTTCAAACCGAATAGTCACTATTCGTAAACGTTAATATTTTTCAAATACGTTTCTAATATTTGAAGACATCAACTGCGCCCCATTAAACATAAATTTAAAACAAATGTATTAGAAATCATCACCCCCGCGAGAATAGTATAGACATAAAACATCAGACCTTGCGTAGTGGAGCCGGCTACGTCACTTACGTAACCATACCTTACATGCTGTACAGCGATCATTCGCACTCTACGAAGAGTCCTGTGTACGCGAAAAAAACTTCCTGTTTGTTTTTAATGCTCCATTTGTGTTTTTAATAAACAGCGCTTCATAACGTACTATGTAATGACAGAAACTTGCTCACTTTAGGAATACTAGAATATAAACATCGTTTTACGATAGTTGTGATAACTGCTGTTGAGTACTCGAAAACTCAGCGATAATCGGTTCGAAATGCGTCTGGTAACTATTCGATTCGTACGTTCTATTCCGTCTCAAAAATCACTCTTTGCACACACCGAAATGACATCGTAGTTTCGGCACGTAAAACCCCGGAGTTTAATTTTAATCCAACACCGTGTAGTCACTTTCGACGTCCGAAATTTTAGACGTCTTCATGCATAGCCTATATGTGGCACGTGGCGGCACCGCGATGATGTCCGAATATTCAGCGATGTCCGAAAAATCGGTCGTTGAATGTACTTATTCTTTATGCGACACAGTGCACAGCCAGACAATAGATGGGCCGCGAGGGGCGCAACCGCCGTAAAAGCTGTCGGGCAACAAGTGAGAGGCATGCGAGCATCGCTGGCAGCATCTGAAGAAGAACGCATCAAGAAAAAAAAATGCGTTTGGAGGAGGCTAAAGGTTCACCTTCAAGAGTGGAACGCGATAGCATTCAAAGGCTCCTGACTGCTCATCATGCGTCCCCGCAACTGCAGCTTATCTAACCGTAACGTTTACCGGCAAACGCTGGCCGCGAACGCTATGCACGAAGCCAAGCTTTCTGGTAGAAACGCGCCCTCTTCCGTTGGTCGGTTTCCTGTTATTGTTTCGCACTTTTAATAATAATAATATTTGGGGTTTTACGTGCCAAAACCACTTTCTGATTATGAGGCACGCCGTAGTGGAGGACTCCGGAAATTTTGACCACCTGGGGTTCTTTAACGTGCACCTAAATCTAAGCACACGGGTGTTTTCGCATTTCGCCCCCATCGAAATGCGGCCACCGTGGCCGGGATTCGATCCCGCGACCTCGTGCTCAGCAGCCCAACACCATAGCCACTGAGCAACCACGGCGGGTTGTTGCGCACTTTTATAGTTTCAGTCTGAGAAGAGCTCGCGTAAAAGATGTGCGCTGTCGGTTTTCTTTTTTTTTTTGCCGTTTTTTTCTTGGTGCGCTGCCGAAGCAAGGTCTATTTGCCGAAGCGACGTCCGATGCTGGACGCCGAACGCCGACGCCTGATTTTCTGCGACACCGGGCCCTTAACGATGTCGCGTCAAAATTCATGGCGAGCAGTACAGTATAGTCACATCAGCTTACGAAAAATCCTAAGACATTCACTTCGTTCGAAATAGCCGCTGCCCAAATACCTTAACTCCAAAGATTCGTCCTTGATAAATACAGACGTTGAGAGCGAATCACCAATATGTTAATGTTTATGGCCACAGTGGGCATTGAAGAGTGTTTTTTAAACGATAGCGGTTATCGAGTCAATTCCGTTTTGTTGTGTGTCAGCGCCATCCAGTATAACCATAGCTGGAATCCCAGAAGGCACTGCCGAAATTTTTTGAGGAAGAAATCGCGGTCTCCCGGCAGTATATAACATATCTGTATCCAAAGATTACGAGTCGTAGATTCTGCCCCTCATCCCCTCTACACTTTTTTTATTCTTCTCAGTCTCTTTTTCTCTTCTTGCGTTCTCTAACAGTCATTACACTGTCGCACATTGACATCCCACTGACATAAACTTGTGTTTGACTTCTACTAGTCTCAGCTGATCGCTACATAATATTTCTTCATTCCCGTAAGGTCATAGAGCCATCAAATCGAGTTCGCCTTGAATAAGCGATTTGCATTTATAGTTTTGGGTACGAATAATTTTTGACCTTTCCTCCGCAATGTCCTGCTCAAGGACCCTGGTCTTAGTCGATAACATTATTTCTTATTCCGCTGATACTGTTCATGAAGGCGTATTAGAGACTAAGTTGACGTATGCTGACCAAAAATGGTGACCACTTTCCAGTATTTTACAGCGAAGCTGTCTATGGCCAGGATCTGGGACTTTATGGCGTCCTCGCGGAAAAACTGTCCCCCAAAAGGTGAGAGGGAAAGAGCCAACAACAACAGCAAACGCATACCGCCGCTCGCGTCAATGTGTCTCTGTTAATGTATGACGTAGTGTACGACGTAGCGTGCACCTATGCACGCTACGCAGTGCTTACTACGTCACGTAGCGTGCATACTACCCATGCACGCTACGTGACGTAGTGCACGACCGAGCGTGCGGCTGATAAGCCGACCGAGGTGAATTTTCGGTACCATTTCGCTTCACCGTTGCTATGGGAAGCCCAGGCATCATCCATACGCCTGAAGAGCATCGTATCTACGAGGAGCGACAGAGATAGCAGCGGCGGGAGAGATACCGTCGACGTCGTGCCCATATGGGGGCCCGAGAAGAAGAGCGTGCCCGCGATTTGGCACCTAAGTGACGAGCAAGAGCCGACGACGCATATCGGGACGTCGAGAATGCCGCGCAGAGACGTCAACGCCACCAGGGCACGATGCCGAGATTAGAACTTTATGAGGGACACATTATCGCGGCTCTCCTTCACCCCTATCCCATTCCCCCGGTGTACGGTAGCCAACCGGACTTTATTCTGGTTAACCTCCCTGCCTTCTGCTTTTCTCTTGCCTCCTCCTCCTCCTCCGTCTTCCACCGACGACACGCCCGTCATCGTGGTGGGCCATTTCAACATCGACGTGTTGCGGCTGCTGTCCTTTTGCACTCGAACAGATTAGTCTACAGTGTTACAGTGACCCCAAAGTGCCTACGACGACGCGTCAACGGTCGTGTGTGGATTTGACGCTGACCAAGAACCAAACCAGCGTCGTCTTGGAGCCATTGGCGGTGTATCACAGCGACCACAAGGCCATTATCACTTGCGTATAGCAAAATAAAAGAGACGAAAACATAAAATTTCAGGCCCAGAGCCAACTGCGTACCTCTCTGTATTTGCACAAACGATATACATGTTAATCAGATAGTTACACAAAATGAGTCTAATTACAAATGGCATAATAAGTAAACAGGGAGTAAGAGCTCTAACAACCACCACAACAGCTTCGCTGCTCAACCACCTTCACTGAGTGCAATGGCTGATGAAATTCCTTTTTTTTTGCTTAAAAAAACATTTTTAAAGCTGTTGATGTGCGGCAGAGCACTTGCTTTCACTGGAATAAATATGTCGAGTAAGTCTCCAACCCTGATTTGTCTAGCATCTAGACTATTACTGACCCTGACGAAGCATTAGCTAAATATGCAGAGTCATACCAAACGCTAGCAACCACTCAACGGCGGTTCACAATTCTAATAGACGGTATTATGCTCCCAGCAGTACCTAGATTAGCGATTCCCTAGTGCAATCTCTGTATAAAACAGACAACTTATAAATAAATAAGTATGCATGAGCGTTATACCATTTTCTCATCTCGACGCAGCCCGGTGTCATTATCAATGGTTTGAAACTTGATCCGACCCGTATAAACGACAGCGCTGCG
Source organism: Dermacentor variabilis (assembly GCF_050947875.1). NCBI lineage: Eukaryota > Metazoa > Arthropoda > Arachnida > Ixodida > Ixodidae > Dermacentor > Dermacentor variabilis. The sequence continues at coordinate 69,478,926 of NC_134577.1, forward strand.
ACGACACGAACTGCTGCGGACGGCGGCGCAAGGCGAATTGATGACGCAAGCAAACTACTGCAGGTGGCGACACCAGTTGCGCTGATGACGTTCCTGCCATTATGAGCCGTTATCGCTTTTTAGCCCTTTATCCATTCGCGTCGAATCATTATGAACCGTGAACAATGACACTCCAGCAGCTGCTGAGCGTTGCGCAGCCCCGCGGGCCCTGTCATGATAGAGATCTGCGATGGGGGCAGAGCGCGGCGATTGCTGATAGCTTCGTGTGCGCTGTGTCCTCGCCGCTTATTTCGCGTTGAAGGGAGAGTTAGCACCAGGGTGAATTCGCTCGCTGCTGCGGTCCCTATGTTAAAAGCGACCTTATTACGTGACGGACGGACGGATGGACGGACAGTATTCCTCGTTGGATAGGCATAAAAATGCTAACGCATTTAGAAAGAGCAAAAAAAAAACGAAAAGCCAGTCGCTGCATGAGACTTGTAAAGCTCGTTTTAAAACATAGTAAGGCATCCTATCTACGCTTCTAGAGGAATCAAAGCGGCATTACTATGAATTCAAACTTAAACACTGCATTAACAACACGAAAAAAAAGCTACGACTATTTCACCAATTTCTCAATAGCTCTGAGGCACGCACCACTGTGAGGTGTGCACTTTGCTATGGACCTAGGGCGTACTGCAAAGGGCTCCAAAAGACATTGGTAATGCCTTCAGTGATAATTTCTATTCTAATGCTAACTATTCTAACACTGTAGCCAATTCTCCTCATTTTCCTCAAAATTCACAACTGTTTCTTTCTTTATTTTTACACCTGCAGAGGGGAAACACCATCTCTTATTTAAAACTTAACATCAACTTGTCCAGGGCTTCACAATATCCACAGCAAACACATTAAGACTTCGCTGTTTTTCTTTACAGAATACACCCCACGAGGTTCTCTGACGAGTGCCCGTGGTGCACAGACACACCCACACTAAAACACATCACATGGGAGTGCCCCAGGAGGCCTCCGCACATAGACAGTCCCATATTACACCAACATCCACTAATGAGGAATAGGCAGTGGGAGGCATGGCTTGCGGACGAGGGTCGGGAGAGCCAGTTGGCTCTTCTGGACCAAGCCCAGCGAGCCGCTCGTGCCAGTGGGGCCCTGGAATAGGGGCTCCAACCATCGTGCCTTATTTTATTTACATTGAATAAAGTTTTACTCTCTCTCTCTCTTTCCTCAATCTTAGTTTACATTTTCAATCGTTGTTTCAAAACATACATGTTTGCTAAAGCTATTCAGAACCGCGATGGTTATTCGGGCGCTGAAGCAATGCGATGAAAAATAAAATTATGGGGTTTTACGTGCCAAAACTATGATCTGATGATGAGGCACGCCATAGTGGGGGACTCTGGAAATTTGGACTACCTGGTGTTCTTTAACGTGCGCCTAAATCTAAGTGCACGGGTGTTTTCGCATTTAGGCCTCATCGAAATGCGGCCGCCATGGCCGGGATTTGATCCCGCGACCTAAAGGCGATTCAAATGACATGGCGAAGTGGCATGTCACTACAAATGACATGGGTAATTACGGACTGATTTCTGTACTTCCCTTCATGATAAAGTAACCGAAAAACTAATGGATAGGTGTTATCTTCGATCAAAAACTGTTGTGGTGAAATCAAATTGAACAGGTATGCACAAAACTATCTTTCAGGTGTTGCACACTGGTTAAAACTTCGACAGTACACTGTCGAGCTTCTACCTTTTAACATTCTTCGATCCTTATACTTTTGCCTATTTGATGTTAAATTTCTTCTGTTCCGTCGGATCATGGACGCTGAGTTATATCAGTTACCTCACTCCTTTACCCTAATTACAACAGCACGCACTAAAGGCAATGTGTCCTCCACATCTAAATCTACGCAAAGCTAACCACTTTGATGAACTACGCGTCATGCCTCTTACAACATTGCGGAACTACGAATTGTCCATGGTAGCACGCAACATGTTATCTCACAAGCTGTCCCCTTCCCTTCAGACTGCACTCCCTTCCGGCGCGAAATACAATGGATGCATCGAGCGGTAATTTTAATCATCCTGCCTGTTCCAATGCCTACGGTGAGTGGATGATTGAGTTTACTGGCGCGAAAAACATGAAACAGCCTATCAGTGAAAGTCAAAATGTCAAGCAAATTCAGCACGACTTTCAAACAGTTTCATATTGACAACTTGGAAGTTCCTTGGAATTTTCTCTTTGCATGCCAGCAGTGTGTCGATGTGTCTATTTTACTGAGTGTGTAACTCTTCCGCATTATTTCATACTAGTAAAAATTACTATTAATTTACCGTGACGGATAAAACATGAAAATGTTATTCATGAAAATGCCGTATGCGTTAGTTCCCTTGGTTCGCTGGTCATGAACAATAATACTTTTCGCCTTGAACATCTTACTAGCAGCCTGGTTATTGGTCCAAAAATTTTTATTCTGAACACTTATAATGCTTTCTTAAAGCTTCTTCACTCTTCATTTTTCAAGTATGGCTACAACTGCGCTAAAGATATTTAGAATAAGAACACCTAGTTTGGGATTTAGGCCTGGTCGTTACAAGTATTCCGTAATCGCGTGTTTTTGCAAGCTTCAACTGTATGGTTTAACAGGTACAAGTTTTACATTACTCAACATTTCCTGCTTAACAGGTACTAAGTAGTATCTGCTGGTAACTACCCCTCCCATCATGCAGCTCTTAACAATGGGGTGCCACAAGCTGCAATCCTGCGTCCTTTATTGTCATTACTGCATGTTAATGATGTGCCATCCTGCCTATTGTATTCATCGAGTTTTCTTATGCCGACGACAATACACTTCATTCTCATCACTCTTGTAGCACAGTACTTATGTCACACTTGCAAGATGTGCCAGTTTTGTTTCAACAGTGGCGTCTGCGAATGGTTTATACATAAATGCATCTAAAACTAGCGGTACAATCGTTCCTTCCCCTAACAAAAACATTAGACCTCACTCAGCCACTGTATACGCGTAAACAGACTGATACCAACAAAGGAACACTGTTATACTTAGATGTTACAGTTGACTACCACGTGAAGTGTTTCGATCATTTCACGTTAGTTGGCAAAAAGGTTCTGCTTAGTATAAGGGGCTCGCTTTAAGCCAGGCCTTAAATCCCCGCCTACACTCTCACGGTGTAATATTGTGCTTTTATACAAAGTCATATGAACTATTACACTTATGCTACTCACAGCTGGAGTTAATACAAGTTACAAAAACAAGCAATTTGAATACTAACTTTTCCCCTTCAGGCTGTCACCGTCTTTTCTACTTTTTTTCGCAATTGAAAGCCCTACCCATCGCAAGTTATATCAGTACAGCTTTGGTAGATGACTTTTATTGTGACAGTGATGACATGGGCACTCCAGGCGCATTCGACGCGATGCTTCATATCAAGTCCAAGGGATATATAACATCATGGCCGCGCGCCGTATGCTGTATGCGCGAGTGAAAGCATGCGAGGGTAAGCTGACGATGGTGGCTCAATCTCGCGACTAAGGGAGAAAATCGGTTAGGAAGCGCGCCATCTTCCGTCGCGCGCAACGCATAGGAGAAGAGGAGAGGGAGGGGGGGCGTTCTACTCCGGCGGCTGCTGCGTAAGGCGCGGCCGCGCGAGCCTGTCTTGAAAGCGGTCTGCGATGGGGACAGAATGAGTGACGGCGAACGCGAGGGGGGGTACGGAAACGCTGGCATGATGAGCGGCATCAGGAGCAGCTGCGGAAGAAGACGATGACGAATGTGCGAGCAGTGGCGCGAGGGTGTGTCTGCGTGAGGCGAGTTCCATGACTTTCTGCACCACACGCCGCGTTTCCCAGACCATCGGGGGTATAAGCCACTTAAGGCGTTCGCCTTAATAAAACATTCACCAATTGTGCATAGTCGCAGGATGGTGGGCACAATGACAGTCACATACAGAGGACGGCCAATCACAAGCACCGTTCATACTTTAGGCGGATATGCAGGTTCCGCTTTAGAGCTGAGGTGCTTCTTCTTGGGGCACCACGGCCCGTATACACTTCTCGTGCCAACACCAACAAGCTTTTTGCAGTGATCGCCACGTGTTGATGATTCTGATTTTCACACTGCGGGGCATACCCACAGAAGGGGATCGGCCAAAAAGCGTGTCCGCGTGTTGATGACAATGGCGATTTCCATGTCATGGCACGTATCCGCGATAAGGGATTGAACAAGAACTATAGGCGGAACACATCCTTCCGACGCCAACTAGCCCTTTGAGATTATTGCTTGCGTGAGCATGACGATTGTGATTTAGAAACTCTAGCGTATGCTTTGCTGTGCCTTGCTATGCTTTGCTGTGCTTTGCTTGCTTGCTTACTTGATCGAGCACATCCATATACTTACTCTGACCAATATCCCACGAAGCAGTAAATAACTTAATTACTCTCCATATTCGACAGCCATTTTGTCCCTACTGCGCGTTATGTGCTAAACTGGGACTTCTTTCGTACGCTATTCAGAAAAAGCACAAAATGATTGCTTTATAGAGGTAAAATGTGCATTTTTCAGGGTCTCTGTCATAGAAATTGATACTTGAGAGCCAGAAAGATGACTGTTCGATATAGTTAATCAACTCTGCCGTTGAAGTGCTTGAGGTATTTCTTGCGAATTCACAGCAATGTTCGGAGCTTGAAGTTCATTGATGACAGTTTGGCGAGTTTGATCGTACTATGGAATTTTTAAGTTATGTTTCAGCAAAATGTTCCCTGAAGAAATACCAACGTACTACAAGTTCAGTTGTTAAATGCCAGTTATCTTATTGGCTTAATAGTTGAAATTATTATTTTTTTACTTCCTCTCACTATCTCTATTTTGGGGGTTTCTTTTCTTCCATTCCATTTTGAACACACGCAACATTTCATCTGACTTCAATTCGACCTTTTTATTTTAATGTTTTCCTAATTTCGTTTAATGAGCATTCAGGGCACCATCTAATAATGTATTTTGCCAGCGACGTTAAATTCCTGGCCAGTCCATCTTAATGGGCACGCGCCAAAATCTATGACGTCATTATCACCATCAACAACAACGCTCCAACAGCCGCCGTCGTGTCCTGCCGCCGACGTTACAAGCAATCCCGCTCGACTCCAACGAAAGCGCGGAGGCCGCCCTGCCGAGGAAAGGAACGAAATGGAGTTATTCTGGAATCCTTTAAACAAAGCCAAGGGAGACTACCCAAATAACACGCTCTATTTCAGGTGGAATGGGGCCGATGTCTTTCGGAAAAGCCGGGTTGGGTGGTTCCTTCGCAAGCCTGACTGGACGAAGATCCATCTGCAGCCGTTCGAGAAGAGGCTGTACGAAGAACACCCGGCCACGACAAACAGGTCGTCCGCCGATGTGGACGCCTACAGGAACTTCAACGGCATATCAGTGAAGGGGAAGAGCGTGCCGAAGCCCATCCTTGCTCTGGAAGAGTCCAACTTCCCCGACTTCCTCGTCAAGAGCATCGAGTCCCGACGCGATTACACGTCTCCCACGTGCATCGAGGCTCACTGTTGGCCCGTCGCACTCAGCTGCAGAAATTTCCTCGGCATCGTGGAGACGGGATCGCACAAGACGCTAGCCTACGTCCTGCCTGCGGTCATCCACGTCAGCCGGCAGCCGCCCCTTCAACAGCAAGACGGACCTATCGCCGTCGTGCTGGCTCCTACGCGCGAGCTGGCCAAGCAGATTCACCACGTGGTCTCAGAGCTCGGTGAGTACGCCGGCGTGCGCACCGTCTGCGCCTCGAACGGCGACCCCAAGCAAGGTCAGTACGCCAATCTTAAGAAGGGCTGTCATATCTGCGTGGCCACGCCTCAACGCCTCTTTGAGTTCCTCGAGGAAGGCAAGGTGAATCTGCACCGCTGCACATACCTCGTGCTAGACGAAGTAGACCGCATGCTGGTAATGGGTTTCAAGCAGCACGTTCTCAAGATTACCGAGCTCTGCCGGCCCGACCACCAGACGATAATGTGGGTCACATCCTGGCAAAAAGATCTCAGGCCCCTTGTCGAGGACCTGCTCGACGACTACGTGGAAGCCAAATTCGGGACGGCGCAGCTGCCCGCCGAGAACAGCGTGGAAATGACCGTCGACGTGTGCCAGGAGGAAGAGAAGGAAGCGAAGCTAGCCGAACTCCTCGACGACGTCCTCAAGGAAAAGTCAAAGAAGGCCGTTGTCTTCACCGACACGAGGACTAAGGCCGACGATATTGCGTGGAAGCTGCGAATCCGGGGCTGGTCTGCCGTCGGCCTTCACGGCCAGAAGAGGAAAGAGGAGCGCGACTGGATCGTTTCCGTGTTCCGGAACGGTACACCAAGCGTGCTTGTGACGACGGACATGGTTGCGCATGACTTGGTTCTCGAGAACGTGGGGCTGGTCGTTAACTACGACTGCCCGGACTGTTCGGAGGTCTACGCGCGCAGGTCGAGCCACGTTGTGCGATCAGGCGAGCCAGGCGTCGTTCACACCTTCATCATTCCGACCCAGCAGCAGCACGCCACGAACCTGATAGCAATTCTGGAGGATGCCAATCAGCCGGTCGAGCCGGAACTCTACAACATGGCAAAGAAAGGTCGTTCCAAACGATGACGCGTTTGACACCGGCGGAGCGCTGGGGTGCTCAGCGTGACGGCGGGTTGTTAAAAGAACTCGGAGCTAGCCCTGAAGAGTGCTCTTAAAATTGCCGGCCTCCGCGCAACTGCTGTCACATACTGTGACCCGTTATAACGATTGAAAAATTAAGCTATAATTCTTTACTGGTAGTTAATGGAAGAGTAGACGTTACACAAAATAAAGCAACCAATAATACGTTCGGCTGATCAGAATCGACCGCTCGGAACACATATTCTTTCAGAGCGCGATTGAGGGGAGCGGGGGGGGGGGGGGGAGGGGAGGGATTGCGTACGTGTCCACCTAGTGGACATGTCAATTTCGTCTGCTGCTGAAGTGCTGATAGGCTAGGAGCGACTATCTCCTTCCCACACGTAATCCAGCTCAGCCAATCAGAAGTTCAGATGAAGAAGAAATGGACATGTCCACTAGGCGGACACTTACAGAACACACGCTAGGAAATAATCACTTAAAGGCAATAGACAATGAAGCTAAGGGAAGCACAGGGGAAATTAGCTGTGGTTGAAATTGAAATGTATAAAATAATAAAGGAAATGGAAATTAAAGCTAAAGGAAAGATCAGTTGTCGCCAGTGAGGACCTAACCCACAACCTCCGCATTACGCGAACGTTGCACTTGCGCTACGGCGACGGCTATCAATCCGTCCACTTACTTGGGCATTTACGATTACTAGATCTAGTCCTGGGAGTGTTAGACGGTGCAGCTCAGAGCCAAGGTGGGTGGATGTGGAACATCCTTCATTTGCCCGATAGCGTCACGTAGCCCGTGAAATAAGGAGACCAGGCACGTGGCTAATAAACCCTCGTGTGCTAACTAGTGGCACCAAGGCTGCCATCGCGGCTGTTGAGTTACGAGGAGTGCTGACATGCTGTTTTTCTTGACATAAAAATTGTAACAGCGCAAACACATGCAACCACAAAGTACCAAGGACGAGACACAAGCGCTTGTGTCTCGTCCTTGGTACTTTGTGGTTGCATGTGTTTGCGCTGTTACAATTTTTATGTCAAGTATGCACTAACTCGCCCAGAAAGAAGTTTTAATGCTGTTTTTCATTTGACAACGACATTTCACCGGAAAGCCTACGGATAGCCAGCAATATTTAGGCTTACAACAGTCGCCACCCGCGACACTGCAATTTGTCGGACAAGTGAACCGAAAAATAAGAATCTGTAGCGAAGACAACGATTATACCCACCACCTTAATGGCCTTAAAGCAACGCTAGTAGAGAGAAACTATGCACAAGTTCCCCTCGACAGGGCTGATGACGTCGCGTCAAGATTGGAGAGGCAGTAGATGGAATTAGCTAAGAAACAGCCTTTATAGCAAAACATTCTAATACCCTCCCAAACATAAACAACATCCTTCGAAAATACCACCCAATATTATCAAGTAGGCAGCGTCGGAGAAAAGCGCTCTCGGTGGTACCAAGGGTGACCTATCACCGCAACAGAAACTTTAAACAGCCAACATCATTCCCCCGTAAATAAAAGCGTGTTCTCGCCCCATGTGCAAAACCTGCAGGCAGTCACAGTGACGTCAACATTAAAAGCACCGCAAATACTTATACGCACGAAGTGAAAACTAGCTTTACTTGTACTATTTCGGATGTAATTTATATGCTTGAATGCTCCTTCTGTAAGAAACAATATATTGGCGAAACGGGGCGACCAATGAGCGTCAGCTTAAACGGACATTGCGCGGACACAGCTAAAAGCTTCCCAACGCCATCGCCGAGTATTTCGAGCAACCAGGTCATAACTTTGACGGACTTAAACTCTACACCTTACAGTCAAATTTCCGTTCGGCGCGAGACAGAAAATGTAGAGAAACATACTTCAGTCATAAGCTCGAGACATTGCAACCAATAGGCGTAAAGGTTTCAAAGGGGACTTTAGAATCTATTCGCTAAGCTAAAGTTCAAACTAATAAACAACATCACTTAGTTATTTTTCATTATGTTGCTTAGGTATTCTTTTCTGTTTGTTTGTTTTTCAACCATTATTTCGCTTTTTTTTATTTATATATTTCTTTTTCTTTCACGAGCATCATTTTCTGCTGGTACTTTTATTCTCTCTTCCAGAGAGACGATAGTTCGTTGACCTCCAGTGGAGCAGATAATCCGCCCCCACCCCCACCCTCCCATCGTCCAGGTCCCTTCCACGAAAAAAAAGAAGGGGGGGGGGGGGGACAGCGACACGTCAACTGGCTGACACACTGCGCTACCTCACATTCCTCCACCAACATTGTGTACCACACATTTATTTTCGATTCAGCACGCTCGCCGGCTTAGTCTGGCCGAAGGCTAGTCATGGAGGACTGGTCAAGGAGCGGCTGGTGCATTTAAAGTCAATAGAGTGAGAAATGAATCCGTACAAACCTACATAAGGTTTGTCACATTTCTTAGCACAGATGGACGCGAGAGCGCGTGCGTCAGCCAGTTTCCTTTGCGCCAAAGACGCAGGAATGAAATGTGCCGCATTCAATAGCGTTTCATTAACCACTTCACGGAAGGTTTGCTGCACCTAGATTGCAACGTGTGCATTGGATCTGCATAATTTCATTTTAACGCGATAGCGTTAAGGAGCTCGTGTCGCAGAAAAGCCGGTGTCGTCGGCGTCGGTGTCGGCGTCCGCGGCGTTGGCCGTGAGCGATAAATCACGGCAGGCACTTCATAAATAAAAAGCAACTTCCAAGATGGGCTGGGTGGGAATCGAACCAGGGTCTCCGGGGTGTGAGACGGAGACGTTACCACTGAGCCACGAGTTCGATGCTTCAAAGCGGTACAAAAGCGCCTCTAGTGAACGCGGTGTTGCCTTAGAAACGAGCTGTTTTTAAGGCTCAGGCGTGCGTCGCTTGCTCAGGCGCACATTTCGTTGTCGCGCCGAACGCTGCGTTGCTCGACGCTCACCGCGTCCGATGCGGGGCGCGTAGTCGCTGCGCCGTAGCCCATTGTCTTACACCCCTTGGCGGGTCGACGGGAACGCTGTCGCGTTCCACTCTTGAAGGCGAAGCTTAAGCGTCCTCCAATTTTTTAATTTCCATTTTCCCTATCACAGGAAATCCTGTAAGAGTAGACACTTCAAATCCCATTTGTAGGATACTTATTTCATTGCACCCTAATTTATCACACACACAAAAAAAATGCTAACAGTTCCTTCACCGCCCGATTCATGGCCGATCTCCCAGAGTGGGTTGCGCCATTTCACTAGGGAACAAGAACAAGGAAGATGTTACGATTTCCGAAAGAACCGAAATGTTGACCGGCTCCTTGTGGGTGGTAAAGATAAAGCGCGACAAGTGGCAACCCACACGGACCGTTCGTGCGTATGTCATAACTCATGCCATTTCTGCATTCGTAAAGTTGACAGTTCGTTTGCGCGATATTTCCCGTAGCGCTTGTCCGTCTTGTATTGTTGATTGGTTAACTCGATTGGCTATTCGTGGATAACAAAAATTTGCTTTGTTCTTAATCGCTTCTTGTACACGGGCCGCGAGTGCGTAAATATGTACGCGTACGTCGTGCGCTCTTTGCTACCGGCGCCTTGTACAATTTGTTTTTGTTCAGAATGGACAGAGCATGCACATGGTGCAGTAGAACGTAAGGTGAGCTCTAACCTTGCCTTTCATGTGGTAACATACGTTGAGGTGTTTTCCTAGCGTTGTTATTCTGGTACGGCTGTCCAACTTGGACGGCACTTGGTGTGCGTGGGTGTTTGTGTGTGCGTTCGTGCGCGCGCGTGTTGGTGGTGTGCGATGAGGCGTATGACCAAGCACGACACATGTGTGTCAGGACAAGCTTGTCATGTCAGGACTCATCATGGCTCATTTATGGACGATTAATTAGTGGTTACCGCTACGTATAGAAGCCATACAGTTGGGTAATGCGTACGAGTCGCGTGATCAAGCACTGCCTAGGCGTTCGCTGTTTTTTTTTTCCTCACTCGATGATCGGCGTATTATTTAAATACCTGGCAAAAGATGAGTGACGAGGATTTCGTGACTACGTGGCCGTTTAAGAACGGAAATTTCTTTATGGCGATGACAAGATTAGACGAAAGAGAAAGCTGTTGTGTTCGGGCTCTGCGAACTTTGTGGACAGCATGAGGCAAAGCGGGAAGTCTTGTGAAGAAACCAGGGTTGATCTATATCATTGCCTTTTTGAGCGCACATGTAATGTTAGAGGGCCGCTGTTCATTTTTAAAAGGATTACTTGGCTCACCACCCGAGTTACACCTGTCACCATAGGCGAGAAGCTTTAATATCTTAACATGGAAGCACACATCCATTCAGTTCATATTGTCGAAGAATTTCCTCACAATGTCCCTGTTTATTCATAAAGGAGCCGGTAGTCTTTGGCTTCTTTCTTATTATATCTTAACGAGCCTCTAAATTTCACTTATCACTGTTTGCGCATGTCCCTGTTTTTGTTAGTGATTTTGGGCTGTTTAGAAGGTTAGTGTGAAACCCTTTCAATATAAACAGTAACAAGTCGGTCTGATGACTGCAAGTTTACGCACTGCAGGCACATTTTTGAAGAAAGGGCCTTTGAGCAGAACCGGCCGGACGGCTGCAAAAAAATCGAAGCAGAATGCTGCGCAACGCTCTTTTCGTCCAGAGGTAAGAAGCCACGTACTTTCGCCTTAGCGAAAGTCTGCGAGGCTTCTTTCCTAATCCTGTTCCTTCTTCTAATCTTAGCCAGACTGGTGTCCTAGCTTAGCACTGTTATGACCGGCCGTCTTCAGAGCCATATGGAGCGACTATCCTGGTGTTTCTTCGGAGACGAAAAAAAAAAAACGCACATTACAGCGAAACGCTCTTCATACCTCCGGTCAGTGAAATAGCTCGTTTCCTCCAATGTTTCTGGGGAGGTGAATAAACCGCGCCTGCCATCCCAGAGACATGCTACCGACAATATCGCATTTTTAAATTTTTATTTCTATACGTACGTAGCAATAAAAACGATTAAAAAAATGTGCCAGCTGATATGCAACGTCTGTGGTTTTTTTTTCTTTTTTCAGCAATACCTAAGCACAGGAAGCCGCCAAAATAAAGTCTCACCCCAAGGGGAGCCTGCGGAAGCAGGAGGAAGATGTACTCCACAGCACCAACCCAGTGTTTCTGATGCGTCCCCGAGAGAAATTCAGGACCAACGTGTCAGCGACATGGCTGGTATGCAACCGACAGCAAATCAAGAATTGCACCCGCTGTCGAGTAATGGCACGGAGCTGTCTCGAGGTCAGATGAGCAACTTACTGCGCCCAAGTTCCACAACAGAAACCACAGTTTTCGCCACAGATGATTCAAGTTGCCTACCCACTTCGTGCAACCCCATGATGAGTTGTTGGGAGAAAAGTGCAGTGACAGCTCGTCTGCTGAAGTGAATAAACAGCTACAGGACGCGAAGAGAGAGTGAGTGAAACTTCGCGAAGTTCATACCAAGGCAAGTGCTGCAAATCAGTCAGTTATTATAGTTATCAGTCAGTTAAGAGAAGCTTGAAACGTCGCAAAATGCCAGTGGAATTTTGCGAAAAGAAAAACTGGTTTTCCAAATGAAGACCAAATGCAAGCCATAACACGGAACAGCAACCAAGGTGCCACCTGGTCATCGAAAACAATTAAACAAGCACTTCAGATAAAATTCGCCAGTGGAACATCAGGCTATGAAACCCTAAGAAAACTTGGGTACCCGCTGCCTTCTAATGGGATTCTTCTCCGTCGTCTTCAAGGGCTCAAGTTCCTGCCAGGTATCTTATCTGAAGTCATTGACGTGCTCAGAGCAAAAGCAGAGGGCGTGGAAGACATTGAAAAAGATTGCGTGCTTTATCTAGATGGAACGGAAATTTCCCAGGGGCCTGAACTCGATCGTGCTGAAGACGTCGTGTTTCGAGAGAAAACACTCACTGCAGCGCCAGATGAACCTGCCTGTCGTTGCTTAGTGTTTAACGTCGGATTGAACTCAAGGTGGAGGCAGGTAATTGCGTACCATTTTACAGGAAGCTCTGTCGACATCTGTCTACTCGAGAATTTTGTGCTGGAAATCGTGCAGCTTTGCGCAGATATTTCTCTGAGGGTGCTTGCGGTGACCTCCGACATGGGAGCCTCCAGCAGAGCGATGTGTCATGAGTGAAGTTTTTCTAGTCACAGGAATTCTAACACGGTGTGCTCAATTCCTCATCCTATGCTTGAGGGAAACGACTTTTTTTTTCACTGCGGATGCTGCACACCTGATAAAAAAATTTTCGAGCTCAGCTTTTGAACTCTGTTGACTTTACACTGAACTACGCAGCTGTCTGGCACCATGGCTTACCCTCAACCAAAGTGAAGGTGGAGCATGTGCGTGCTGTCGCAGAGTATGACTCTGACAAAAAGCTACAAATTGCACCCAAACTTTCTAAAGCGCATGTAAGCAAAGACCATTTCACGAAAATAAAGGTCGGCATAGCGGTTCAGTTTTTCAAGGAATCCCCAGCTGCCATTCGTTGCCTAATAAGAAAGTGCTCAAACCAGAAGCTGAAACCGCAGCATGGTTCCTGGAGCTCACCGCAAAATGGTACAAAGTGATGTCTTAATAATATTTGGGGTTTTACGTGCCAAAACCACTTCCTGATTATGAGGCACGCCGTAGTAGAGGACTCCGGAAATTTTGACCACCTGGGGTTCTTTAACGTGCACCTAAATCTAAGCACACGGGTGTTTTCGCATTTCGCCCCCATCGAAATGCGGCCGCCATGGCCGGGATTCGATCCCGCGACCTCGCGCTCAGCAGCCCAACACCATACACTGTAAACGGAAATAACTCCGAGGTGGGAGTATAACGCTTGTCCTCTAGCGACCCCCCGGTTCGGAGTTTATTATGCTCCGTATGATCGGAGTAGAATTCTTACTCCGTGTGAGCGGAATTTTTGCGTGGAATTATGGGAGTTATTTTTTCTATCTTTTGTTTCTTTTTTGCTTTGCAATGGACGGAGTTTTTTCGAGGTGCAACGGGAGTATAAAAAGAGGCATCGCGTGAGTTTGCGCGAACATCTTTATATCCAGAGGCTGCCGGTCAAATTTCGAAATATGCACACGCGACCGCGTCAAATGCGACGAAACAAGTAAATGAAAGCACATATATCATGACATACTTAAACATTTCAGAAACGCCCAATGCAGAAATTTGAATGACATCCCACGTACACGCGATACTCAAGAAGCAACGGTGCCAGTATATATATAGCCACGACACTGTGTGCCTCGAAACCGCCTAGGGAGCAGCTGTGCTGTTTTCAGAATTACGACTCACATGCTCGTTCATACGAGACGTGCCTCTCTGATATTGACAGAATACCTTAATCAACACAAAACTGTTAATTCAGAATAGTGAGATAAAAAAGTTAATGGCGTAAATTTTCAGAATTAGCGTGCCATTCTATGAGTGCTGGAGCGACTTCGCACACTGCCTACGTTCGCGGTCAAAAAGTAGTGCGTTAGAGACAGTAATCAAGAAAAATGTAAGTGCTTCTGCTTCATAGCAAAATTAAAATTTTTGCTATATAGTGGTAGCGTAGCAACAAATTATTACGTGTGAGCAGGACGCGCAGCAGCCGACGTAACACCGAAAAATGCGCAGTCATACATTTTATACACCGCACTACTTGCTCCGCGTCCAAGCAATATCTCTCGGTTGTGAAAAGGAGCTACATCGCTGATCTGTCGAGTAAATCCTTAAACTCAGAGCCAGCAGGCATGCGTCTAAATGAGTGTCTCGGATAGAGCGTAATGTTAATGCAATATCGGAAGCAACAGCGTGACCAAAACCTATATGGGCGATAACAATTCGATGCACATCGCTCAATAAGAAGCTTTATTTACAGTACCCATACTTATGTCCTACCGTTTTTCTTCGGGTGAGAATATCCGTTCGTAGATACATAAAAACAGTTGCTTGCACTCCGATCTTTTTCACTGGCAACACAGCACCGCAACGAACTTGGGGTACGCCATTCATGTGCGACTAGCACGGACGTCGTCGCTCGAACAGTGGCTGCTAGCTGTTGCCATTGCTACGCGGTCCTTTCAAACGTTACACCGAACGTTGTCAGCATGTACCCAAAAGCTCATAAAAGTCGTATTTCACGTAGTGAAGAACACAAGCCAGGGTCACGCCGCACGAAAACACAGTCAGAATCTGAGCCGACATCACGAGCCAGTGAGCAGCTTCGAGGTATACCTAAGCCTTTTTCCGCACTTGAAAACGTTGCTCTTGCATTCATCGTTGTCAGCAAAGTGATCACAGCTAACGTACTTGAAGCTGAGAAACAGCGAGCTTCAGGCATGCCTATAACACTTTCTGGAAGGAAATACGGGAAACAAATTGACGAAACGCTGTCACGGAACGACACTTCACAAATGTAAACAAACCGTCAGCCATGAACACTGCTGACTCCGCCGAATGCGCCCGGTCGCTGCCGAGGCGCACAGCCTAATGGGAAGCGCCACGTGAACAACCTCTTTCGGCGGAGGGGAGTTTATTAAAACTCCCTGTCGGAGTTTCACGGGAGAACAAGATTTTTAAGCGGAGTAAAATCGCGTCATGTCGCCCTAATACTCCCGCAGCTAGCCAGCGGAGTGAAACGAGGGATTGTCGCTGTTTTGCTCCCATACGTCGGAGTAAATATTTGAGGAGGGGAGGTTTTAGAGCACATCACCTGTTAAAAACTCCCAGGTGAGTTTATTTTCGTTTACAGTGTAGCCACTGAGCAACCACGGCGGGTAAAACTGATGTCATCCATCAGTTGTACTTAGTTGGCCAGACTTGGCCAAGTGCCACGAATTGAAGAATTGAGAGACGCGCCCGTATTTTGGACTTTGCCCATGGGGACATACGTGGAAGGTTTCTTTGTCTTCAGGAAATTGATAGAGCGCATCTGTATACTGACTTTAACCGTTAGCACACGAAAGAGTAAAAGACTTTACTCTGCACATTCGACGGCTATTGTCTGACTGCTGCGCGCTATGGGCTAAACTGTAACTTCTTTCTTACGCTATTCAACAAAAACACAAAATAACGGTTTAATACTAGTCAAATGTCCATTTTGCAGGGTCTCTGTTATCTAAACTGATACTTCAGAGCCAGAAAGATGACTGTTTGACGTAGTTAATCTACGCTGCCGTTGATGTATACTTGAGGTCTTTCTTGAGGATTCATAGCGATGTTGAAAGTTCCAAGTTTATTGATGGCTATTTGGTGCATTCTATCATACTATGGCATTATTAAATTATGTTTCGGCGATATGCTTGCGCAAAAGATACCAACGTACTACAAGTGCAATCCGCCTCTTTCATGGCGCGACGGCGCATGCGCCCTGCCCTAGCGGATTAGTCGCAAAACGTTTTGGAAGGGACGCGCGCGTGGCCGCGCGCCGGAAAGTCCCCCCAAAAAAAGAAAAAAAAGCACTCGGACGCGCGCTGCGGCCAAAACTCGTGCCGCGTACCGCGTTGAAACTCTACTGGTAGCTCGAAGTCGGTGCGGTGCCGAAAACGTGCGTAGCGTAAGACCGCAACTCCACTTTAAAAGAGAAAGCGGCCAGGCCATCGTCCGAGTTGTCCGGACTGCACCGTGAGCCTAGTAGTTGCCGCCTTTCGTGAATGGCTCACTGATTTAACGGAAAACCCGTGCGTTACACTTGGGCGACACTTAAGTACATCACGTTGCTGACGAAGTCTTTTTGCAGCGCCGGCCCTCACTTGCTGGTGGTGGCAGCGCTTACCTGACTGCACGTACTCGTATATAAGGCGCAGAAACACTGGGTCGATACACGAGACCGACAGGAGGCTCACTCCAATGATTGACCGACGATTGTGCGTGACTGAAACCTTTTTGTCATGCCAGGTCGAAAACGACGCAACCGACCAGCGCCAGTTGTACTGCGACAGGCTTTCTTTTCGAAGGCACCGGCAAAATCAGCGTGCCGACCATCGTTCGACCATCGTTTCAGAGATGCACTGTTTGCCTCTGCGTCAAGCGGCAAACAAGAGGCGGTGTATTCGATATACAGCAGCATAAACAACCGCCTCGCTCATTTATACCAGCGACGTGTGAGCGATGGCATCCGCGCGTTTTCGTGAGAGAACATGGCCTACAAATGAGCACTTAAGCGAGCATAGTTTTCTCTAATAATGCTCTATGGCACGCTAAAACTGAAGGTATGATCTAGTTAAAGAAAAGCGAGAATGAGTTAATTAACATCCCGTAATATATGTATATCACAGATGCCGTTGTTTAAGTGGTTCGGCCGCTCATATTGACTCGTCTCAGGCTGTAACAACAAGGCACGTAGGCGCAGATATCCATGTTTTGCTACATTTTGACACCATTTCATATCAGTGATGGACCTCTTCCACAGAAGGTAACAACGTCCTGCGGCTGTAGATGTTGATGTAAAAAAGTGCACCGCTTTAATAAATCCGACGGGCTGCGCTCGAAGACTTTTTGAATCTGCGAAACGTCTAAATAATGTGTTAAAAGAATACAAAAAGTGATGTCCAAGTGCAGAAATCAGTGACAAATTCCAAGGCAGCAGTGTCGCCAAACGGAACTCAGCGTGCCTTTATCGACCGCACTGTTTGCAGAACAGCGCACTCAGGCCTGTTCACCCAGTAGTCATTCAGTGCTACATGGCTTCAGGAACGACATGCTGTCCCGAAGAAGTTATTAATAATGATTCGCGATCCACAGAACGTACAGCCGACGCGCACTCAACGTGGGCGCAGCTACAGAAATCAACCGGCGAAGGCCCCGGGACCCTTCCAAAATGTTTTCAGCGGCGTGCGTCAGAGGGCAGCACAGGAAAATGAAAAAGGGGTATTATTAAAGATAAGTTATTGGCGTAATGCTTGAAACTATTATTTTTTACTTTCTCTCGATATCTCTATATTGGAGGTTTCCTTTCTTCCTTTCATTTTCAACTCAAGCGACATTTCATCTGCATCTGACCTAAGTCCACTTTTTTGTTTTTTTATGAAATCCGAAGTTCGCGTAATTGGCGTACAAGATATCTTCTAATAATGAATTTTGCCAGCGCCTACAAATTCCCGGTTCGTCAATCTTAGAGGGCTTGCGGCACAATCTATGACATCATTATCATCATTAATAACAACAATCCAACAACCATCATCAGGTCCCGCCGCCGACGTCACAAGCGACTCCATTCGGCTCTCATGAAGAAGTCCCAGGCAACGAAGCCGCTCACGAGCTCGCCCGAGCACTCTACCAACGGGCAACTCTAGAGCAGCCAGTTCCAGGGATAAAAGATAGCATGATCACGTACAGGGAAATTGTCGGTCACTACAAAGCCGAAAGAAGAATCTTTCCGCCTCCGCATCGGTCTCTCTCTCTCTGGAAGACGCTCGCATTTGGCGACGCCTCCAGGGAAACAATTATACATCACCACATTGGATCTACTTAACACAGACGAGGGACTATAACGACGCCCTCTGCAAAATTTGTAAGCAGAAAGGTACGCTAGACCATATAATATGGGAATGTGCTGGCTCCCCAGGGGCCAAGGAAAACATTGACAGTAGAGAAGCCCGGGAGGCCTTGCTCCAGAGCGAGGGTGAAGACGACCAGCGTCGAGCAATCCGCCTGGCCGTTGAGGCCGTGAAGACTCACCGTCCTCAACGCGCGGGGACTGCTTCGTCCTCCCCCCCTACCTACGTGTACGTTAAGAGGCGGGCATCCCAGCTCTGTGGAACAATAAAGTTTTCAATCAATCAATCAATCAATCAATCAATCAATCAATCAAGAAAGCGCGGAGGACGTCCCGTTGAAGCGAGGAACGAAATGAACATCTGGGATCCATTACCGTCTTTAGTCAAAGCCCGGGGAGACTACCCATACAACACGATTTGTAACTGGTGGAATGGGGCCGATGCCTATTGTGATGCCTATCGCAAAAGCCAGGTTGGATGATTCACAACCTAACTGGAAGAAGATCCAGCTGCAGCAGGTTCGAGAAGAAGCTGTACGAGGAACACCCGGCTACGACAAGCAGGTCATCGGCCGAAGTGGACGCCTACAGGAAAGCCAAAGGAATTTCGGTGAAAGGGAAGAGCGTGCCCAAGCCCATCCTTGCGCTGCAAGGGTCCCACTTCCCCGAATCCATCGTCAAAAGCATCGAGTCCCGACGCGATCACACGTCTCCCACGTGCATCGAGGCGCATTGCTGGCCCATCGCACTCAGGTGCAGCAATCTTCTGGGCATCCTAGAGATGGGATCGCACAAGACGCTCGCCTACTTCCTGCCTACGGTCATCCATGTCAGCCGGCAACCGCCCCTTCAACAGGAAGGCGGACCCATCACCGTCGTGCCGGCTTCTACGCGCGAGCTGGCCAAGCAGGTTCACAACACAGCCTTAGAATTGAGTGAACACGCTGGACTCCGAAGCGTGTGCGCCTCGAACGGGGAGCCCAAAGAAGGTCAGTACGCAGAGCTGTAGAAGGGCTGCCACATCTTCGTGGCCACGCCTCGACGCTTCATCCACTTCCTCGAGGAAGGCAAGGTGAATCTGCGCCGCTGTACGTACCTCGTGCTGGACGAGGTAGACCACATGCTGGCGATGGGTTTCAAGCAGCATGTTCGCAAGATTGCCGAGCTCTGCCGGCCAGACCACCAGACAATAATGTGGATTACATCCTGGCAAAGAGAGCTCCAGTCCTTTGTCGAGGGCCTGCTCGACGACTACGTGGAAGTCAAGTTCGGGACGGCGCAGCTACCCGCCGAAAACAGCGTGGAAATGACTGTCGATGTGTGCGAGGAGGAAGAGAAGGAAGCGAAGGTAGCCGAACTCCTCGACGACGTCCTCAAGGAAAAGTCAAAGAAAGCCGTTGTGTTCATCGACACGATGACTAAGGCCGACGAGATCGCGTGGAAACTGCGACACCGGGGATGATCTGCCGTCGGCCTTCACGGAAAGACGACGACAGAGGAGCGCGACTGGATCGTTTCCATGTTCCGGACTTGTACGTCAAGCGTGCTCGTCACGGCGGGCATGGCTGCGCATGACTTGGTTCTCGAGAACGTGGGGCTGGTCGTTAACTACGACAGCCCGGACTGCTCGGAGGTCTACGCGCGCAGGTCGAGCCACGTTGTGCGATCAGGTGAACCAGGCGTGGTTCACACCTTCATCATTCCGACCCAACAATTGCACGCCACGAACCTGATAGCAATTCTGCAGGATGCCAATCAGCCGGTCGAGCCAGAACTCTACAACGTGGCAAAAAGTGTCGTTCCAAACGACGACACGTTTGACACCAGCGGGACGGTGAGGTGCTCAGCGTGACGGCGGGTTGTTAAAAGAACTCGAAGCTAGCCCTTAAGCGTGCTCTTAAAACTGCCGGCCTCCGCATTTCCTTTCCAGGGTGCATTTCCTTCCCACGCGTAACCTAGCTCAGCCGATCGGAACTTCAGCAGCACATGAAATGGACATGTCCACTAGGTGGACACTTACAGAATATCCCCGCTAAGAAAGGATTTCTATCCAGTTGCTGCTGCATCTTCCGCTGTGGCGTGTCCCCCCGGCGGGGGCGCGCGCCTTGTGGTCCGCCATAGTTGTTTACAAGGAGTGCAGACGTGTTTCCGCTTCGGGCCTCCGGTTGCTCAGGCAAGCGGCTGTATACGTTTCAAGTTTAACAATAGTAACCTTGTGGTACCCTCGGCATCTCACGCTCACCCTGACCACAATCGAGAGCAGGCTCCGCATTGCTACAATCCAAGACGGAGCACGGCAACATAGTGTGCTATAATACTGGTGCACTGTAGCGTGAAGGACACAGCTGGAAACAAAAGGAGTTGACGTCGAGCCCTTCTGTTCTTGATGATGGTGGACGCTTGGCGCTGCGGTGTTGGGACTGGCGTGTGCCTGGGCCGGGATCAATCGCCTTTTTCGCTTCACTCTTCGAACGGACTGCACCTTTGTTTTGGTACGTGAATGTGTCTGGATCGTTTATTTGCCTATAAGGAGGCGCATATATCAAGACTAGCCTTTAGCTAAGGCTTTTGACGTTAACCAGTGGGGATACGGGCTCAAACACCAGCTCTTCTAGCCTATTACTTAGAATGGTTCGAATGGTTCTAAAAGGTGTCGGCCGCACGCCCCGCTCGGAAGTAGAAATAGTGTCCTTTCCAATCAAATATTCCCTTTCACTTCCACTTCAGCCGGTGAGCTGACTGAACGCGGGATGGAATGCTCTTCACAATAGGATTTCCGCAGCGCAATTCGCATGCGCCAACAAAGAGAAGGAGTTCCAGAGTATTCTGCGCGCCCTCTCCTACAGGGTGTATCGATTTGAACACCGTGTTTTTTTTTGTTGTTTTTTTACGCGATGGCCTGTGTTCCAGGTCCTTCAGAACGGAAGATCGTCGCGATGCCCTCAACACATCCGGTATGCTCCCAGCTGTTGTGGCGTCAGAAGATAAACTGAATCAACCACATTTGTGGCCTCTGACGCTGAGTAGAGCAGACGCGAAGCTGTGGGCCCTCAATTAGTTTGAAGTCGAGAGTCTAAGCTGTCACGCTGCACAGTAATCGACCCACAAGAACAGCGGGTGCACCTGAGTCGTGATTCATTGTTGCCGTGCGTGGCGGACGACTACTTGCGGACGCAGTTCGCGGCGTTATCATCATCATCATCATCAACAACAACAACAACAACCTATTTTATGTATACTGCAGTACGAAGGCCCCTCCCTGCGATCTCCAGTTACCCCTGTCCTGCGCCAACTGATTCCAACTTGCGCCTGCGAATTTCCTAATTTCATCACCTCACCTAGTTTTCTGCCGTCCTCAACTGCGCTTCCCTTCTCTTAGCACCCAATCTGTAACCCTAATGGTCCACTGTTTATCTAACCTATGTATTACGTAGCCTGTCCAGCTCCATTTTCTTTCTCTTAAGGTCAGTTAGATTATTGGCTATCCTGATCCACCCCGCTATCTTCCTGTTTCTTAATGTTATGCCTAACATTCTTCGTTCCATCGCTCTTTGCGCGGTCCTTAAGGTTATTGAGCTTCCTTGTCAACCTCCGAGTTTCTGCCCCATGCGTTAGCACCGGTAGAATGCATTGATTGTACACCTTTCTTTTCAATGATAGCAGTAAGCTACCGGTCAGGATCTGACAATATCCGCCGTATGCACTCCAAACCATTTTTATTCTTCTCTAAATTTCCTGTCTGGAAGATGGTAAAGACGGCGTTAGAACGCTGGCGCGCGGAGGGCGTCTCTGACGGGGTTTCATGACTCGGACGGTGCTGTTTAAACTGAAGAACAGAACAAAAGTGGGTGACCTGCCGCATCACATTTGAGTGACCTTGGTCGTCGCGCCCGGCCGGCCGGCCGTTGCAGCGGTTGCGCTGCCAAGGAGCGAGTCACGTCCGAAGGCAGTGCAGTGTGTCTCGCTGCTCCCGCTGTGGACGGTTTGCACGTGCCGACGTGCAACAGTGATTGCGGGGGTTGGTGCGTGCTTTTTAACGCGATAGCGTTAAGGAGCTCGTGTCGCAGAAAAGCCGGTGTCGTCGGCGTTGGCCGTGAGCGATAAATCACGGCAGGCACGTCATAAATAAAAAGCAACTTACAAGATGGGCTGGGTGGGAATCGAACCAGGGTCTCCGGAGTGTGAGACGGAGACGTTACCACTCAGCCACGAGTTCGATGCTTCAAAGCGGTACAAAAGCGCCTCTAGTGAACGCGGTGTTGCCTTAGAAACGAGCTGTTTCTAAGGCTCAGGCGTGCGTCGCTTGCTCAGGCGCACATTTCGTTGTCGCGCCGAACGCTGCGTTGCTCGACGCTCACCGCGTCCGATGCGGGGCGCGTAGTCGCTGCGCCGTAGCCCATTGTTTTACACCCCTTGGCGGGTCGACGGGAACGCTGTCGCGCTCCACTCTTGAAGGCGACGCTTAAGCGTCCTCCAATTTTTTGCGCTCTGATTGTCACCTCAGCATCAGATGCTACTGTTTCTTGCAAAGCTAATAATGTCTTACAGAAGTTATGCACAACTAGACAAGAAACAATAAGGTAAAAATGAAAAAAACATTAACAGAATTATTGACAACAAAGAAGATACTGAGGTTGAGATAGACAACGCTGCAGTTTTAGCACCTGATGAACCATTATTTTAAAAATACAAGATAATCAGGGTCAGCGACCTCAATCAGTACAGACTCTTCCGAGAGTAGCCCTCATCGCTGCAAATGCTCGGTCTCTTCGTGGAGACAGCGAATATTTGCTCAAAGAAAAATACGTCCATGAAACAACAAAAGCAGAAAAGTGAAACGCTTCTTATTTTCGTACTAACTGTGGCTTTCAAATACTCCGGCTGACTCTTCCGTGATTTTAAAATCCTTATAATAATAAAGGAATCGATGTGTCTCATTTAAGTGAAACATAAGTGGCGGCTCAATTTGTTGGGTAAACAATGTAGCAAATTATTTAAGTGCAGCAGAGTTCTAGGCTCGCGCCGCGCGTCGTCTGCTAGGAACTGTACAGGGTGGTCCCAACTATAATGCACCAAGATTTAAAGATATGCAAATTCCACGTAGCTGGACATGGTCCCAAGGTAATGTTGTTCGCCGTCGCTAGGAGAAATGTTTCTGCATTCCGCGTAATTACATAATTACCCTTAATTAATTAATGAACATCTCAAATATTATAGTTATACTAAGAGTGTCAATGAGAAAAAATTGTAGAGGAACATGAAAAAATATCAAGGACGCTTAAGCGTCGCCTTTAAGAGGGGAACGCGATAGCATTCAGAGATCCCTGACGGCTTCTCACGCTTCCCGGTAACTGGAGCGTGTGGAACCGTAATTTTAGCGGGAAACGCTGGCTGAGAACGCTATGAACGAAAGCGTGTTTTTTTGGTAGAGACGCGGCCTCTTGCGTGGGCCGCGATGCGGCGGAGGCGAGCGCCATCTGGAGGTATTGCAAGGAACCGAGCGCGCCTCTCCGTTGCCTTCAAGATATTCAGGCGCCGGCGCGCGCAAATGGCAGACGCCGTGGCCGGTCTATGCATGGTAGAAACGCTAGAAAAGTTTTTTTTCGCGTGTCAGAATTTTGTTTTCTCGTTTAATCTACAATCTGACGCTATCGTGTCTGTAGGTTGTGTGTAAGTCGTACTTTACGATTTTTGCACATATTTTAGCTTGAGAAATTCAATTAATTCAGTAGCTTCCTTGCACCACATGGAGGGCCTGGGTATGGGTGGTTCGAAAATCTTTTTGCCGAAACGACGTCCGATGCCGGATTTCCTGCGACATCGGGCCCTTAACGCTGTCCCATAAGGACTCCGGACTCTTTCTGTTGCTCAATACGTGTTACACAAAAGTGTTTTTACAAGCGTGTAAGAAGAACTACACGCAACGTGCCTCGAGCGACCAGTCGCGCGGAAATTTCACTCGTATTCGCGAGCTTTTAATTTTCTGTGATGTTTAGAGGTAGCAGACTTTTATTAAAGCAGAAAAGAGAGAGAGAGAGAGAGACTACATAAAACTGCCACACTACTCTTGCTACTGCGGAAGTACTATCCTTGTACTGCCACTGCAGAATGCAGTGTGTCGGAACGTAACGAAAATAATAAACGCAAAACGAAACAAGACGATATTTTTTGACCGGAACGAAAACGTAACCGAAACGTTATTTCTTATTTTGCTTCGCAGAGAAACCGAAATATTTTTATCGGTTTTCGGTTCAAGGGGAAAGTCGGCAATCCGAAACAACCGACGTCAGGCAACGTCAGAGTTATCGCGTATCTCAGGGGTTCGCATAAGTGCGTATCTCAGGCAGGGATAGTGCTAGCCATAGCCGGTCGAGCGCTCCGCTAATCTATAAGTGTATTGAAATATCCAGAGTAGAAAGGAGACCATTATATGTGGCTTTTTTAGACATTACAGGAGTGCATGACAACGCAAACCGCAACATTTTGTGGTATTTTCTGGAAGGGGAAGGCTTATGTGACGATGGTCTACAGCTTTTGAGAGAGAGTTACCTAGAAAATACCGTTTGCGTTGAACGGGAAGGGATGAGGAGCGAGGAGAAAGTTGCTATCAACAAGGGACTGAGGCAGGGGTGCCCTTTATTCCCACTGCTGTTTAGGATGTACATGGTGAGGACGGAGAGGGCGCTAGAGCAAAGTAACATCAGGTTTAATCTCTCATACAAACAGGCGGGTACAGTAGTAGAGCAGCAGCTTCCAGGTTTGTTTTATGCGGAAGACATTGTGTTGCTAGCTAACAAGCAAAGTGATATGCAACGTTTGGTTAATATCTGTGGACGGGAAGGCGAGAATTAGCTCTGAAATTTAGCGTTGAAAAATCAGGTGTCATGGTATTCAATGAAAACAGTGAACAGACATTGGCA
Source organism: Dermacentor variabilis (assembly GCF_050947875.1). Classification (NCBI taxonomy): domain Eukaryota; kingdom Metazoa; phylum Arthropoda; class Arachnida; order Ixodida; family Ixodidae; genus Dermacentor; species Dermacentor variabilis. The sequence goes on from NC_134577.1 coordinate 69,504,012, forward strand.
ATACAGGGCCAGGAAATACCTCGGGTAAAAGAATATAAATACCTTGTTATATTGATAAAATAATGCAATAGATATATGGAAACACAGGAAAAAACAACAGCAAAGGGTAAGAGAAATGCGACCTTAATGAAACACAGAGCGCTACGGGGATACAATAGGTACGAGGTGCTTCGGGGTATGTGGAAAGGTGTAATGGTTCTAGGACTTGCATTTGGAAATACGGTTGTTTGCTTGAAGTCAGGGGTACAGTCAGGGCTCGATGGCAACCAAAGGTCAGTGGGAAGCCTCGCGTTGGGCGCTCACGGGAAGACTACAAATGAAGCTGTGCAGGGTGATATGGGCTGGACTAGTTTTGAAGTGAGGGAAGCTCGCAGTAAAATTGAGCATGAAGAACGACTGAGGAATATGGAAGAAAGTAAATGCGCTGGGAGAGTGTTGAGGTATCCGTACAGGAAAAAGAACATTGATTCATAGTGGAGGAAACGAACTAGGAAGCTTGCGAGAAAGTATGCGACGGGTATGGTGAGCAGCATGGCAACAAAGAATGTCAAGCGGAAAGTCAGAGAGCCTGAAATAATCTCATGGCTGGCGGCAATGGAAAAGAAACCTGCTAAGAGTAACTACTTAACAGGAAAAAATGAAATCAGGAAAGAAACAATTTATGATAACTCAAAGGGAAGATCGTTACTTTTCGAGGCGAGATAAGCATGCCTTAGAACACGCATGTACTTATAAAGCGAGACCCAAGAAGGAAGAAGCATGTGCTTGCTGCGGTAAAGCTAGGGAAACGATGGAGCAGGTTTTATTGGAATGTGAAGACGTCTACCCAGCGGTCGATTTAGGCACTTCTGACCTCCTTGAAACCCTTGGGTTCAACGAGAGCAGGGGGAAGTAAATAGGTACGCAATAGAGACTATAGGAAAATTGGTGGAAAAGTAAACAAATGGCAAACAACGGAGGCGTCAAAAACAATGTTCCAAGAATAATGAAAGTTCGGTGATGAGAATTTTTCGTTAGTTCTTTTTCTTTCCTTCATTTTCTTTTTTCTATACATAGGTAGGACATTACGCAATATAATGACAAGAGCTTGGTGGCGCAACCCATCATACCGTTCCAAAGGGGACGCTCATAGCATCCATCCACCCAGCTTGCTGCTCAACATGGTTCCCTACCATGGTTCCCTACATAGAGTATGCTTTCCTACCACCGTGGTCCCTACGTTCAGTGCATTAGCAGATCGGCTGCATCGTAGCGAAACCCAGGGCATGCGCGTTGAAGACCTTAGCTTTTCGTTTTCTACGAATACAAAGCTTTGTTACCGAAGTGTTATCGTTCGCTTATGTTCGCTTACGTTCGTTTTATCGGAACAGCGGTCCGGTATTTCGGCGAGTGTGCTCGATGACGTGTTGCTTCTGAGATCATGCCCAGTGCCTTGAGATAATCTCAGAATTCACTTATTGCGAGAAATAAATACTATGTTTTAGTCGTTACGTTGCTTCGAAAATTTTTGCATGCGAACCAACACGGTTATAAACCGTTACGGATAATTTTATTTTTCATTCTGGAGCAAAACGTGAACGGAACTTTTTTTCGGTGGAACGGAACTAAAACCAGAAGGAAAATACTTCGTCCCGACACCCCGGCAGAGTGGCCGAACACTTCGGCTCACAGATTCAAAAGCCTCTTCAAACAGCTGATGTAAAATATATGGTTATGGTATCAGCGGTGTTCGGTAATGAGTTCTCTTCTGTCACAAGGATAATTTTGTGTACTGGTAATTTTGTGCACTAAATTAAAATTTAGTGCACAATATTACCAGTACACAAAATTAGAAGTGAAAACTGAGCTAGTACATCGTACAAAGACAGCGCAAGCAACACGACACGAGAAAGAACGGATGGGAATGGGATATGTGTCATGTTATTTGTGCTATTTTTGTACTATGTACGCATGAAGCGCATAAAGGCTCCCTAATATCTCCCAAAAGTGATTTGAAAGAACTTTTACCGTTTTTCGTTCTACGCCGTGGATCCTTGCCTGAGTACGGGAAGGATGCGTGTTGCTTAACTGTGTCATATCCTTCTGGTACGGAACATGTTTGCTTACTTGAATAAGTTTGAACAAAACAGGAACTAGAAAACTTGAATTGCCGACACAATTATAAAAGAATGTATTGCACAACTGCAGCAGACGACGGAGGCACTGATGCTGGTACTACTGGGACCCCTACAAGCGTCCCGCGCGAACGAACGTCTGAATGTGTTCTATCTTCTTTTAAAAACAATTTTTATAATAAAATACAATAAATTACCCAATAAAACTTGATATTTAGAGCATATTGAAGATTTTTATTACAGAAATATTTTTATTTGTGTCAGATTTTTTACGCCGAAACTTTACGTATTACGCATCCCCCACCAGGGCGCGCGTAGAGGCGCATTCAAAATGGCCGCTTCCTAAAAAGCGTTGCTGAGCGGAAGATGTGCATGGTTTCTTATATTTTCGGTCGCCCCTTTTAATTTGACCGCGCCCACCCGGCCGTCGTATTCACGGGAGCAGCACATCACATCTACAACTTCTCAAACCTCACCCGTTATTGCTCTGTGTGCGTGCCTGTGTGCACAACTTTTAACACCGTCCCCCCCAGGCCATGCCCCCGTTCACGCGAGGATCACGGCGAGACGTCGTCCTCCGTCAGTCATCGTTGTCGGCGGTACTCGGTGATGAGGCGTCACCGCCCGTTAACGACGGCTCGCGAAACCTTTGAGAGGCGCCGTCTTAGTGTTTGACGCGTCCGCGTAGTCCCTTTCCTTCTTATATATACCGTTCGTGCGTTCCCGAACTTTATTTTTTCACCATGGATCAGACAGAGAAGAACGTTCAGACGTTGTACAGCATGGGATTCGTGGACATCGAAGAGATCAGGAATGCGCTTCGCATCAGCCACAACGACCTGAGCGAGGCCGTGGCCATCCTGACCAACGATCAGGTGCGGTACGGACCGTACACAAGCGCCGGCACGTCCGAAGACGTCGAGATGAAGGACGTCACGTCTACGGCTCTCGTGCCCACCGCAGCCCCGCCTCCCTACAATTCGCTGCCGGACGCCAAGGTAATTGGCCGCTCTCGGGAAGTGTCCGCACGCTCCTCGTCGTCGTTCTCACGCGCGTGGCTCGCTTCTTTTTCTACCCCCTCTCTGCTTTTATGTCTTGCCGCTGCTGTCCTCTCCTGCTCTACAGTTTGTCCTCGCAAGGCGTGCAGGCAGGGTGCTGTATGTACAGCCAAGAGAAAACGCCATCGTTTAATTCTCGCTCTCCATTGTGCATTCCTACCATTTTTCTTTTATATCATCTGACTACTTTTTTCTTCTTCTTTTTGGATTGCCAGCCGAGGTGGTCGACCTTGTGCGACGCCGTCGCCTATTCTACTGCTAGGCGATGCCCAGCACAGTGCTGTCTTCCTAAAGGTAGCTGCAGTAGTTTCCCGGAAGGAGTTTGTTGTCTGCTCTTGCTCCTTTCGCGAGGTTGCTTTTCTGCCTCGTATGCAAACCTGTGAGCCATCTCGAAAGCCAAAATTCAGATTGTGAAAAAGGCTCGGAGATTTCGAAGGCTGCCGGAGATCCTTATCTCGGTCGCACCGTGGCCAAGCAGGTTACCTTATCGAGTAGCAATTCATTCTCATTTTGTTCGTGTGGCCGTAAGGGATGTCTATCACGAATACCCGAGTTTCGCAAACAGGAACTATGGATGCTACAAATATGAAACTATGTATATCTATCACCTCCTCCCTGCCCCTGACACCTACCTGTGCTAACACGACTAAAGAACTAAGCGCTGTGATCAGCAGAAACTTACATCTGCAACTTAGAGCAACTTAAATAGCGCATCAACAGGTGGGGCTGAATGCAGTAGAACAGCACATTGCATTTGTGTTCAGTACGTTGCATGTCGAAGTAATGCCCCTGTCAGGAGGGCAAGTTTCATGTCACTTTGAGTGAGTGCACTTCATCATTTGTGTCGCATGCAGGCTGTTAGACAGAACGGTTTAGTGACACGCACTGTAAAACACCTCACAGCGAGTGTGCTCGTCGAACTACACAGCGTCTAACTGTGTAGGCTTGGTAGCAGTGCTTCAAAAATAAGTTAAATATACTCAATGTGAGGTCAGCTATTGCCCTTGCACTACCTTTATGTGTGTGTGTGTGTGCAATTTCAATTGTTATAAGCATGACCATGCTACATGAAACCATGTGCAATCAACATTGCCATTTTTCTTCTCCCTCCCTTGATTGCAATGCTGTCTTGTACTATTAGATCGGAAGATTTAATTGTGTTAATTCATCTGCTCGAATTACTTTATTGACACTAAACTTCATACTAACTACTGCACATAATAATGCGGTGTTATTTTGCAAATATTGCCTAAAATAACAAAGATAACATTAACACTGATATTCTCACCAACGTTGCCATTAAAGCCAAGGGACACTTTCCTTTCTCATCTAGCAGCGCACCACTAATGTGACACTTTATAAGAGCACACTCAAAGTGTCACTAAGTTTGCTCATCTGACTTGAGCATAAGGCTGCATTACAACTGAAGGAAGTTGCCTTTCTGCTGCCCTCTTCAATTGATACAAAGCTCTGTTGGAAATATGACTACTTAGTTGTGCTTCTTGTTTTTTTTCGGTACTTATGCAAACACATTTTCTTTTAAACAAACAAGTGTTAATTGCTAAAGAACACTTGTTTTCTCTTGTAACTTCATCTTGTTTTGGTTCATGGAACCATTGTAAATATAATAGTAATCCTCCATAGATCACAAATAGGCATTTGATTAATTCAAAATACCAGCAGTCATGGAGAAATTTCGTGGTCAAGGAGTAAAAACCTATGGGAGTATCTTAGGAAATACCCACAAACATTCCACAGTTATCATAATCCTTCGCAATAAAAGCAGAAAAGTACCGAATAAAAAGGTTGTCCGACAAAAGCACACATTTTCTCGAATGCTCTTCACTACATGCTTGGATAGGGGAAGTATTTAAGCTTTTAGGCTTGGAAAGATTAGGTCTGATTATCAATGGAGAACATCTCGGCAACCTGTGGCTTACAGCTGGTCCTGTTCAGCAACACTGAAGATGATTTGCAGCAAATTATTTAAGAGTTTAACCAACAAAGCCTAAGAGTAGGTTAGAGGATTAATATTCAGAAGACTAAGGTAGTGTCCAGTAGCTTGGCAACTGGCAAGAGAACAAGAATTTCTTGAGATTGAGATTTGTGCAACCTGTTCTGTGAATCTCATATTGGAGCAGCTCATTGTATTCTTCAGCGTTTAGATCACTCGTTTAAGTACATCATATCATCATTCACCACTTTGTTTGACAATATACCATTGGAATAGACTACTAAAAGACATTGTATCATCCATTAATCATGACGTTTTTCTTTGTGAGGGAAGCTTTTCCTAAATGTGTGATTATTTGAAGTGTTAAGTACTTTCTCGCAAATGTATTATTTCACTGTACCTTAGTTATGTTCTTCGTACCTTTATTATTGTAAGGGACTTGAGATGTTCGGTACTAAGCAACAAGTGATTAAAAAAAAATTATAGGCATAGTAACATGGAGAGAGCAAGACAGTGGTATGCATTAGAGAGTAAACAAATGTAGCTGATCTTAATTGAGAATAACAACAACAAACGGAGCTGGGCAGGCCATGTAATGTGTACAGCAGCTAACCAGTGGTCAATGAATGTTACAGAATAAGTGCCAAGACACAGGAAACACAGTGGAGGACAGCGTGGGATTAGATTGTGTGATGAAAGTTGGAAGCTTGCAGGCATAGGATGGGGTCGGTTGGGGGAAGTCAACCTAACTTCAGAGGTGTACGTATCCACCAGCATGGAAGGCGACAAGAATTTATGTGGGGTGTGTGTGTGAGCACAGTTTCGCCAACAGGAGGTTTTCGGCCAACCAAACGAGTAAGGTATTTTTTCCTAGTTCACTGTCCCTGCATTCTATTCACCTACAAATCTGTTTTAACTTGACATATGTGATGAAATTGGGAAGTTTGCAAGCCCAGAGTAAAGATAGCTGATGCAAGACAAGAAATTGGACATCTCTGGTAGAAGCCTTCAGCAGATGTAAATAAGGCTGATGATGAAGCACAACCATTATTATCAGCCTAGTAACATGGCAGAGTTGAGGATGAGGACTTGGCATGACAGTGTCGGGATGATGAAGACAATATGCAAGACAAAAGAAGTGGACACAGCAAACTGAGTTTCAACTTTCTAGCTACTGTTGCAATAAAAGAAAGATTGTGTTCTTCGGTTCATGGGTACCACAGCATCTACTGAGGACTACGACTTCTGGCAGTATTTGTGGAAGCAGTGGCATGGCAAAACAGAAGTCAGCCTATAGCTTGCTAAAGGATGGCAGTGTTCTTTGTCCCTCACATATTATTTCACAGACGCATAGAGGTCTCATTCATGGGAAACATCTTTTTATTGTAACAGATTCTTCACGACTGCCAAGAGTATTTAGCAGGGTTTCATTGCATGGAGTTGTCTAAGCTACACTTTCTTGCGATTTTGTTTCTTAATCTTGTTTCGGGATGTGCAGCCATGCTCTCCCAAGCCGGACTATGGAAACTCGGCGTTTCCTCAGACGAACCTTTACGAGCTGGAACAGCGGGTCTTTGTGGACCAATGGTCCATCCCATACAAGAAGGACGAGTCGCTCGCCAAGTGCCTCACTGCAGCTACTAACCTGGCCAAAGAAGGTAACTGTTAAAGACAATATTGTTTGACTTCTCGGTAGCAGCAGTATCGCCCTGGGGCTGTGTTTTGAATGTAGTGCTAAGAGAAGACATTATAGTGTTGACCCTCTCGTACCCTAAACTTTTGTCTTACATATATTCGCACTTAGTAGCCAGAACTACTGACTCAAGTCATAGCCATAGAAGGGTTTATGTAGCAAACTATGTCTGTAACCCACCTGGCCTTTGGTAGCTGGCACCTCACCTCAGGAGGTATCATCCTCTCTGCTTGAACAAGGTTGTACTATCCCACTCAGCGTGAGCGATGATGCACGCGAGTGCATGGCAAACTGTGCTCGCAGTTTGCACTGGTGCCTACCTGCAATATGGCTGCGACGCAAAAGAAAAGAGGCTTCAGCTGTTCTCGTATTGCTCATCGCCCCTTGATGGCTGCATTCACCCTCTCTCTCCCAACTTGTGCACAAAATCCTGGTCTCACGGAAATAAGAACAGATGGTGGCCACCTATTGTGCAAGCTGTGAGTGGCCATCTGTATAACAACACAGCAACAGATTAAAAGCACAAGATGAGGACAAAGAAACTGACTGGACATGCGCCGACTTCCAACTACCGTAAAATCCTGAGAGATGCCCCGCCTCCAAAAGATAACCCACCCCTGTTTTTGGCATGATTTTCTAGTTTTATGAGATGACATGTGCCAGTTCCTGTAGGTACACTGAAAGTTGGCCCACCATATTTTCACTAGATTTTCTCTCGATTTTAGGTGGCCTATCTCTCGTGATTTTATGGTACTTAACTTTTTTTTTATAGGGACAGTAAACATAGTTACAGAATAAGCATGAAAAAGCTTACACAATGACTACATCTATCCAAACAAGCAGCTTGTCAAACCAATATGATGAGCTCTTAGTGAATGTTACATGTCTTCAATGTGTGGTACCTAAAAAGCCATAGCTCTTTTCTTGATAAAGAAACTGAAGTAATGCTAACGTGTACTGTGCCATAACGCATAGTTATTTCGTAACTGCTATATACCATTGCTGCGAAAAAATAAAGTAGTTGGAAATCGGCACTTCTCTGGTCCCTTCCTTCGTCCTCGTCCTGTACTTGCACTATTAATCTGTTAGGGGGAGTTACCGACTAGCCCAAACCAAACCTCTGTAAACAAAGATCAAATTACTGGAGAAATATATGATGTGATCGCTTACAGCAAGAGAGAAAGGGGTAAAACAGGCATCAAGGGGCAGTGGGTAATATGGCAACAGTGCAATGCACTCCTTTTAAGTCGGAATCATAGTCGAGTTACTATCCAGCCTAGGAGGGCACCTTGCCATGTTGTCCAACATTGTGTGTGGCTCATATTAAGCCAGAAAATACCTTCTGCCTCATGTGGTATGCTATCATTGGCACTTATTATTCCTATAAAAGTGTTTTACAGTGCTAAGATGCTGCAGTCATTTTGTCGTGCGTTTTGTCAGAGCACTCTCTGTTTAGCTTAACGTTTCTATAAGAAACAGATATCCACACCCACTTCTTTTTTCCCATCTTTGCAGGGCAATGTGAATCAAACTCTGATTGTAGGAACTTCATGGAGTCATGCATGCCTGAGTGCTTTCGCAAGGTAAGCATATTCTCTTCTCATGTTCATCCACACCAATTCTTTTATTTAAATTTTTTTACTTATTGTTAAAGATCTGGGCATTTCATTGATTAGTTTCCTTCTGAAGTTTAAGATAGGTATTTGTCAAATACAAAGGTGAGTTGTAGAAGTTTTCAATGTGTAGCAGATGTACTAGCCTGTGTGCAGATGTCGTAGAGATAAGAAAAAAATATTTATAAAAGCAAGCATCACTTTGTATAGATGCAAAAGTAATCCCAGTTCATGATAAAGTCAATTGAAATAGAATTTAGGTTTCAGTGTCTTCTTAAATTGGCACTTGTGCCTGGTACCATTATGGCATTGTGGCTGTCTACCTTGTGCTCAAAAGTTAGTGAAAGCGTGAAATGTTTGCACAGTAAAACCTGGTTAATATGTAGCTGCTTAATAAGTAATACTGGTTTAAATATAGTAGCGATGAGTCCTGCATCCTGTCTGCATTGAATTTAATGTATTGGCTGATCGCTTAAGCCATAGTCACTTATTGCATACCGAATAGTTTTGCGTAGTATTTACATAATTTTTCGGCTCATACAAGCCCAGAATCTGGAAAATGTCATGCGCGCAGACCATAGATATTGAAATTGCGGCACGCTGGCTTTTCACGGACAGCAGTCCCCACGAATGGTGACTTCGAAGCAGGGTGGTCATGACATGTTTCCTGCTCCCATACCTTCTGGCGCTTCTACATTGTTCACAATGACGATGTGGTCTGCAACGCGTCGTCTTGCCGTCTGCAACGCGGCACATGCTTTTACCACCATGAGGGCATTCGCAGAGAAGTGGGGCCTGATGGAGAAACTGGTTTGCGGCTTTGCTGAGTTTGAAGATGCCGTCGTCGTGGCAAGGCCACCAAGGCGACAAGTGAAAAGCACACTTTTTGCAACCCGCTCGCAAATAAAACTTGTCCTCGTGTGTGTTTGAGGGAGAATTACGACGTAGTTCTTTTCTCGCCGGTAGGTCTATAGCCGCTCATCTGCAATTGTCAGGTAATTAGTACATCGCTTAGTGCACACCTGATCCACGTTCCTCGCCAGCTACGTGGTAATGAGGCTTTATTGTAATTTGTTTTGTTCCAAATGCTAGGATTTTCGATCTCTAATATCTTACTTATTCCTCGACACACTTATGATCATCTGGTGAACCTCACAACCTTTTTAATGCAATATCAGTTCTTAAATTTAAACGATGAAGAGCATTCCTTTCTTCAACCCTAGCCGTCTTTCTAGGCCTGGATGCTCAGCCTCATAGCTGCAGTGCTGAAATTCCACTCTAATGCAAGCAATGCCTGCCCTGTCACGTGTGTCTTGGTGTCGATTCCTGAGTGGTACACCGATTTTGTTCCAAGTCGCACGAGATGAGCACATTGGAATTATGTGATTGTTGTATGTCGTCACATGTACTGCTGTATTAATCCATGCCACGGCATGTCACTTTAGCAGTTCTTATGGCTCCAGAGAGGAAGCACACAGCCACTTCAGAAGGGATAGCAGAGTGAAAAGCACAAAATTTTGTCAACAAAAACATAGTTGTCAAGAGGATTGGAGTAAAGGCAAACACTTGCCTGGCAAAAACGTCAAAACGTGGCTCTGCAAAGCACTGCTGCTTTGCGTAGAAAATTTTAAATTCGAATGGTGTGCATCATGCTTTAGCATACACCGTCTGGTCTGCCTCCTACTTACGGTCATGGGCAGTGAATCAGCTATGGAGCACCAGAGTCGCCACAGAATCTAGCCGCAGTAATCGTACACAAACCAATGAATCCTATTTATTTCTTCTCCATGCACTGTAGCTCTAACTGTTATCGCATTCTCATGGATAGGCCTCAAGGATGAATTCTGCAACTTTAGTTTGTTTTTTTTCATTCAAGAGCGCAAGCAGATCGGCAACAGTCACATGTAGGATAGTACTTGCAGCACGTTTTTGGTCAGTGAAATTTTGAACATTCTCTTTTTTTTCCTCTGTCTTCCTCTGCAGCTCCTAACAGCACTTGCAGTCCGTAACTGGGCGCCGGATGTCCAGGAAGGCGTTTACAACATGCTCATGCTACTTATTGACCTGACTGTTGAACGGCTCAGTTACAACCCCATCCCGGAGAAGCTTCTCTCCAATGTGCTCACAATGGTAAGTCGGAATGCAGCTTTGCTTTGTAACACTGACACTGTGAGCGTTTCGTTGACCATCTGGAGAACCCTTGCAGAAACAGTTCATATGAACCGTGTATGCAATTGACGTCCGTTACTTTGGCCCTGACGGGACTGGTGAAATGCATTGAATTATCTCACGGGTTCAATTAAACAAGATGCAAAAAACAAACGAAAAACAGCAAGACGCACTGCTGATTCATTTGACTGTATTCGCCCAATTCTAAGACGCTCCCAAAACAAACATGTACCCATTTTTATGTTTCCAAAGCAGGAAATTAATGTAGAAATTACATTAAAGCTACTAAAAAAAGTTGAAATCTAACACACCCAATTATTTACTAGAGAGAAATGGGGGAGGGTGTAATATGGTGTTGCGCACTTGTGACCAGCTTTTAAAGTCAGTTTTGCTGCAATATATCCCTGTTAAGTGGCAAAACAAATGCAATAAAGACCGGTTTCGTTTCGTATCCGATTGCACCATACACACAATTTTCGGCCCAAGTTATCTGAACAGAAAAAAGAAGCATGTGCATTGGAATCAAGACAATGTGAGCTACTGTTATTGCTTAAAAATGCTCGTAGGGCAGGCTGAAGATATGTGTTTTCAACAGGAGATGACATGTGTTCACTGTCATGTGACACACATTCACTGTCCCCTAAGCTCAGCTGAGACAAATGCTGCTGTAGTAGGAGTTGCTATAGGGGTCACATCAGAGGTCGGGCAAGTGTGTGCTGGCTGGTCAAGTTAGATTTTTCCAGTGAAGACCAATTTCAGGGTCGAAGTAATGATAAGTTGGGTCCGAAGAAATGCATCGGTGCTGGCCGGGACCTCGGCTTGGTATCAAATTAACCAAAAAATTGAATTAACTGCAGTCAAATTAACGGAAGTTTGCTGTACTCGGCCATCACTGTGTGATTTTGGGCCCGTTGTACTATGTTTCACTATAACTCCTTTTTCTTTTTGGTATATATTGAAGGTTAAATATTTTGTTACTTGCTGCAAAACTTTTAAGCAAATAAAGTCATCACTCACATACTTCATCTGCCTTATTCAACAACTTTTAAATTTGAAGTATTGTTTCTTGTGAACAGCCCAACAGACAGAGAAAAAGCTATACTCACAACGGTTTTTGGTTGTGCATGAAATCTTAGTCCTGTGTGTTCCTTGAGCTTTTTTCATGGTCTCTTGGGCTATTTAATCATATCTGAGTTAACCTAATCTCGTTTCTGCTGAAATATTGCTGTAGAACTTTGTCTTGAGTTTTCAGTGATTTACCTGCACCCATTGTTGCCCGCATTCTTTGCAGGCCTTCGATCCAGAGGCCGAGTTTCATATCAAGAACAAAAGCCGGCAAAGCACTCTTGAGCAGGGGCTCGTGGTCTACGCGAAATCGAGGGGATCCTTGGTAAGTCATTTGAAATTTTCTTTGATGCATGCTTGCAAACACTCCTGAATTCAGGAGCATTTAGGCAGTGTTTAGCAACATGGACCACAAATTGTGCCGCAGAAGCTTCGCACCTGAAGCCTTTGAATTCATTCATTCATTCATTCATTCATTAATCCAAACCATTACATTCATTCAGACCGCTACATTTGCCAGAGGAGCATCGTTGTAGGTGTCATAGTACTGTCACTCTCAGTATGACCTGCAGCATGACAGTGCCTGTTGAAATGTTTGTGTATTGCAGGTACTAATACAGTTGAACCACGATAACGAAGTTGTACTTGCAACTGAAAACTTTGTTAAATTGTGAAATTCATTAAGTCACGATCAATATGTTAAGCAGTAAAAGTGACTTCACAGGTTCTCAGAACAGTCCTGATGGACAGAATCGTGCCAGTTTCATGCCAGTGGGATCAAATGCATGCAGTAGAGATGATGTCGAGAGCAAAGCTTCCATGCAGGCTGCATTTACTCCTAGTGGCTGCCATCATATGGCACTAATATTTACTGTGTATCGTCATCATGACTCACTCTTTGCAATGGTGTATTAAGTTGTGAGGCCGAGATCGCCGTAACATTGTTTGCATTAATGACAGGGAGCAGTGCTCTTGTCGTCATCAAGGAACTCGAAAGCACACTTTCGGTTGTTTTTTCATGTTCTGACCGTGTACTGACAAGTTTGTGAGCATACCCATAGGACCACGAGTATGAATGGGGTATACCCAGTGCAGTTTCCATACCAGCACAACAGATAGTGAAGTGCTGTGTTCCATCCGATGTTTTTCGCCACCCATTGGCAACATTTGCTTGTAAAAGGGCACATGTGAGTGACAAATTTACTGTCAGGCAATGTTTTTCTTTACTTTTGCTTATCACAAAGGCTCCAGGTGCATAAGTGTGAGGTGTGTGAAATTTGCAAAATTTAATCTGTAGAACAAAATTGCAGTACTTTGATGAGTTAGGTGAAAGAAACGTATGGTGTTCAGTAGAACAGGGATATGAAAATGAAAAACTTTCATTTTATCACACAGTTTGCTATATTGTACCTTGGCTGTATGATTGTACGATTGACTGTATGATTGACTGTATGATTGGTATGATTGTACTTTACCTGCAATGCAAAAATGACATAAATCTTAAATATATCAAAATCATCAAAGTATGATCACAGTACCAAGGAACAATAAACAACACATGGTACAAAAGTATAAATGTAGGGCAGCTGACAAACATGTCCACATTGTGCCTTCTTATCATGAAGGCAATGTTGAATGCATGGAGAAAAAAATTTATTGGACACCAATAACAATGAATTTGTACAACCTATTTCATCCACTAATTCCATGTTGAAAAGGTGATCTCAAAAATTCAGTGTTAACTTTATATTAGGAATATGCCTAGTAGTGAACCTCATAGCACACTTTACTATGGTTTCCTTCCAGGATCCTTATGGCTGGCTTCTAGATGTTATCAACAAGGTAAGCATTACTTTCTAATTGCTTTGTGTGTTGTCTTGTCCTTGTGCTCTTTGCTTCTGGGTTTGGGAGTCTTATTAATGCTGGCTTTTGGTTTCATCTGTATCTAGTTTGGGAGTCGTGGTGGCTTCGACAAAATATTGGCCAAATTTGAAGAAAACCTGACTGCAAATGTGAGTCCATTTAGCTTTGTTGCCCTTTTTGTCTTGAGTGCTCACAGTGAGAGACTTGTACTTCTGGCGCAAGCAAAATCTAAAAGTTCGCAGTATTAATAAGAACCGCATAAATAACACTGTTTAGCATAGCCAAATCTGTGATTGATTAACCGATCCTGAAACACTGAATGTAGGACTGCTTGTGGAAGTCATCACAGATTTTTATGACTGTTTCGTGCACAGAAGTTTGTTTCTGTGAGACAAACAAATGTCATTGAAAAACGAAAATGGATAAGGGAGACATAAAAAACATTGTTGAATGAAAATGGTAAGATTGTTTGATAAGAAATAAAATGTTTACAGACAGTTGGCAGATGTAGTGACCATGCTGGGTAAGCTCTCTTAACTCGCTGTAAAACTCAGTAGCAGTTGGGATGTTTCATCAAGCACAGAGCGAAATAGTTTCTTTTTTAAACATCTTGAGCTCTATTTTGATATTCAGGAGCACAAAATGGTGGCTATAAAGCCTGCAAAATATTGTCTTGCAATAGGCGACAGAGCAGAACCCCATAGAGGAGCCATTGTTGTGCAAATAGGACAAACAAGAACACAGGAGACAGGGCACTACTACACTCACAAGAGATCTGCATGACAGTAACAGCAGGAAACAGCCAACTTACCTAACGACAATTTTGCACCACAGTGGCTTCCTCAGATGTCAACCAACTTGCCCAACAAGTTATTTCGAGTTATGTTCTAAACGGTGCTGTTGGGGATGCGGGTGGGGCTACGAAGTTGATGTCTGCGTCTGTAACCATTTCTTTTTCGCAGGAGATGGCCGCCCTGCTGAATCCCCTGGCTGTGTGTGCCCAGTTCCTCAACCCGGACACAACGTGCACTCTCCTTTCACCCTGCATGAACAAGGCCATCAGCTACATCAAGGGACTCACGGATGACGATCTCAAAAACAAGGCAGGGGTGAACGCTCAATACACCTTAATTCACACCTCTTTTTGTTTTGTTGGTGTGAGCTTTGGACACGAGTGCGGAGAAGCACCACTGCGCCTCTTAATACTGACAGTGAATGATCACTGTGAGATATAAAATGAAAAATGTTTTGAAGAGGCATCTTGCTCACATAGGCAGGTTATTTCAGACAGAAACAAGAATGTGCCCTGTGAAATGGTGTGAAACTCTCATATTGGTGAAATCAGGGTGGAAAGAATGCAGCAACAGTTTGGAACAGCTTCAAGAGCTGTCAACAGACCAAAGTTGTGTGACGATCAAAACGCACCAGTCAGACACGAGTCACTTCACTTGCACCCGTGTGCTGCCACTATTGCCTAACTTTTTTCACTTTGTTGCTGGTTTACAATCGATTTGCGCAGCCTCAACTGCTCTTTGCACTCACACTTTATCGCTCTAATGGAGCACAGCAGGAAGTTACATTTGAAACCGGTCGAGGTGCCTACTTTTGTTTAAACTATATGTTATCGTAGTCATGACACGATGACGATTGTTACTGGGGAGCTGCCACAGTGGTAACAATGCACCGCAACAGCATGTGAGTGCAGCTGTGTGTGTTTCTGGAACAGCTATTTCTGTGAACGAAATTGCCAGTGGGCTGCGATGCTCATTTGTGTTGTCCGTTGTCTGCAGAACATTGGTTCGGTGACCGAGCTCCTGAAGGCGGTGAAGATGCTGTGCGTCTACTTGTGGCCGCAGGAGATAGCGAGCACGAGCACCCTGTGCCTCGACGTCATCCTGCGCATGCTCAAGTGCTCGCACTTCAACGCTCGCATGAATGGCCTCAAGGAGGTGAGAATGGCTGGCAGGTTCACCGCTGTCACTCAGTGGCTGTGGCATTTTGCCACCGAGTGTGAGATCGTGGGTTCGACTCCCCGCCACAGCCGCCACGGCCCAGTGGGGTCAGATACTAGCAATGCTCGTGTCCTCCCATTGGGTGCACGTAGAAAAGAGAGAGAAAAGAAAAAAGCCGGAATGGTTGAAATTATTGAGGAGCTTTCCGCTGTAGGATCTCTCGCAGCCCCTATAATATTTTGATTTGATCATTGACTAAATCAGTCAATAACCAGCACCAGATGCGGAGGGGTTGTTTCTCATTCAGTCACTTTCAGGGACATATACTTTAAGTACATGTTACTTGTAGGATCTAGAGATAATGGATGGGATGAGAAGAGTTGTGTACATTCCATTTGAGTTATCTTCACATCACATCATTCTAAAGCACATTGACTGCATTTAGGTGTTGCACTGTGCAAACAGGAATGCACATTTGACAGTGACCAGCCAAGACTAATGGATCGAGTTGCTACCCACTCGAAAAGGTTAATCACACCAAATTTATTCTTTACCCAGGCATGCTACCACAATGGCATAAGAATTTTGACGAAAATACAAAAATAACTTTCAGAAAAACATTAAAATACCTTTGCTCTACAGTTAATGCTTTTTTTTCAACAAATATGCCTTTAATGCTTGGACACAGCCTCACATGTATCCAGCACCAGTGCTACTAAAATTTGATGCCGGTTTTGAAGTTCTGCTGTCCCCTGCCCAGAGTGAATTTTTCCTGAACTACAGAGCTTTCTTGGTGAGGTTTTCTTGCAGGCTTCAATTGTAGTTTCATGGCTGCTTTTGGGCGGATGATCAAGTTATATTTTTAGTCACGCTGCACCTGGCAGATTGCTGCAGAAATTATTTGGTTAGGTGCAACTGGGTCCCAAAATTGTATCATAAGCAGTACAGCTAAGCGTAAACTGTGTTGTCATGTGTGTTGCGTTTGTCTACTTTCTTCCCTTGTACAGTTGATCAAACTCATCGACGACTGTTCAGCAACAGGCACTTCATCAAAGGCAGCCATTGATGCCGAGCAGCTGCAGAATTGGATGGCAGAGAACAATGTCCTCTCCATCACACTGGAAAGTGAGTTTGTCAGATGCTACCATGGTGTAACATTATAAGACAGGAAGATGGCTTTACGATTAGAGATGAGGCAGGTGTAGCTCGCGTTATAGGAGGAAAAAGTGGGGGTGGGCAGGTCACGTAATGCACGGGGCATATACTAAGCAGTCATCTACAAAAGAAACAGTAGTGGGCTGCCTGGAGAATGAGATTAGGAAATTTGTAGTCATAAGATGGACTTGGCTCATGTAAGACATGGGTGATTGGAGATCAGTGGGAGAGGCCTTCGTTTTGCAGTGGACATAATATCTGTCGATGATGTTGATGTTAGTAACCAGCTCAGTGGCTCACTGGATGATAGTAACCAGCTCAGTTAAGGCAGTGAGCAGAAGTCATCTTGGAAAATTAACACCAGCAGATGGGACCACAAGGAACAAAAGGCAAAAGACAGATGCAGCGCTGTGTCCATCTGTGGCCAACACCATGCCTGTCTTTTTGGCTTGCTTCCTTGAGGACAGGTCTGTTAGCAGTGCCTTTTCAAGATGATGAATCACCAACTCTCTCAGTTAATGATCTTAGTGAGCATAAAGTTGCAGGTGCGATACCCGATTGCTGTAGCCACATTACGATCCGTGTGGAATGCAATAAATTCACAGTTTTGCCCAAAAGGCGAGTCATTGATAGTGATAGCGAAGTATGAGACAACTACACAAAGCAATGTTCATAGTTCTTTTGACGATGT
The DNA here is from genome assembly GCF_050947875.1 of Dermacentor variabilis. Taxonomy (NCBI): domain Eukaryota; kingdom Metazoa; phylum Arthropoda; class Arachnida; order Ixodida; family Ixodidae; genus Dermacentor; species Dermacentor variabilis. Next base: position 69,521,339 of record NC_134577.1, read on the forward strand.
AAATTGCGGTAAATGTTTGCTTACTAATTAAATTATCAAGCATGATGCCACACACGCACTGGCAAACAAACCGATGCCACTCAATGACTGCAAACAATAGCTGTCAGAACACTGTCGGGATGGAGAGCGGCAGCAGTGGTGAGTGAACGCTTCCATGCTGCTCCTCGCTTCAACTCATCTCCGAAACTTGAGGTTATGCAACATCCCACAGGTGCACAGGAAGACAGCGCACATGACGCCACCAGCCATCTCGGCTCGCCAAGTCTTTGTGCCCACCACAGATTACCTCCAAGATAGGGCACGTGGCCTGCATATACACAAGGAACCCTCGTGCTGCCACAGCCGTGCTAGCAGAGGAGGCACACGCTCACCTGCTACTGGCAGTGAAGAGCAGAGGCCTTTTCATTGCCAGGTTCTGAAATCAAAGATGCCATGACCAAGGGAAGGGTGCATGAAGCACCCTCCCTGTTCCCTCTTCTTTTCGTGTCTCATCTGCCCATGCAGATGTCAGCAGCAGGGCGGTCAGTGCATTAGCCACATTACACTTTTCGGTCCATTGTGCAAACTTAAAGCAAGTCTTGTGAAATGTTACTCAAACCTATAAAAATAGACTGATGTGCATCAAAGAATGGTGTTGGCAATGAGAGGCCACCTTACGATGTTCACGGCTGCAAAGATGGCAGCCGTGAACATCGTTGGTCCATCCCGTAAACTCTTTCATTGGTGAGGTTGCTTGTCCGCTTTCCAAGTACAGTCGACTTCCAGTAATTCGACACTGACGGGACCAATGAAACTGATAGAATTATCCAGCGGGTTGAATTAGACAAGATAAAAAAAATATGCCGACCACCACCATTTTGCATTATTTGCCCAATGCACACACCGCCAAATGAAACGTACACCCATGTGCTATTTGTCCAAAGTAAGAACAAACGTAGAAATTACATTAAAGCTGCTAAAAAATGTAGTAATCTAAAGCGCACCCTATATTTTAGCAAGAAAAATTGACAGTGTATGTGTTGCACAATGGGCGGCCAGTTCCCTAAGGTCAGCTTTGCCACATTGTTTAAGCTTGCTTTGCCGCAGTACAGTCGCGATCAATTTGAAGGTGATCGCTCGAGCGGCCACCAAAACTAGGAGCAGCGCCACGTTACGTCATCACCGTCGGTCGAGAGGGAAACATCAGATAGCTCCCCTCTCTCTCTTTTGGTGTTCCCTGAAAAGCTGTCACTCCCGTCACCGTTCACGGCATAACCTGCGAATTCATTTCGATTGCGTTATGAGCCTTTGCACGAAGGCGTCATTGTTAGCCAAGATATGCTTTAGGAAGCGACGCACACAGATCATTGCCATGAAAGGGAAACAAACGCAAAAATGTGGCGAGTTGGTCTTGGGGGTGATGGCTGCAGCCTGGAAGAGCATAATAGGGGAAGAAGGCAGCGCAATTTTTATTTTCGCAGTTCCGAAATCGGCCGCTATGCTGTTTGGAAGGCCCGCCGGTCGATGCTCGCGTGATCACCTTCAAATTGATAGCGACTGTACATTGGTGTAATGCGGTAAAGCAGACTAACGCCGTGGAGACGCTTTTGGTATGGTACCCGATTGCACCGGACAGGCAATTTTCGGCCCACTTTTTTGGGAAAAAGAGGTGTAAGTTAAAATCGGGTAAATACCGTAAGAAGACATTGCGAGCTGCGGTTATTGCTTGAAAATATTCCTAGGGCAGGCTGTAAATATGCATTTTTGATGGGAGTTCACATGTATTCAATGCATTCATTGTCCCCCAAGCTCCGCCGAGACAGGCGTTGCCATTAGAGGTGTGGCTATTGGAGCCACCATAGGTGTCAGGCGCATGTAGGCTGACTAATCATATTCAAATTATCCGGCTTAAGCCAAATTTAGGATTGAAATAACAAGCGTTTGGGCCCCTAGAAATGCATGGGCACTGGCCGGTACCTTCAGTTAAAATAGAATTAGCCAAAAATTTAAAAAAAACTGAGTCTAATTAACGGAAGGCAACTGTATTATGTGACTTCTGCGAATGCATTTGTGTCAGTTTGGCACCAATCTGTAACTTTAGTTGCCGACGTCCAATGAACCAGCACTGATTAGGCCTAATGGCTTGACTGACAGCTGCTAAAACAGCGTTCGGATACACATGCATGCGTACCAAGTTTGTCTATGCACGTAAACTCGTGTGCATACAGAAAGCTCTGAACTGCGTGGAAATGTATGTGTGAACACCCGTATCCAATACAATCTGCATGCCTTCCAGCAGCTAATCGGCCTAATTTTCACACATGCTTTTGCCATTTCTGAAATATGGGCTGCTTTTGTCGCCGTTCTCTCTCTGCATCGCGTTATTGCTTCGATCAGTCCTGCTGACCATCGAACCTTGTACCAACTGTGGCTGCACTCCATGACAGGGCTGCACGCCTTCAGGTACAAATCGCTCAGGGTGTTTCATCGAATATACTCAATATTTGAATAACCAAACAGTAGACATATGATTAACGAATCTAATTACTCGAACATCCGCTATTCGATAGCCAGTTTGTCGAGTATTCACACAGCCCTACTTTACACAGGACCTCACGACGATGGCAATGACCACAGTGAAAATTCGCCTGATGTGCCCATGTAATTGCTATTGCGATAAATACACTGACGGGCTGATTCTCAATCACACATTAAATAAGTTGAGGTGTTCAAAAACTAACCCCTTATACTACAGCGCCCATCATAGCTTGGATGTTGCATTCCATTCCAATGAGTTACCTAGAGTGGCTGTAAAATATGGGAGAACTTGGTTAGCAGTTTCACTGATCATGGGTTGTAAGGAGACTCAGAGAAACCTCTGCTTTGACTACCTTGTGAGAATTTATGTACTGTCAATGGCAGGACAGAAAGTGTGTCATGAACCTGTTACATGTTTATATAATTGTCTCAACGCTGGAGCCACATTTGTAAACAGTGTCATGTGGGACAACATAGAGCCTTAAAAACTCTAATGCCTGGCCTACCAGCTGATCCTGAAAGAATCATCATATAAGTCTTAGAAGATCTCCTCATGAGAGGCATTGCCTGCATATGCGGTAATCTGTACTTGAGATTCCTTTCACAGAAACGCAAAGGTATGTTTGTGAAGGTATGTAATGATAAGATGAGTGTTTCTGTGTTCACTTCTGTTCAACTGAAGTTTCCTTGCTGGCCCTCTTTCTTTCTTTTATGTGCTTCCCGATCTCTTTCAGGCAACATAGATCAGGCTCAATACATGGACAAGATTAAGAGTATAATTGAGTTCGTCGGGCAGCGACTTTCTCTCGAGGAACTGACAAAGATCTGGTCCATGCAGGTGAGTGGTGTAGTTAGGCATCAGTTAAATGCCTAAAGTGATTGTCACTGTGAATTAGTTGGCCTATTAAGGCTTTAGAGCTGCCTGCTGAGCTAGTAAAATGGACGTCACTTTTCCTGTCTCTGATCAAGGTCTTCTTCAGCAGATGCTGTAGGGTTTGAACTCTGAGCTCTTCAGCTGTGGCCTTTGCAGGTCGCCCCACAGGCCCTATGTTTCATAATCTGAACAAGCTTATTGGTCAGAAGTTTCTTGAGGGTCTGGTGATGTTCACGTTTGACTGTGGGCAGCTAGCCACAAATCACTGGGCTAACAAAATTGCCACCAATCGCTGGGCTAACAAAACTGCCCTACTTCATGGAGCGCCACAATAAAATAAAATTAATGTGAAAAGTAAACGAGTCTCTCACTTCCATTCAATCAGTTAGATGACAGATCAGAAAGACTGCTATGTCAGCTGTTGGGATTTGTTGCGATTCGTTGGAAACTTGTTGGATGTAGTTGTTAGGATGACTAGCTGTATGATTGTGCAAGGGATTTTTGTGCAGAATAATGTGGTACTAAAACAGATCTGTGTTAAAATGACCTGATTCATCAGATAATTTGCTGGAATGCCTGTTGCCGTATGTGCCTGTTGTAACCTGTTGGGTTCTATTAAAATCTGTTGGAAACCTGTTGGTACAACCAGTCATACAACAAATCAGATTGTTCCTACATACTTATGTCTCATGCCTAATGCAATAGGAATGTGCAGTGAGCAAAACCAAATTAACATTTTCTCCAATCAGAATCTTTCCTTTCATCTAGATCTGTCATTTAGAGCACTGTCATTTTTAGTATGGGATGGGCGACAACACATCAACAAATCATTTTGCTGCTCATTGGTGGAGTCTCAACCAGTTAGCTTGTGCAGATACCAACATCTTGAATCAGAGCTTCCAAAATTATTTGATTGAAGCACTTCGGTTTGAAATGCACCGTCTCCACTAAAAGTGTCTGTCAATGCTGATCAAGTTGACTAGCGGTAGCGGGCTTCGCTCTTTAAAAAATGGCAAAGAATGACTATGGCCTCCAATTCCTTCTATGGCACTTATGTTACTGCAGGATCGGCAGAACTGCCAGGTGGTGGACAACATTCACGGCATCATGGCAGCTGCTTCCACAAAGTTCAGCCAGCAGCAGTTCGACCACCTGATCGCCCTCATTGGCAAGGTGGGCACGACACCACCTGTTCTGTAGTTGTCTTACTTACCGTGGACACGCATGTCATGGCGGCATATTTTATTTTAAGGTAAATCGCTTTCTTTGGCTCTTCTGCCCATTTTCATGGGTGGAAGTTGGACTTCCGGCGCCGATACTGCAAAGGGCACATGCTCTCACACAATCGAGCTGCAGGGCGATTCGTCACCCAACACCAACTACAAGTTCAAATCTCGATAATTCGAACTCCAAGAGGCCTAAAAGTTTGTTGAGCTAACACATGAGCGGGAAGTTCCACGAGATTTATTCACACGTATTTACAAATTACGGTCAGTTATTAGGCTAGTATTGATCAGTCTTGGTGCTCATACTGTTTTCAGTGATCACTCGGCTTACCATTGTTCCTTGAGTGTCCCAGTGGAAATTGATTAACTTATATCCAGTGATGATGAACATTGTACTAAATCAGAGGATTGAGTGCACACTCCTGGGACACTGGTATGTCAAGTGATCGGTCTGTTGACTTAAGTTGGAAGAACTTAAGACTCGAGGCCCATTTGGGGAACACATCAGTTGTGTTCCATTTTTTGTCCATGCTTCATGCAGGCCTGGAGAGGCAGCAGTGACATCACGTGGCGACGCCTTCTCACCTTCATTGGCAAGCTTGGTAAAGAGAGCAACCAAGGAAAGGTCTCCACCAAGGTCAGTTTTGATTTCAACTAAGTCAGCAACGACACACAAAAGTCTCAGTTTAATGCTAACTTGGATGCCGATTTGCAGCTGACCTTACTTCTTTATTTTACTTTTAAAATCACATAGTATTTGAGCACATTACTGCTGCTGCCAGTATGTGACACACTTATGTTTTTGTCACGAGCTCGAGTGATGTATTGCGGCCAGTGGTCGTGAAAACGAGCCACTCCACTTGTAGGGTCAGATCTGCTAGGCCTTCCGTGTAATAATTATATCATTTTTTGCAACATAAAAGTGTTGACACTGAATGCCACATCAGATTACATGACAGGTACTTATATCTCTCTTGCATATGTGATACACTGCTTTAGTGTTGTGTTCGAGCAATAAAAGATGTCTAGCCATCACGGCATTACCCTGCTGTGTATGAAATGGAGTATATGACAATGTGTCATCAAGTTTGTTAGCCTACCCAAGTCCACTGCACGGTGATAACCTTCCTTAGCAATTTCCTGTTGTCTCTGCGCTTTGTCCAGTCCATGTAATCCCCTTTCATCCTCTTTTCCTTTGGTTCCATAGTGTTTACTGTAATAGACTGCGGATTATCTGTTCTACACATCACAGGATTTGCCAGTGATAAGTGTTACGTAGCAAGCATCAAGTTGCTTAACACTATGTCCTCACCAATTCCAAGGCATTTCCTACGTGACATCACTTTCCTTCACACAAGTTCTCTTTTCTTTCTCTTGGTCCTGCACTCTCACCTTTGTCACGCATACGACCAACAGTCACGCCTCGCCGTCCAGGTCGACCTTGTTCCCTCATCTGGCCCTGTTTCCTCTTTGTTCCCCATGACCCCCCCTCCTCCTGCATTAGCTGTTGGACCTTCTGTGGGAGCTCCTGCACCTGAACTCGCTTCCCAAGCCCCATGTTGAGCAGTTTGTCGAGGAGTTCTTCAGCATCCTGTCGGAGATGGGCAACAGGGACAGCGCAAAGCGTCAGTACGTTGGCCGCTGCGTCGATGACATCAAAAAGGTAAGGCAGCGGAGTGTCTGTTTACCACATATCGTAATATTTATAATTGGTGACAGTCAAAGAATGCAGTGGCAAATGCACCACTGTCCCATTCAGAAGACAGTTCACATAGATGTGATCGTGATTTACATTAATGGGGAGGTCATGGTCGAGGCACAGAGGCCAGCTGCACTGTGATTGTGTGGGTGGAATTAGAGCTGAATTCTTATGGTAGATTCAGCTCGCTTTTGCCTCGCTCCAACTGGGATCAGAACAACGTAGAGCTCTAGATTATAGCCAGAAAGAGCACGCCTTACTCAAGCATTCAGCTTCTCTTCAAATTAGTCGCAGCTGAGAAGCAAAAATATGTCAGTGCTCCTCTTGTTGTAAACAAACATGGTGGACTAATAGGCACGCACCCACTGCCACAGCAGGTGCCCACTGACAACAGAAGTTGCAACAGCCATGAGTCTGTAATTTTGTTGCACTCTTAGGATGAAGGCGAACATGCTTGAGTGCTTGTAGCCAGAGTGCAGTGCTTTGAAAGAACCAGGCAAATGTGTTCCAAATGCTCAATTTCAACCAGTCTAATGTAAAGCGTGCGACCAGAACACTCTAGAGCGCTTGAAAGTGACAGGATTATGTCGTCATCGAATGTCAAGTTGTCACTCGGTGTGTCAACAAGCATACTCCATCTGAAAAAGCTGGGTGGCCAGTGTCCCAGCGCAAATGCAAAAAAAAGCTTAACTATGCAAGATTGACAAAGGTACCAGTACTCAACGTGCTCTGTAAAAGTGTGCCTGTGACTCGTGCTTAGTGCATGTAACTTACAGGCATGTGCATTCTCTAAAAACATAGATGTGCTAACAGGTAAATGCCTGCTGGGGGCACTGCAGGTTCAGCTAGCGTGCACTTGTAGGTCCTGACACTTTGTGGTGTCAGATTTTCTGTGTGGTTGGGTATCGTTCGGTGTATACATGTACTTTGAAATTTATGTTGTGGGAATGAGCAATGTTTTGGGTGGAGGGTATGGTACGCTAAGTATACATTTGCGTACATAAATGGTCACCGCGGTAAGGAAAGGAATTGTCTACAGTAATTTGTTGATCAGAGTCACGTCCATATTAGCCAGGCAGAAACATAAATTGTAAGAAACAGTGTGAGATTTCATTAGCCATGTAATAAATTCATAGCATATTAGCATTGGTATAGTATAAAATTATTATAATTGTTGGTTGCCGGGAACAAGTCGTTCATCCATTGCAGCAGCGATTGAGCACAGTACCCTAACAGGTTACTGCCTGCATAGCTTCATTCACCCATTTCCCAAACTCTTGCAGTTAGAAAAGACGTACAGCACAAAGGATAAAGACTGCGAGAGATGATATACGCTGCGCTGGCTTCCAACGATCTTGTTGGAAGATTGTTGGAAGCTAGCGCAGTGTATGTCGTGCCTTGCAGTCCTTGTCCTCTGCGCTGTAGTACTTCATTTTTATCATGAACTACCAACTAGCCCAAGCAACCACCCTAGTTCACTCTTGCAGTGCCTTATTATAATTTTTTTTTCTCTAGCGTTCCTGGAGCAATATCACACAAGCATCTCGCTTTCTGAAGATTCACTGGCTCTCGTCATTGGCCAGTGCCACACTTTTGTCAGTGGTAGCCAGCAGGGCGAAGTGGGAAAGCAAATTGAACACCACCTACTGAGTGATGTAGGAGGCAAAATGAACGTTCCTAAAGTGGGATGCCTGTGCAGCCTCGTACCTGTTGCATCTGGATTGACTGCAATTCCTTATGGCTTTGTTCTGAGTGCTTAAGGCAATTTTCATGACATTTCAGTATGATATGTTAATTAAAATCATCAGTGTGCGCATCTTGATAATGTATGACCACTACTGGTTTTCTGCTGCCATTTTCAGAACATGTGTGTGATTCCTGCTCTGAAAATGTTGCGGCACATCAGCGGGGCCAAGGGAACCACAGGTAGCAAAGGCCCACCGTACAAGCAAGACAAGGTAAGCTCCTTTTATCTGTTTTTTTTTTTTTGCTTCTTTTCATTGTGATAGCAACTACCGTATGTACTCGCATAATGATTGCACTTGCGTAATGATCGCACCCCTGAATTTTGTCGTCAAAATTCAATTTTTTTGTTTCCCGTGTAATGATCGCACTCCGAACTTGCCGCAGCGACATGTCATGTGCCAAGTCTAGCTAATAATGATTGCGCTTACCATCTGTCGATTGCTACGCGAACGACTCTTCAAGACAAATCAAGCGGTCTGCACGCACCAAACATTCTTAAGCAGATGCCCCATTTCATTCCTTTCATCACTTTTCCTCACTTCCATGACAAAAAAAAAGCTACAACCAAACTTGCCTTTATTGTTGCGGTCAACAACAACAACAAAGGCGCCTTTCGATTCTTCTCGTCTGCACTCATGGGCACGCAACAAATCGCAAGCGGCAACGATAGTAGCCACGTTTACACTGATACATTAAAAGTGTACCCTATTCATACGCCGATGCTCGTAACACAGCTAAGATATTCGCCCACCCTTAGCGGAAACGTGCCGTATTAGGATAGTAGTGAAGACAAATGCCGCAGTTTCCGCAGCATGCCCGCCATGTGTTTCTGTGTTACTGGCAGCTAAGCCCGCCCATCTGTTTCTGTCCCCTCAAAGTGGACATGGCTACGTTATTGCCGCAAACTTGCAGATATTAATGATATTACTCATTACTGATACAGAAGAAACTGTTTCAATTCACGTAATATACTCACGAGAAGAAAAAAAAAATCGCGTTCGTTGCGTTCGGCTTGCTCCACCGGCCGCTATTTTTGTTTTGGTATCCCGCACTACATACAGCGGCAGCCACCTATTTGTTGACATGTTGCCCCACAGCAAACGCGGGATGAAAAATTGTTTTTTTTCCTTTCGCGGGAAATTTAACTCGCATAATGATCGTACCCCTTAATTTACTCAAATTTTTTCACAAAAAAGTTCGATCATTATGCGAGTAAATACGGTATATGGATACTCCAACCGCATTTTTGCTGTCGCCGTCGCTGTGACGTTCCGTATAAAGTGCAAGGGCGATAATGTCTTTGCTGCGCGTCGTATGCCGTATGTGTGAGTAAAAGCACACGAGGGAAGCTACAATCATGGCTCACTCTAGTGCGTGAAGGAGAAAACGGAGAGCACACGTGCCATTTTCCGTCACACGAAAGGCCGTGAGGAAATGGGAGGTAGAGAGGGGAGGGGGCGGCGTTGTGCTCTAGCAGCAACTGGGCATTTTGCCACTGGATGCAAGGATGATCGCAGCTCAATCTCTCGCGCCCTATATGGAGGCAAGCAGGGAGGCAGCGCGGGAGGGTGGCTTTGACTCTGCCAGCAAGTGTGTACATTGTATGGTTGTGCGCGCCCTATCTTGAAAATGATCTGCAGACACCTCATACGTTTGTGTTTGCTGTGTGCTCGCCGCTTTTGTGTTGAAGTGTCAGACCGCATGAACGTCACTTTGCTCGCTGCTGTTGCCGCGTTGCTCGCACCAGCGTTTTGACAGCGAGTGTCCCCGCTCATTGAGTGTGATGTGTTCATGTTTGCGTGTGAGCGCTGATACCATATCCTTGTTAATTCAGTTAGTAAGAGAATGTTTCCAAGTTTATACGGCCGATAAAACTACCATCCTCACTTCGTATAGCTCTGCAGTAATTTGCTATCGCAATCGATGCTTCATTTGTGGGCAAAACTGTGACTTTTTTTCAGTAACTGTAACTTTTCCTTTATTCTTCTGATCTTTAGTCCATGTTTCTTGTGGAATATTGGCACATTGATTGGACATATTGCAGGCTGAGTTGATCCTGTTGTCATGATGGACTTTTCAGTCTGTCGTTACTGTTCCATTGGTAACATTAATGCCTCTGCCAGGTGCCGAAAGTGCATGTGCACTAAGTTGTAGTCCATTTTAACAGTACGTGCTGGCTGTCATCATCTCTGAGCTTTTTGACGGGGCCCACAATGCGCAGTGCTGTGGCATAGTCTGAAGCAGCCAGACAACTGCAGAGACTTGCTGGAGGAGATTTCCCAGCCAATTGAAAAATGGAACAAAAACAAAATTCAAGCAGAATCCATCTCACGATGAATGTTGATGTTAAAGGGATTGGCGTTGAAGCACTGTAGCGACACGCTGTATTGCCATCGCTGAAACGCATCATGTATGAGAAGTAGGGGTGTGTGAATATTCGAAAAGTTTGAATATTATATTTTTAAATTACTATTCCTATTGGATTCAAAAAAATATATACATGTATTCGAAAATGTTCAAATAATCGGTTGAATACGAGTGTTCAAATCTAATCGAATATATTTCTGGCTCTGTGGGAGGAAACACGGTTCTTCGCATTTGTTTCTATCTAATCTAAGGATATTGGGGCAATTTTGTGTGGAATTAATGATAACTTCCAGCTGATAGGGAAATTTTGCCTGTAAAGCACACTTAGCCACTGAACGTCTTCACTTAGCGGGAAAGCCAGCCATTTGGTAGCAAGGGGCACGGGTTTGCGGACAGTTAGAGCTCTTCAACAGCGCCACCCCAATTCTGATCTTATTGCTTGTCAGCAGATGGACTTTTGATGTTGTGCAATAAGGCACAGCTTGGCAAGAACAGACAGCTAGACAAGAACAGACACTCAATTGTTCCAAGCTAACATGTCCCAAATACACAATATTTTAGTATAATGGCTTACTAGTCTAATTTTACCGTTGCCAATGGAACTGCAATATTACAACGTGTTTACATAACCGGACTTGCTAGTAAAAGCGTGTGCATATCATTATTCAATATTCAATTCCATATTTGAAGCTAATTTTGGTATTTGCACACCCCCAGTCTTTATCCTATACAGTAGTTACATTATTTGAGCTACTTGTCCTGTTAAGTGTTAAATGAGTAACAAAAATCAGTGTCATCATATGCATCGTGGAGAAATGATGTTTGAGAGCCCAGCTTTTCTTGAAAGTACAGTGCCCATTGACTACAATCAAAACGGTCTATACACGAAAGGTGTGCAAGCAACAAAAGCTGGCTGGAGCAGAATAGACGAGCCTCGATAGTGACGTTAGGCTAAAAGTTCATTGCTTTATTTCTTTCTGTTTTGTTTTTCAGTTCATTTTCAGTGAGCTGAACAGGAGCCATGACTTTGTCAAGCTTGTCTCGACCAGCCTGTCAACGTGTCACCGTGAGGCAGTAAAGCTGTCCAATGGAAAGTCAGTCCTGCCCCTTGTGCTAGTTGACGGCATCTACTCGCATCAGGAGGTGAGTGTGAAAGTTGCACAGTGCCGCCTGGCCGCAGCGGCAGATGTTATCAGTGCAAACATGTCTATGTGCGCTATTCTGGACATGTTGGTGAATTACGCTATATTGTGGAATTTGCTGTCTTAGTCGGCTTTGATTGGCCCAGAAGGCTGCTGTGGCCTCTCTGATTGGCTTTCGAAAAGACCACCATTGCAGAATTTGACATTATGGGGGATATCACCAATCTCCAGAATGGCACCCTAGAAGTTCGGACTAAAGTTGGGTGTGTAATATATTAATGCGGTTCATTGTATTTTCTTGCATGTTTCCTCAGCGGGTGCTTCAAATGTTACAAACAGTCATCCATTGAACAGATGCTTGTACAGCATAAAAAAAGTACGCAGGATAAGGTTTGGGCTTTGGGCATTTCATAGGCAGTTGGCGGAACATCCATTTGGGGAATATTAGATTTTTGCTGAAAACGCTTGATTATTAGGACAGAAAAGAAAGGTGTAAGTTGACTTTTTGAATTTTGCACCCAGATCACTACACCAACGTTGTCAACGAGGCATCACAGATTTTGTAGTATATTCACTTAGTAGGCTGGCCTCTTTGTTTCAGCCACTGCAATGCTGGCGAAATTTTTCAGCCTGATTATTCCCTTGTGAAGGTCATAATTGATGACTCTGACCAAACTTACTAGGGAAGCATCAGCGACAGAGTGGCCTAGTGTACGACTTGCCCTTGGCTTCTTACTAGCTCACACTCTGAACTCGAGGCTCTTTTTTTTTTCTCAATGTTTTGGTGCGCTCTGGGGTGCTACCACTGGTAGTGCCATTACCCACCCTCTAGCACACAGCACAATGGTGAAAACTATTTACAAAAGTATTGCATGGTGTAGAAAGTCTGAAATGGCAATATATTCAACTTCCATGAATTTTTCCCTGATGGGACCGACAAAATTGAATTAATTATCCCATTGGTCGATCAAACAAGATGTAGGAAGAAAATTCCAAAACATACCACTGACTCATTTGGGAAGTTACTTTATGAAAGGGCCCCTTACCAGGGGGCCACACAGAAAATTTCGGTTATAGGCTGTGCTACACGAACACTGAGGTAGACACAAGTGGATCACAGAGCTTGATTGCGCGCTGGAACGTGGTAGAAAATGACATGGTTTTGTTCTCAGACGAAATGGAGGTACATCTCTCGTGCTGCAGTGCAAAGTAAAGCAAAAACGCACAGTCATTGAGTTTGTGTGCTTTATTATTTCTCTAAACCGTAGTTCAGCTATTGAAGCAACAGATTACACAAATATCAGATGTTGCCTTGAATATTTCTTGAACTCACGTCTCACTATGAGCGACGTCACAGCACAGACACGTACATGGGCACATTTGTACCTGTATGTCAACCCTATGGCTTAGACTACCCCACCTAGCCTAGGCGATGTTGGCCTGGAGCGAAACGCCCTCGAGAATAAGGGTAAACGGCATTCGGTTTGATGTTTCAGCTCATTCTGCAGCGCGTAGGGATGTAATACTTAGCCGATGCGATCGTTAGCATGCATTGTACGCACTGCACTTGTCAGCTCAAAATGGGCAGACCTGGTCAGGGTCCCTTTAACATGAGCACGAATCAAGCGCACGCCCACTTTCTATGCGTGCAAAGTAGAAAATTAAGGTAGAAATGGGATTTAAGCTTCCCTAAAAGTAGCAGTCGAGTGCACACTAGATTTTTTTAGCAATAAAAATGGGAAAAGGTCTAATATGTGTTGTACATGGAGGCCGATTTCCTAACGTCAGCTTCGGCGCAATACATTATTGTCATGCGGTAAAGCACAAAAACGCCGCAAAGGCAACTTTGGTTATGTGCCTGATTTCACTGTGCAGGCAATTTCTGGCCCAATTTTCATGAAAAAGGAAGTGAATGCATTAGAATCGGGTAAATACCGTAATCGGATATTGTGAGCTGCGGTTATTGCTTGAAAATTCTAGTGCAAGCCAAAAATAGGCGTTTTCGACGGGAGGTGACATGTCTCAACGTATTCGCTGTCCCTTAGACTCTGCCCAGACAAATGCTACCACTAAAGGGGCCGCTGTCGGGGCCACCAAAAGGGTCAGGCGCATGCTTGGCAACTGGTCAAAATTGAATTATTTGGCGAACACCAATTTTAGGATTGAAATAATGAAAGTTTGGGCTCATAAAAATGCATGGTTGCTGGCTGGGACTTTTGGTAAGCATTGAATTAACTGGAGTTGAATTAACAGAAGTCTCTAGAGGTGCAGCATACAAGCTCCATAAGATGTGGACCATGAAATATATGTTCGTGTCCAAAGGTCCAGTGTAATATAGCAGTAGGTTCGGTCAAAATGTTAAGATATCAGGTGAACAATATCAGCTGTTTGGTGGGGGTCAAAATATATGTGACAAACAGGGGTCTATTGGCAGTGTGCGAGACTACGGGCACACTGCAAGATCTTTTGGCCTCTGTATATTGAGTAAGCCCTCGTTACAACAGTCGCTTGTATTTGAGTAATCACTTTAACCAAAGTGTCATGCTGTCCTGAACCAAAGGTGCGCATTTTAGACTGCGATATACTCAAAACCTGTGGGCAGCAGGTTCTGCTTAGTTCGAAGCTCGAGCCAGCCATAGTTCAGAAACTTGAGTTGCCCAAGCGATGGCTTGTGCCAGCACATCCTCTCTGTTTCGCCAATGATGCAGAGAGAGTGGCGCGAGTGGTGTGTGCCCACCGGCCAGAGCCTTTTCTGCTCTAACGTGACACCGAGAAACAGAGAAGCTGTGTTCCAAATGGCGCTAGAGCTTTGGTTCACGGCTTTGGCTAAAGATCATGCGTGGTGACTGCTGCCTATGCGTAGCCCTGAGATTGTCAGACAGTCTTGAAGGTGATAGGGAAGCGACAAGGAAGGACTGCACTAGACCAACGCCTCACTTTCATCGTTACACTGTATGCATGCGCTATGTTAGTCTCTGCGCCACTGTTGATACACGGTGTGCGATTTGAGACTTTAGGATTGTTCAGTTTCAGTAGCTTTGGCTAACTCTGTGCTTTAGCAAGTGTCTCATTTGTATTGTGCTGTGCTTATGCACCATGGTAGTCATTGTAGTAGGCAGTGCATGACACGCGACATCAAAATACCGAGACTTCAACACTCTAGGCCTGTTCAGCTTTGGCAGCTTTCGTGAGTGTCTCGTACGCTGTGTGCACGTTGTTGTTTCAACTTGTTTCAACTTATGTGACCCGAATGTAAAAAAATCTGTGGGTGGTTCAGTTGAGTATCTTGCGGTTTCCTGTGCTAGCTTTACTACAAGAGTGTTCTGCACTGTAGACCTATATGCAGAAGTGTGTACAAAATTTTCCGAGAAGGATCCTGGAGATGGGGGGGGCCTTGGCTTGTTTACGCTCGCTGACACAGCTGTTTCTGTTATTGCCCCTGTCACGGACATCAATAAAATTCAAACAGCACTAAACGACAGGACCAGAATGAGGAGGAGACAAACACGGCGCTGATTCCTCCTCATTCTGGTCCTGTCGTTTAGCGCTGTTTGAATTTTATTGTTACCATGCAACACCAACTCTCCCAATCCGCTGCCCTTCTGATGGACATCAAGATTGTAGATACAGCCCTGGGTCATCCGAACAAAGAACTTTCAGCAGGTAAAGAACCTAGGTTGATAAAGACAATGGCGCAGAGAAGAGGAGTGCTTGCATCAGCTTCGTAAGAGAATTGATGAAGTGGCATCAACTATGGAGTTACGCTACGCTTGAAAAATTAGAAGTGGTGTTGCTTGTACCTGGCAGAAACTTACAGCAGACTAAATAGACCTCCTTTTTCTCAGCAAAATAAAGGCAAGGACTGCTGTCACTAAAGTGAGAGTGGCTGGGCTTTTTTTTTTTTTAACTTCACCTTGTTGCCTAACATCTGGGACATTACTGTCACCGCTCTTGCGGTGCATCTACTTTCATTGAATTACCACTTGTATCGAGGTTTTTTGCTATCCGTCAGCTTTGTTGTAACAAGGCTTTACTATAGATGTTGTCAGACAAGTGATCATTTACATTGCCTGAAGTTTGTGCCATTGAATGGTCTCCAGCCAGTACACTTCAGCACCACTACATCTTAATGCAATGTGATCCCATTTAATTGATAAGTAACTACCACAGAGAAGATGCCTTAACATTGATGACAATATAATAAAGAAAACAATGTCTCATTATGCTGTTATTGACAAACAGTAATTTGTTTGTAATTCTTTGCTTGCCTACTGCTTAATTGTTGCTTTGTTGTAAAAATGTTTTGGGGAAGTATCCACCTTGTAAAAGCATAAGCAAAACTTGCAGTAAAGTGGATAAGTAAATAAATGAAATAATTATTTACCAGTCATCTTAATTTTGCACATTCTTTGACTTACTGAGCCTCCTATCGTGGTAACACTGATCTATCCTGTATTCAGAAAGGGTAATAACCAGCCTAGCTTAACCTGATCACTCTCTTTAGTGACTCCTTATGGTAGGCCTGTCGTCGGACCCTTCAATTGCGTGCGAGATTCCTGCCTTGCTAAACGACGCTGCCACTCACTGTGTTTCTCTGTTGTGTTCTGCAGCATGTGATGACGCACCTAGACTTTCTCCAGTTCCTCCTGAAGGACGGGTCTCAATACCTGCCTTGGAATCGTGCCAAGGAAATCTGGGACACGCTAGTCACCAACGTAGATGCCTGTAGCTCGGATCGAGAGGTGAGCCAGAGCTTTTGATTGAGGCTTGGTAGATAAGCTAAAGGCAGCCGACACTATAATTGTGAGCCAGGCTAGCTGTGGTGTCAGCTCAGTGAAGCAGCTGCATTTAGCCGGTTTTGCACAACCTTAGCAGCAGTGAAACTATGCACAGTACACTCTGCCCATCCACATTAGCATATTAGCAGCTCCATCTTTTATCAGTGCGGTGAATTATGTGCTTTCACTTCTTTGACTCAACATGGTGATTCAATGCTGCTTAGCACTAACTTCAAACTAAAAAAAAAAATTCAGTATGCAAATCTTTTATCTGGTACAGCAATGCATTTCATAAAAAACATGTGCCCTTATTTCATAAGCAGGGTTTAGCATAAATTTTGGAGCAAAAGGTTGTGCTTTGAATAGTTGATTGACTTCTGTTCTACTACTATTACAATGTGCCCTCTACCATTTATTAGATGTTATTTGGTGAAATTTGGGTAATTAGTAATCATGTTGGCTAATATTCTGTAAATTCTGGTGTCTGCTGCTGCTATGAAACTTGGTTAGTAGCAATCTTGAGATCGCCATCGCAAAGGGACACGGTATGTGGAACTTGTCCTTGTATTTCTTTGCAGATGTGCTTTGAGTGGTTTGAAAAGTGCCTTCCAGACCTGGAGTCAGAAACCCAGTCACTGCTGTTTCAGCACAAGTTGCTCAAAATGGACCCCTCCCAAGTCAGCTCGAAAGGTTGGTCTAGACTACCACAGACAGTGTCGTCTGGTTTGCTGTGAACAGGCAAGGTTTAAAGGGACCCTAAAGAAAAAAAAATAATTTGAGCAGTACTGGTAATTTATAGTGTTGTGAAAATACTATTTGAAACTTCAGATATTCAATTCAAATCAGTTAGTGTGTGATTTGATTCGAAAGACACCTTTACTCTTCGGAATATTCTAACCCCTGGATATTGCTGTCGATGCAAGACAGAAATACCTACCGATTCTAAACACCAATGTGCGTCCAATGAGCAGCTCTTTTCGGTTGTCTGAAGGAATTGCAGCGTACAGGAGGGTGTCACCACTCCCCAAACATGTCGAACAGCTATCCTTCACTCATGACATCAAATAACTGCAGTTATGATACTGTCAAGCAAAAGTGCTGTACTAGAAAATTTTGTTGACAAGAAAGCGTAGTTTTCCTGTACTTTATTTGCTGTGAAGCAAACTTGCTTTTCTGTCATTTCGTGCCTCTGGTTGGTGAAAACAATTTCATTTTTTGAAAAACCAATGGTATTCATATTAAAAAATTTGATTTAATTCACCATTGTTCTTTATTATTCAAATTTGCTTAGAAATTAAAAATTTCATATTTGCATACCCCTAGTAATTTATCCTTCTTATAATACCGAGAAAGGAAGTCTTACTATGAGAAGAACAGGCTCTGGTAAGTTGGAAAGGATGTGAAAACGAAAGACTGGTAACAATGTTGCCTTGACATTCTCGCACTAGCTTGCCATGACGTTATGGAACTATGGCAGCGCCTCCCAGGCCTAGTTAACTTTTTAATCGGTAAAGCTGGACTGTACTGGATTCCGAAAGAGCCAAAGACTGAATTTGGTGAGCTTCAAAAATGTTTCGCGAGCCACTACGGCTCAAATATGGAAAATTACTCTGAAATCCATGACAATCCACCACTGGTGTGCAGGCTCTGCCATCTCACAATACTGGCATCATTACGAATGCAGCCCCTGGCATTATAGGCGTCCTATCTCAATGGTGCACAAAGTGAGACCAAAGAAAAACCATCAGCCTTTGTAGCTTGAAGTGTACAGCCCGTTCCGCTCATTCCACCGTATGCATACAGCAGATCAGCAGCAACGATAGTGTTTGTTCTCAGAAAGCTCGTGCCAGCAGGCGAAGGCGGAACGCTGCCGTGGCTCCACTGCCAAGCTGACAGAGCAGGGCGCAAGGATGCATCTACTTGGCTTTGTCGTTTTTTGCAGGCAAAGGCACGTGAGCGTCTCTTGCATCCCTGAAGGCCTTCTAACCTTCCACACACAAGCTGCGCTTACGCCGTTGACACCGGGACAGCATAATGGCACAAATGCACCTCAAATGTGTATATAATTGTTAACACAGTAAGGCTAATAGAGTTCATCTAAAGTCTTTAAATGGTTAAAGTAGTGAAACCAGTGCAAACGGCAGGAGGAGAGGGTCAGCATCACACACTCAAAAAGACATGTAAAGGACACAAGCACAAAAGCACCTGAAAGCAGAAATTAGAAATTTAAGAGCACAACTTCATCTTGCTTGTGCTGTCTGTTTTCTTTTCTGTTCATAATAAAAAGTTGCCACAAGCTCCAACTTTCTTTATGGGTTCTGTGGGCTCGCAACCACGCTGCTCGTGGCATGAGCTTTAACCTTGTCAAATTAAAATATGTTGTAATTATTCCTTGTGCACTCAGTGAACTGAAACTGCATGTTGGGACCGCTCAGCCGACAGCTGTCTGCTAAAGTTTTGAGTGTGCATCTTCCATTAGAAGTCTCCCATAGTGAAACGATGCTAACTTACTTCAAAGAGTTTATAGGGAGAAGTTTCTGAAGCAGGCAAAATTGGCAACAGCAACATCGTTGAAAAAGTGACTGATCTAAACATCATTATCTACTTCCAAGTTTACTGCTGTTTGCATGTTACATCACGCTACCCCCATGGTGCAAATTTGCAGGATATTACGAATATTAAATTTTGAAGTTCGTATACTGGCATGTATGGCATCGCCTTTCACATGTTGACTAGATCTGGGCCTTCTCGTTTCAGCGTTTTCGTGTTTCAAGACCTACTTTGAGCATGTAAACATCCACGAGAGCAAGCTCAAGAAGCGACCAGGTGTCTTGGTGAGTTCTCTTTACCTAGGTTTCGTTTGTAGTCTAACAATGTTGTGCATCCTAGGTGCACTTTTTACGCAGCATTTATTTCATGTGAATACACCGAGGAAATTCCTAAATCACTGCAATGATACCAGTCAGAAATAGTGTGCATTTCTTTTACCATATTTAGGGCAGCCCGAGCTTCTTTAAAGGGCCCCTGAAACGGTTTGGACAAATTTTGTAGACATGTAGCGTGCAGCTTAAGTAGAATATTCACACCACAATTTAAGTGAAGCGTTACGTATTAATGGAGCTACAAGCGATTACAAGTTACCCTCCTCCCTAGCCACGCTTTTCCTCCTCAACTCGTTCGCCGAGCGATCGGCGCTAAGCTCCGCCTTCACTGGTTCTGCGTCACGATGTGACGTCACATCGTCCACTTCCGGTTGTTTTGGAGCCCGCCCCAGCCCACGAGAAACCTCTCCACTAGCCGCTTGGCCGTCGACCCCAAGCGAGAGCTATCGAAGCAGCTTGCATTGTGAGCATTCTGTTGTAGCGCTGGACGTGTCTCGTATTCCGGTAATCACACACTAGAGAATTTTAGTGCATCCGGTACTCCGGCAGGCGCGGGCGGTTTGCCGGATGAGCGGG
The DNA here is from genome assembly GCF_050947875.1 of Dermacentor variabilis. Taxonomy (NCBI): domain Eukaryota; kingdom Metazoa; phylum Arthropoda; class Arachnida; order Ixodida; family Ixodidae; genus Dermacentor; species Dermacentor variabilis. The sequence continues at coordinate 69,541,146 of NC_134577.1, forward strand.
GTCGTAAATGTGAGTGGCCAGATTGGTGGCGCCAGCTGGTGGTGCAAAGCTGAACCACCTAAACACAGAGCCAATTACTATATTCTTCTTAGCTGGGGTGTAAGTTTTCGACAGCAGCGTAATTGTGAACACAATTACGCCACTGCTGAAAATTTGCACCAGCAGCTAAGCAGAATAAAGTAGGTTACTGCAATTTTAGCTCTGTGTTTGTCTGGTTGAGCTCTACAACACCAGGCGGCTTCACCACTCCGGCCACTCACGTTTACGCCCCCGAACATTCGGCAATCCGCCCAAACCGCCCCAGTTTGCCGGAATAGCGGACACGCTAAAAGTCTCTACTACCTGGATATTTCGACAGAACGGTGGAGGCATAAGCTCAAGCTGATGCAGAAACTTTAGCGTAGACGTACGTGAGCTGCCTGATCGGTCTCCATGGTCCAGCCACCCATTGGCGCAGAGCTTAACCAGCCAAAGAAAGAGTTAATATTGCTCTAACCAATTGTAAAACATTTTAAACATTTCCAAAAAGAATGTGTTAATGATTACGCTCCTGCAAAATTTTACACCAGCAGCAAAGAAGAATACATTTCGTTACTGCTACTGTGTCTGGTTGAGCTCTATGCCACCAGGTGGCTGCACCGTGCAGACCATTCACATTAGCGGTTCTGTTCGGCCCCTGAAACGACATGCAAGGGGACACGGCCAGGCCCTGTCCCCTTGCGCTTGCGTTTACGCTAATACCAGACTCACGAAACGCTATTGCATTAGTAATCTTCCAGTGTAAAATGACGGCCGCAATCGCACGAATCCTGGCGCCGATCAGATAGCGGCAGTCCGATGCGCTGCAGCCAGTCTGCTCGCCTACTGGCTTGCAGAAAGACACGATGTCGCAGCTTGACATATTGCCAGTCGCTACGTTTGCAGTCCACAACGCAACAAAGTCGAATCATAGCGCTCCCGAAAAGACAGCCCGACACTGACGGCGGAGCTCTTGTCAAAGATGGAGCACGTTGTAACACAAGCAGACGACACTTGCTGTGTGCCAAAAGTGCTTAAGTGTACTGAAAAATTGTTCTTGTGCATTCTCTTTATGTTACTTTCTATTTATAAAAACAAATTAACTAACATTCCAACAACTATTACGAACATCATTTGTTTACCATAAAGTTGGAAAAATGTATAATAGCTGGAGTTGGAGAAGTGTATAATAGCTGTGTAAGTATATAATAGCTGTGTCTTATCAGTACTCACCTACGGGGCAGAAACCTGGAGGCTTACGAAAAGGGTTCTGCTCGAATTGAGGACGACGCAACAAGCTATGGAAAGAAGAATGATAGGTGTAACGTTAAGGGATAAGAAAAGAGCAGATTGGGTGAGGGAACAAACGCGAGTTAATGACATCTTAGTTGAAATCAAGAAAAAGAAATGGGGGGCATGGGCAGGACATGTAATGAGGAGGGAAGATAACCGATGGTCATTAAGGGTTACGGATTAAATTCAAGGGAAGGGAAGCGTAGCAGGGGGCGGCAGAAAGTTAGGTGGGCGGATGAGATTAAGAAGTTTGCAGGGACAACATGGCCACAATTAGTACATGACCCGGGTTGTTGGAGAAGTGTGGGAGAGGCCTTTGCCCTGCAGTGGGCATAACCAGGCTGATGATGATGATGATGATAATAATGATGATGGAAAAATTGTCGATCACGCACCCTGGTCAGCCAATCGGATAGCTCGCCCCACTGACGTCATATGGGTGATTTTGGTCATATGGGTAGGGGCGGCTTGAAATTACACTGAGCAGTGTGCTGCGATCGGCAGCGATGTGCATTTTTAAAACCTTATAATAAATTACACGCTTTATGCAGAGCGCTTAGATGTGTCAATTAATGATCAGAAGGACCTACTTTAATGACTCGGTACGTTTGTAGAAAATCGTCAAAATCATTTCAGGTTCTCTTTAACGTACACCTACTACTGACGAATGATGTTAAAGTAACAGGAAAAGCAAACATTCAATAATCTGAAGCTAAACATGTTGACAGAATTGCCTGTCTGGTTAGGTTAAATAATTATGACTTTCAAGTGGCTCCAACCAAAAAATAAGTTTATTTTCCCAACGTTTCAGAACAACTCTGCTCCTTCTTCAAGGGGAGTGACAACGGGAATGTTGAGACACAAGTTTTAGCTTCCATGGTCGAGGCGAGAAGTGGGCGTGTTGAATTCTTCTTGGCTACTTGAGGGTGATAGGCCGGGCGCTCTCATAGATGGTCCTGTGCTTACACCATGAATATAACCTGACGGCAGGTTTGCTTTGGAATGGTCTAAGCTGTCGTTTTTTGTCGGTTAGTCTCAGTTGTAAAAATTTCTTCGAAGAGACCAAAATTCTTACAGCCGAGACCAAACAAAAAAAAAAAAGACAGCTTAGATAGTTCCAAAGGAAACCTGCCATCAGGTTATATTCACGGTGTAAGCACAGAACGTGACAAAGTCCGCTACCATGTCAGCCGGGACTGCCCATCTGCGGTACGCTCTCCATTTTCTCTGAAAACAAAGTGAAATGCTTTTTTTTTGGCAGCATCAAGCATGGGGGCCTCTGCAACGCACGTGACATGTGGCACTAAGCAGGTCTCTGCACAAAATATATCGAATAGCCGAAATTTGATTTGTGAATCGAATTATTTGAATGTTCACTATTCAATTCAATTTGGTGATATACGAGTATGCGCACATCCCTAGTTATTTTACATGCGAAGCTTGCGACAGCAAGTCACATCACATGTTTTTTGCCGTTCCGGAGAATTGTATGCGTTGCAAGGTGAACTAGGAAATTGGTTAGTCTAAGCATAGATCACCATCCCATTTGCATGCAATTGTTGTGAAGTCATTTGGTAAATCCAGAATATCATGCGCGCAATGCACCGCACTGAGGACATGTTGTGGTTCAAAGATAGCAGTAAAGTGCTGTTGCTGACTTTTGATGCTGCATATTACGTGTAAATAAATTTCTATTCTGTGACGGTAAGGTTCGCTGTTTCCATCCTTTCCTTATTACCACAATGGGAGGCATGCTACATATTTATCATTAGAAAAACCAGGTGCACATCAGGTTTCTACTTTGTTTAGGAGCTTTATTGTCCTTTCTACGTTAGTTTCTCATTTGAACACACAGAAAGTGGGTGCATATTCGATTCAGGCAAGGGCTGCCAAATGAGTCTGCGGTGTGTTTCGGCATTTTTTTCTGCATTTGTTTATTTCTAGCCACTGGATAATTCGATGAATTTTATATCAGTCCCATCAAGATGGAATTAACGGAAGTCGACTGTAGCAAAAAAACGTTATTTTATGTATTGCTAGATTTGTCACCGTGAGCTATCACTGTAGAAAGAATCATTGTGCAAACTACTTGCACAACTTAGGTGCCGCCTGTCATTGGCAAATGTAACTATTCTCACAATAAAGGTTTTTATTATTACAAAAAATTTATTTACTTCAAGTGTGATTTTGTCATTTTCACTGCTTATTTAATTTTGAATTGAAGTGCCAGATGTTCTGAATGTGCAACATTGACTTAGCCAGGATATTTTTCAAAAGCTGATTTTTTGCAAAAACAATATGGTATCATCTTACTATTTGTGCTTAAATGAATCAAGCGGCACTTAGAGAATTCTTTCTGTGCCCTTTCAGCCATAAAATGCAGCAGAACGCAGCAGAGGGACCTGTTTCAGTGTCCTTCTAGACACAAACTTTGTTATTGAAGAAAAATTTATTCTAGTTTGGTGATCAAACCCGGGACCACCATGTTTCCGGGGCACTTAATGAGATATCTGAGCTAACCAGGAGACTATTATAAGGTGGGAGCATGTGGCTGATCTACTAATTGACAACTCAAAGCACTGAAAGCTTGGAACAAACTGTACAGGTTTAATTTCTGTGGTAATTCACGGAACCTATTTGTATCAACTATTAGTGCGAATGTTGCAACCATTTCGCAGATGCAGCCCCCCATTACACTTCTTAACTTTGTTGGCCGAATCTATTGCAGATAGTGGAGAAGCTGGAGCTGTCGGGGATTGACTTCCTGTGGCAGATATCGCTGGCCGCACCCGAAGAGGAGATTGCCGAGCTAGCCATCGATTTCATTCTCGACCTCTCCTACAAGTTCCTCTCGCCGAGACTCAAAAAGGTGTGCCCGGAGCACTTCTGACGGGTGCCTATGTAACTCTAATCTCTGGGACTATGGAGCGTACAGAGTATTCATAGGGCACATATTTTTGCGTGTGCTTTGCTTTGGAAGGGTTTGTAGTGGTGTTGTTCTTTCCTTTTCTTTCCTTTTTTCCATTTCTTTTTTGAACGACACTATTGAATCAAAAAGGAAAAGGGAGTAGGACATTTTTTCCTGTAGTCACAGTAATGAAATCGTTTTGATAGAAGCCCAAGTAATGCCGCATCTCGGTTCTGGTATCCTGCAGCCTCGATCACATGATACATTGTACACGTTGATGCAGCATGTTTTGTGACCGTTTACATATGTTGCACGGTTCAGTAGATCTACATAGTAAAAGCCCTTAGGATTTTGTTGCTAGCCTTTCGTTGGCTTCGTGTCTATAATGTTCGATTGAACGTAGCAGGCATGGTAGGTGTAACCGTAGAAGTTACGAGACACTGTTCAAAAGTACCTTCTCACACAGCAGACTGACAAACACACTGGCTTTGGCCAGACTGCCTTTCACTGTTCATCGTCTTGTGCAGTATCGGGCACACTCACCATGCGAAAGTGGTGTCATTATGTGCTACAGCAATGGCTGCTGTACTTCTGCTTTGCAACACACTAACATGGCATCAGCTTTTTTCTGTTCCTTTGCTACCACAGATGGCAAGCCAGAGATCGAAAGTTATAGTTTGGTTCGTTGCGATTAATGTAGCTGTACCTCAACTTGACAGCCAAATGAAAGGCAGTCATGAGTCGGGCCAGGTAACATGACGTCATGGATCAGAGTGAAAAGGCCTTGTGCTATCTAGGTGGTTTTGAATTAGCTGCGCCAGTAATGACGTCGTTGCTCACCGTCCCAGCCAAGCACACGTGCAGCAGTTTCTCTCTGGCTCCACAATACGTAGGTCACGTATCATATGTACTCCTTAGGAGCAGGCAGCTTTTGATTAGCAATGCCGCGAGCAGAACTGGGAACGAGCTCATCTACGTCGTGCCGATGCTGCAGCCCGGGCACAAGAACAGGCTCGTAGAGCCAAGCTCAAGCAGCAACTGCGTACTCAGGATTTGACAGCCTACCAAGCCATCGTTTAATGAACCATCAGGATTAACCCAGTGATAAATACCAGGGCAGCGGATTTCAGCTTCGCTGGTTAATCATCTGTACGTAGTGCTTGGGCGGTAGATTTTTAGATTTGCCTCATTATATTCAATAATTCCTGTTCATTATGTCAACGTTTGGGTGTCTGCTTGTTTGCTATGTCACTGATCCCTACTCAAATTTGAAAACTTGACAGCCAACATAAATGCGAAGTTTGATGATGCTTTCTGTATGAAACTTCTTGCACCCGCTTCATCATTGAAGCTTTCTTTGAAGCTTGAATCTTTTTTTTTTTCTGACGGGACAGTTCTTTCATCATCTCTCAGAATCTGAGATGCTGATCTTCATTGTTACTGCACTGTTTTTTGCAGGATGTTGTGTCGCTTCATCACCGCTTCATCAACGAGTGCTACAATAGGCTGAAGGTATTTCCATGCTTTTTGCGCATAATTGCCACAGTGTCCACAGTAAGCCATTTTTCACTTTTCTGGTTATCCCAAGGCTGATGACTTGTGCATTTATTTAATGCCCATTTGTTAAACATTTGGTACATACGTTTTGTGGCAAATCCCCTGAAAAAAAGTAATAGAAGACTCCGTGAGGTGGATTTAAAATAAGTACTCCAAGCATGATTTTGCAGAGTTCTTATATGAAAGCGACCTCTGACTGGCCATTTCAATCGAGATTGTGCGGTTATAAAGGTACAGTTACTAAGCGTACAAAGCTAAATAATCGTTAATAAAGGGCATATGCGTCCCACAAGAGGTGCGTGCCTGATCCAAGCTTTTAAGAAAAATGAGTGCTATTCCCCCTCTCTCACCCTCATTGTCCTGTCATGGAATTTTTGCAAGTCCTATAGTTCACAGGTTGCCGGGTATGTGAATGACAACCTGTAGTTCTTGTTACTCTGCTTCTACAATGCGCTTCAGGAAAAAAAATAATTGCTGTGAGTGGTTTACAAGGAGAACCCTTTGGAACTCGTGAAATTAGAAACCTTATTGAAATAGTTGTAGTGTTCACTTAATGGCTTGCATAGATAGTGGCCTATAGTAATGCCTTAACATTTTTGTTAAGCACCCTTGCTCTAACTTAGTTTATTTTCTTTAAGTATGGGACTGTCAACCTCAGGATTTGTCTCTTTTCACTTTTTTGTACATAGCTGTGGCATCGTAAGTATGTTTATGTTCTCGAATTAAACCAGCATGTTCATCATTATGTTATCTAATTTAGAAACGTGCTACTGCTCAAATGCTGTATGAATACAAATCGAACAGCAACTTCATGCATAGTTCATTTCGCAACTGGAATGTCGACTATTTAGTTTCTCGAACAGTCTGTATACCTGATAAAAGGCTCACGCCCAATGCAGATCTCCTTGCAGACGTTTTCACCGTGTGTAGGTTTTTGCTGGTGCGAGGGCGGCTAGGGTTTTGTGTTTTCAGCGGACTTCCAGCCTCTACTGAAGCAACTCGTGCCAAAATAGAATTCTGCATAGTACCTACTTTGCTACCTGTGTAGAAATCATCTAGATGCACAAAACTTGTATAGGTAAATTTCTGACAGAATGCGGAGCAAAAGTCTCAGTGCTCTGTCACTGCCTTGACAGGGTAGCATTGACGAACTGGCGTGGAAAGCCCATGCCCGCTTTGACTGACAGACAAATAAATTTGTTAACACGTTTTCTGCAGTGTGAACCATTGGTGGATTGCGGCAGTTATTCCCCTGTGCAGCTGTGTAGGACTTTCCCGCAGTGCGCAAGTGACGTCTTTGCAAAGAAATCAGCGGAGAGGGAAAATTTCTTGTTGCTTCGAATCTGACACATGGTGGTGCCATCTCTCTGTACCTTGAGAAAGTTTTAAAGGAGCGCAACTCCTGGGTGGCTGATCAGTGGGTCACAACTCACCAGAGCAATATCACAAGTGACTCACTACTGGGTTATCACGCGCAGAAACTGACACTTCAGAAAATGCTGCCATATTTTATAGCTAACTTTTTTATAACTAATAACTATAACTAATGTTTAATAATAATATAATATAATAATATAATTATAATATATAATAATAAAAATATTTAATAACTTATAACTAACTTAACTCATAACTTGTTATGAATTTTCAATTGGGGGAAAGCATTGTGTGGCAAGAAATGTTCACTGAACAAGAAAAAAAAAAAAAAACAGTATTCAAAATGTTAGAGCAGTTGAAATATGCAATGCACACAGAGAACAGTGGCTATGGTAATGTGTTTAAGTCAGAGAACAAAGCTTTCTGTTTGCTCTAAAGCTTTAGGAGCATTGAAGCATGTCTCGGAGCATGTGGAGAAGTCAGATTGGGCAGCCAACAGAAAAAGAAATGTGTATGCGGAAACAGATTCATATGTGCAGTCATGTAAACTTGATAGGGATTATAACATCTGCGGCAGCAGGTCACAACGCCAACTTTTCGTTATATAGTTGTTGTTTTGTAATTTTATTATTCCACTGCAGTCGCATTTCAGAGTCATACATGCTTGTAATACATGCTTTGAGGAGTTTGGTGATTAGACGGGGGAGTTTTCACATGATGTAAAAACGGCTTTGTAAAATAGTTGCAGAGATCAGCAGCCTCAAGAATGCAAAAGTTAACAGAACCACACTGCGGCTTACAGTTTTGAATGGCCTGCTTTAGGGAATGTTGCTGCACCTGCCGTCTTTAGTAAAGACGTAATAGCACAAATGTAAGACATTCATACAGAAAGAGACCACAGCAAGTGTTGAGGGCAGGAGTGTTATGGGGATAACTGTCGAAGCCTTTGTTGCTGTTTGGGTCTACATAAAAACGACCTCAAGACAGATCTACAGTATGGACTCAATTTTTCTCTAATACTGTCTTTTCTTGGATTAAATGTAGGCAGTGGCTGAAACCATCGGGGACACTGCCATGACGACCGCCGTGTCCAACGCCACCAAGACGTTGACTGCAATGGCAGTGTCAGAAGCTATCTCCCTGTCGCTGCCAAAACGGTAAGCCTTGTTTGTTGCGCCTCAGTACCAGCTGATCGTTGTATCTTTGTGCACGTAGCCCCTCCCTGCTTAAACCTAGGCAGAGTATTGCAATTCTTGGAAAATACAAAAAGAAAATCCTTCCCCACAGCCAACTCAGACAATAACTACATGTGGCAACACTGAAAACTTACCAAGATCGCCCTGGCATTATCATCCGCTTAAAGCAGTGCTTTAGGAACCATCTTGTTTTCTCAGTTCAATTCATCACTGTTTTCGCTATTGCTGCTGATGTGTGGGGCTTTGCAGCATTGCGAACTGCTCTTGCATGGGAATGATGTATACAAATGCAGCTTTATTGCAGTGCAGAGGGCATTGACATGAAGCTGCATATGAAGACAGAATTGGCATAATCTGCTCTTGTACTTTGTATGTAAATTTCAAACATTGTTTTGTTCTGTATGTGCTCAAGAAAGTATGGCAGATGTCAGGAATTGGAGCATTGAGAAACTATTCATGCTACCAGACAACAGAGTTTCCTTTTAGTAAAATTTTATAAATTTATTTCTGGTGCCATTGTGCAGCTGAGAGAGACATAAGTAAAAGAAAAAGTTACACCTTGATTGCACCGGTAAAAGTAAAGATTATGATAGAATGACTTTGCATCTGACGTTGGTAAGGTCAGTGCTTTTAATGTGGAATTTAATGCCGTGACTTAATGGCTTTTGGCTGCTTAACTTGAGATTACAAGTTCAGTACCCCTCTGCAGAGGCTGTATCAGGACAGAAACTGAATGTGAAAACATTCATATATGTTTAAGTCTAGTTATAGAGCGCAAGGTGGTCAAGGTTAATCCAGAGCCCTCTACTACAGTATCTCACATAGCCCATTTGTTGCCTTGGCAAGTTAAACCTTGTCACTAGATCAATGAGCTTTAGGTGAAGGTAAGGACATGTGTAGCTTCGCCCCAAGAGGCTATCACCAGGAGCACCAAGATTTTGCGTCTAGCAACAGGGAGGTTTTTTTTGATGCAGAACAAACCGGTCGCAAAACATCTGCCGTCTGTTGCACCTGGCCGAGCGGTACATCTCGTCCATTGAAGGACAGCACTCGGTGCCAAGGGTCATTCTGCCCCATGGTGCCTCTTTCTATGGCTTTCCCGTCACCCTATGCATCGTCAGCGACACCATCAAGGACAGCGTCAAGATACGGGTGAGCGTTTCTCGTCATGCTGCAAATTGAGTCGGTCTGCAGCATTGGAGGGGTTTGACCGTCCGCCCCAGCTGCGGGATGCTGGGGAATCGAAACCCATTGCTGCCGGTCACCTGCCAGTGAGAATGGGTATCTGCACCTCCTGGCCCAACGCTCAGCTTTATCCCGGGATGAACCTCCACGCAAACTACCGTATGGATAGAACACTTTAATGTGTGTGTAACATTGTATGATCAAATGAACTCTGCAGTTGAACTTGATCACTCGACGTTTCTGTAAAACAACAAGAACAGGTGCTAACTTTTTTTTTTTTTTTGAACAGCTAAAGCAGCGCATGCTTTCGGCTTCTCTCTTATTACACTGCACTGCTGCTATTGGGCTTACTTTACCTATAACATGTCCAAGCGCACTATGGCATAAACATGAACATCAAACAATGGCAAAGCCTTTAGTGCAATTCAAGAAGACAGGAACCCAAACAATACCTGAAAAAGGTTTCCTCAGTGTTTAACGACTAAGCACTGTGAGATTGGGTACTGTGATAAGCGTTCTACTGCTGTATAAAAAATAAATGCCGTAAACATCACTTGTAAATCTGTTTAAGAGGTTTCAATAATTCTTAACTCACGCTTAAAGCATAGTAGAATCTAAGATAACGCCGTGTGTTTACTTACTATGTTTTAAACCTTTTCTAAGCCACTTACTTAGCTGTGCCATACTGCTTGCTTGACTTTTCTTACCGCACAATTGTATTCCCAGTGCCACAGCAACGCAACAGTGGGCTCCATGAAGGAGAAGGTGGCTCGGCTGTTCAAGCAGATTCCCAGCAACCTGCAGATCTCCATGGACGACATTGCGGTTCGTGCGCTCTCTCATTCCACTTACGTCTGCTTCCTCCTTTGTACAGAACTTTACTGACCACTAAGCAGTGGTCACAGCAATGTGTGGTAGAGTACCCTGATTCATTACAGATTGTCAAAACTAATTTTGAAATGTATCTTAGCACTTTTACCACAGATGTGCGCAGTCATCGATGAACAAGAACCACGTTTGCAAGAAGTACTTCTTGTATAGCAGTTTTGGCTTGTCGCTGTGTTATTTGTACCATCCCTGTAAAAACATGGCTTGCCCTTTCCTCCTGCTGACTGAAGTCTTCATCAACCTTTGTGCAGTGCTGTGAAAGTGTGTAAGAGCCCATGTCTCAGGCTCCTTGAATTTTATCTTCAGCATCCTTTTTCCTCTGAATTTCCTCAAATTTTATGTAAAACGTATTTTACAACTTGTCCCTGCCTGCTGTTATGGCCTGTTCAGAGCATCTGAAGCAAATTGTTAAGCTGGTAGTCTAGGTAGCCTTCACTTCAGGAGCTTCACATTCACATGTGCAGTTATTTGAAAAAAGGGTGGCAGAGAGGGGTTGACGGGGGGCCACTGATCTTGGAACAAGTCAAGTGTACGAGTCAGTCTGCGTTGGAGCAAACAGTTTCTTACTCGATTTGCCCGTGTTGATGACATTCATTTTGTTGTTCGACTCCAGCTTCCAAGTACTGAGGACCAGAAGAGGCTGTCACAGTACAAACTCAAGGACAACCAGACGATCCACGTAAAGGTCGTTGGTAGTGGACTGGTCTTGCCATCCGAAATAGTGAGTGTGTCCAAGGCTCTGTTCTTTCTTTATTTGTTTATTTATTTATTTATTTACTTATTTGTTTACTTATTAATTGTGTGTACTCAAGGAGACAGAACTTTAGTTGTTTATTAGCATTTTGAGCGCTGTTCGCATCTCAATGCATTTTGTGTGGTACATTGTAATACATACTGTAAGCTTACTGTGAGAGGCTACAATGCATGATGAAAAGTGAAGCTTGCATGACAGAGCATGCTGTGATTATGAGGGCAGTGCGATCACTTAGCATGAAAATTGTGTCTCTGTTATATTGCCTTTTGAAGTGCAACTACTTACTTTCTCTCCGTTTCTGATGCACCAGGAGGATGACACAGTTGTTCCACCAGCGACCACTCAAGTGTCTACGGTGGCAGCCGCAACTGCCTCTCCCTCGGCCGGCCAGCAGCCATCATTTTATCTGGAACAAGTAAGGCTCGTTAGCGTGTTTGCATTGAGCATAACGAAAGAAGACTTGGTCTCTTCTTGGTGAGCAATTTACACATTGGCTTGGCAGTTTTAACATTTCACTGCAAAGCACTAGCGAGTCTTCTGGCTTACTCTGTGGTCCCGGTATAGTTGCATTTCTGTCAGGACAAAAAACAAAAATGAAAAGTCACTGTGTGCTAGAATATCGGGAGACATTAAAGAACCCGACCTGTTCCAAGTTGATTGAGAGGTCTAAACCTCAATTCGCTGCTGCAGTGGTAGGTGCACTTTTTTTTTTGTTGTTGTTGTTTGGCCTGCGTGTCCTTCTCCTCCACCGCCCCATTGTCCTCAAACGCCCTCTCCTCCACTGCTGGCGTACCCTGTTGAGAAATGGCCGGTACTTCGTCTTGCTCTGCTGCACTGTAAGTGGCATGCATATGTATTGAGCTTTAAGGGAAGATGAATGGGTAGCCAGAAAAATACCGCATTATATCTGGTCCTGCACTATAAACTGTTATGTTATGAGTGGTCTGGGTACTAACAGTGCTTTGTTTAAGGTATGGGCAACATTGGCCCCTGATTAGTAGATTCACTTCAGCTCTAAACTATTGTCATTATGGTGCCCATTGTTATGAATAGCACATTGCCACCAGTCTCAATAAAGCAGTCATATTCATCCACACAATTAACATTTATCTCGTTATGTCGGGCTTAAACGAAGATGCAAGTAGCTTTCTCGATGTCATTTGCACCTAAGAACAAGCATGCAGGCTAGGTGAGCCACCTTACAGGGGCGGTTACTGCGCGTTGAAGTCCCAACGTATCTCTTGATCGGGCGAGTGATTTATTTAGTATTGGATGTGTCATTTCAAACTGTATGCACTTTTGACATCACTTTATCAGTTATGTCAGAAAGAAAGTGTGGCCGATTCTTATGCTGCTGTCTATGGCGATCACAAAGGCAAGCACCGGTTGATTGGACTTTAGGGGAACCAGCTTGTCAGCCCCGCTCTGGCAGATCTGCTACAGCCAATATTACATCGCACGCAGCTGGTCACATACAGACCACCTGTGTCACCAATGACTGCTGGCGTCCAATCATTCTGTCAGTCATAGAAGCAAATCTTGCGAATTGGTTACACTGATGCCACATGCTGGAACCTGTTAATCTGTTTGGTGTGACTGTTGGTACGAACACTCGTCCGACTGATCACATGCTTAATCGCGCCATGTGTCTCTACCTTTAAGCTGAATCCTAGCTTAGTGGTTCAGGGGCTTTCACTTGTGTGAAAGATTCAGCACACTTCTTTCAAGCTGAACATTTGATATGATGAACAGATTTTGGAGGCCAGGTTCATAAAGGAGTCCATCCTATCTTGCCTTGGCCATAAAGAGAATGTGCTAGTATAGAAACTAGCTCAAAAGAGCAAAGATAATCTAGCATCTGAGTCGTATGCTCGTTCAAGGCTTTCACGGGGACCATGGAGGAGTAACAGTGCTCTGTGCATACTGTGATATACCCTTGAGCTTTGCCATCTCACAAGGGGCCTGCTGTGTGACTTCTCTTGCTGCTACTTTGCGTATCATATAGGGGTGTGCAAATATACAAAAATTTCGAATATTATCGAATATTATTTTTTTTAATACGTATCTGATTAGGAAAATAGATATTCGAAAATTTTTGAATATCCGATTGGATACGAATATTCGAAACAAATCGGATATGTTGCTGGCTGTGTGGGGAGCAAGCATGGTTCTTAGCGCTTATTCCTATCTAATATAAGAAACTGTGTCTGATATTGTGCTGAATTTTGCAATAATTTCATGCTGCTAGTGAAATTTTGCCTGTAAAACATGCTTAGCCACTGGACGTCTGAGCTGTGCGGGAAAGCCAGCCTCTCATTAGCAAGGCGCACGGGTTTGCGAACAGCGAGGGTGCACTCTTTTGCAGGTTCCAACCCCTATCCTGAGCTTATTGCTTGACAGCAAATGTGATGAGTGACGACTGGTACAGAGTAAAATGCTTCCGACTTTACGGGAAATTGTTGCAGTATAATAAGGCACAGGTTGGCGAGAAGACAGCTAGCAGAAATTATTCAATTTTTCAAAGCTAACATGAGCTAAATACGCAATCTTTGAGCATAACGGCTTACTCTTATAAATTTTTTACCAGTGACAGTGTAATTGCAATGTTCCAACATGCTGATTGATGCGTGTGCATATCATTATTTGATATTCGACTCGATACTCGGTGCTAAGTATTTGTATTCCTTTTGTATTTGAAAATTTTGACATTCGTACACCACTGGTGTCATACGTACCTGCCAAAATTTACGGGTTTATCGTTAATGCCCAATTTTTGGAGCTTGTTTACAATTGTCATGTTGACACCAATAATTTTACGAATTTTTATTAGCATCTAGTTTAGGGTGAAACTTATTTTAGCTAGGGCAACACATATTTCTGAAGAATATAGATGAAGTCTCCGACAAATTTTTGGAGCCTGATGTTTTTGAACTTGCTTGATTATTCCAACCTAACCGCAGTAGTTCCACCCACTAATAGAAATTATGTGTAACTGCAACCGAAATTATTTCTGTCATTCCATTAATTTTTCACTAATGAACTTCATAACTGTTATTATTTGTCTGTGCTCCAGATCATTCTTGTGTTCAGCAGAACACTTCTTCATAGTATCCGTACAGAACATATCCTGCAAATTAAAAAAAAGAACATTTGAATCAAGAAACAATTTTTGGTGTTTTTAACAATATTTTAGTATTTTTCGGCTTCAACTGCCGTATTTTGTAACATATAAGGCTGGTAGGCTGAGTCATTTAATGTTATTTCATGTGCAGGAAAAGCAGCTTCCGGGGGTGGTCATCTCAAGCGGCGGCAATGTGTTCGAGATGCTGTATCAGTTGGCAAGCATGGACGATCCAAGGTTCGTTGCTGTTGCTGCCACGACATTCTGTTTGAATGACTGCATGAAACGTTATTGATGTAAATCAGAATGCTTGATTAGTTCATTGAAACTTTGCAACTTGTCTGCACATTTTTTGTGAGCATGTCCCTTTTCTGGTTTGCGAAATGCGTGCTTTGGAAGTGCTGAATTATAGGCTGCAATGGGTAGCACATCTCTACACCAGTGTACTCACCATTTTGTGCTTACATTGCTTTTATGTAGATTATCTCAAGGAAGTGTCACAGAACCTTAATCAGTGATTCTGCACTATTTGTAATGGACATGTGTCTTGTTTGGGAGGTTTTGTATTTATGATAGCAGTGATGAAACGCAGATCTGGCAAGCCATGGCTGACTGGTGTTGTTAATGTACAACGAGGCTTTCAAAATGATAACCACTGCAATTACATGATGCCTCACTATCTGACCACGTGGATGCAGACAATTGCTGATGCCAACTCTATTGCAGTGTTCCTCTAGAAAATACTTAAAATATGAATGTTAACATAATTAAATGTTAGGTACAGCTGCACGTAGCTCTTTTCTTGTGTTTCCTCCTCCCACTTTACCAAATGTTTCAAAGACTGCATTTCTACCTGCCCTCCTTTTTTTTCTTTTTTTTGCACAGCCGATAAATGTTCACTAGAATAACGACACATTTCGCTGCACATTTCCAGGGCGTGTTTTGAAAGACTCGTGCAAAGCACAGTGTGTCTAGCAAATAGGTGGGCTTTATGGTCGGGCTAGTATCAGTGTTGGAATTATTTATATAATTAGTTAATCATTTGGAGAATGCCACACATATCCTAACATTTGCCACTGCAAAGAACATGTTGACAAAAAAAAGAAAAAGGTTGTCTTTTCACTCTGCTCTATTTAAAACAACCGGCAGTTTGAGTGCCCATCACTTCTATCACACGCTGTCATTTTCTTCTCAGTCGTAATCTTTTTTTTTTCCTTTCTTTAACTTTATCTTCAGTGCCCAACAAGCTGCGCAAACAAGATGTGGCATTACACATTATGTTTTATTGTTATTATTCTTTTTTGCAGAATCGCCGAACAGGTTCAGACACTGCTGCACCTGATTCCTCCTGACCCTGCAGTGATTGATTCGCTTGACCAAATGTGCATGAAGGTGTGTATTTGTATTAGCATTTCATCTGGCTTTATTATCAGCAGTAATGACACGGTTTCATTGCGACTGGCAAGTGGTATCTAAAGGAACAATAACGAACAAATTTAATTCGAACTGTATAAGTAAATTACCCTTGTAGAACACGATAAAGGCTAGTCTTACCATGAGAAGATGCTTGGTAGGCTAGAAGAGTAACAAAAACTGAAGGCAGATGGTGGCACTGCAATGAAGTTCTCACAGGAGCTCGCAGTGGTGGCAGAGATTTTTATGGTCTCTCTGCAGGCCCATTGAATCTTTAAAGCGAAAGCTTTACTGGCCACAAACTTGGAGGCACATGACGTCACAATGTGCGCCTTGCTGCGGATATTTCTCTCTCTCTCTCGCACCGTAGTCACTACTGCGCGTGCGCCACTAGTAGCACCGAGCCTCAGGTGTTCCGCCGCTGCCGTTTGGTATGATGCCACACCGCCTTTCTCGTCGTTGCGCTCACTTCCGCTCGCTTTGCATGGCTGGGTCGCATGCCTGATAACATGTCGGAGGATTGAAAAGGAGAGCTCACGTGCTCCGCAAATAGGGCTGAAGGTGAGCTCCTGATCTAGCCCCATACAGTCGCTCCGTGGTACTCCCCAAACCATAGCATTGGAATCGGGGCTACGTCGGGTTTGAACAAATAAGGCAACCAGCAGTGTCAACTGTAACAATGTCTATAGATGCAAGCAATAAAGAAGACCGGCAGAGGGAAGTCCTCTCTCTAATAAGTAATAATAGGCTGGCCTCTTTGCCCGGGATAGTCAGGCAAACGAGGTCACTCACGGGTTACGGCAGGTACTCCAGTCCGGCAGGTTAGGGGTCCAGCGTCAGAGAGAGGGTCTCCCCCAGTGGCGCTATTTTATACCTTTTTACCTTTGCGAGGGGAATGTTGTCCTCGCCCGTCAGATACCTTCCCGCGAATCGGGGAGGAAGGGTGTGCACGTCGGGTGAGAGCGAGGGAGAACCGGGAGAGGGCGTAGTGGACCGCTCCAGTGTCTGTGCCGACTCTCGACGTGACGATGCTGGAAAAAATGGGCGCATGTGCTCCCCACAGCACTTCCCATACGTTGGCTGTATGATAGATATGTAAGGTAGTGCAGTGCCGGGCCGACCCATGGCAGCAATGAATCGGGCGTTAAGCATTCCCGATACAGTTGCAGTTCGCCATTGAGGGACTCACATACACAGCTTCGCTGTTCGTCCTTCTTCACAGAGTGGAAGGGCACTGAGTTTTTTTTTTTCTCTCTCTCTCTCTCTAGTCATCTCCAGCTGTGGCACCCCCACCACCTCCCAGGCTGTCAGGCAGCCCCAAGAAGAGTGGCTCTCCGGCACCGAGAGAGAAGACACCGGTCGAAGGATCGGACGTCATGCTCCGCAGGCTGCTGGACCCAAATGGGAGGAACCCGTTCCGCCTGCTGTACAACTTACAGGTGCGTCACCATGTTGCACTGAGAGCATACCTTTTTTTCGCTCATATTCAACCAAATTAAGGGACCCTAAAGACTAATGTTAAGGAGAAGTTGGGTCTTATACCCCTGTCACACGGCAAACCTAATGTCATTTACAACGAATGACATTCGCTGATAATGCCATTTGTTTGGTGTCACACGGTAAAACGTAAGGACATTTTCAAAAATGACATTTACAAATGAATGAGTTCGCCAAACTCATTCGCATTCGTTTGGAACTGAATGTGTATCCTCGACACCACGAGTTTACCAGTGTTTCGCAAGCAGTACATGCTTCTTTTTTGTTTTAACAAAAAATCACTATTATTCTATCCATTTTATTACCTAATTTTTGCTTTAACGACATTGAAGTCCATCACGTGCGTAAATACAGAAAACTACTCTCAGTCCATTGACCAGACAGCCGTCTTTAGCTTTCGCTGCAGCAGTCGTGTTGGTTCGCACAGGAGCATTGGCCGCGGCCGCTTCAATTGACTTGGCATAAAAGTGCGCGCGTGTTTTCCTGTGGCACGCGCCAAGAATGAGGATATTAGAAGCGTGCATGCACACAGAACGGCGATGACATGCAACTGCCCTTCTCGTACCACTTTAGCAGATGTAGCGGACGCGCCTATGATTCTCTTCGCCCTGTAGCTTGCCTTAGCTTTGGCTTGGCTTGGCTCGACTCGACTTCGTTCGCAATGTCGACAAGTTAGTGATCGAACGCTATGGTTTGAAAGCAACGATCACATATTCTAGTGGAATTTAGCATATTGGAAAGTAATTATTGGACAAAAGTGGGTTTGAGACGTGTCTTTTTTTTACTATCGCCATTGTCATCATTTTCAAATGACATTAGTTTTCGCCGTGTGACAGCGCGCTGTGATAATGACATTAATCGCAACAAATGTAATTTGTTGGAAATGACATTAGATTTGCCGTGTGACAGGAGTATTAGACGAAGCGTTTGATATGTGTGTGTATATATATATATATATATATATATATATATATATATATATATATATATATATATATATATATATATTCGAGTTATGCCGCTGAAAAGTTGTAGACATGCATAGCATTGTGCTTCAAAATTGAGGTTTATTTTTGATTATCTCGTTTGTTTCAAAATTTTTGGCTAAAGTCTTTTGCCTACTTTTCTAGAAATGTTTACACAAAAGCACCTAGAGCCAATCTCATTCATTTACTGTGAAATTCAGCTAAAATGATGTGCTGGCTAGCTCCTGTATGACTGTAACATACCATACTTATCACACAGACCTGCTCCAATGGAAAAAGTTAGTTCCTCGTATTTTGCTGGACAAGCGTAAGGAATTATTTGCAAACCTTTTCAGTAAATTAAGTTGAATATTGCAAAAGATTTCAGCCAAGTGAGATAAACAATATAAACGGCACATTCAAAATAAGCACATACCTTACACGTTAAATACTCATGTAAGGTGTGTGTGAGCCTTGCACAAGTAAATACTTGTGTAAGGCCCCGACTTCCTTTTTTTTTTTTTCAGATTTGTTACGGGGTGTGTGCCTTATACAAGGCAGGCTTATGTCTACCCACCAAAGACTCGAACTGCGTCTGACTGCTATGCACATTAACGCAACTACTTAACGCAACACTTATAAAATTTAATCATTCCTTGTGGCTTTTGCTGCCCTCACCATTCGGCAAGCTTGGCTCATTGGCACCAGCCCATCGCTCGCTGTCCTCGGTGCTTTCCATACTGTTAAAGATTCTTGTCACCCTGAAGCTCTCAATAAGTGTTGTACAAAAATGTACACCTCGCATTCAGTACCCATGTGTACACTTCTAATGCTTTAGCATTAGGAGCGTCGAAGTGGAAAAAAGTGTATGTGCATGAAGTGTGGGAGACCAGTCACATGGTAGGGGTATGTATATAAGTACAGTGCAACTGACGGTGGTCTGCTCTGGACCACTGTCACTTGCACTTCCATCCTCGTAGGCAGGACGTGTGTCAACTGAGCTCCTGAACAATACTTTGCAATGTGGTAAATGCACTTTAAATCATGGATCCTGGACCTCAAGAGGTGTTAAGAAATGCTGAAGCATTTCTCACACATATATAACTATACTGCTAGTTAATTTCTTTTGTAGTCATATCCTCTGCTCCAACGATCACAGCACAGCTGATACTGTTGGAGCACACTCTATCTCTTCTACATCATCCAGTGGGAGACAGTGATGACGATGATGATATCACTGTTGGCAGGACAGTAGCTAGTGCCATCTGTATCGTCTTGTAGAAATTAAACAGCACAGGGCATGATCTTTGAGAATGGGTGCCACATGCTAGCTCAACCTTGGAGTCGATGCATGTGGGTGCACGCATGAGGCTTAGTGAAAAAAAATTTTTTTTTTCTGCATGGGGTCTATTGAGGGCGGGCCTTACACTAGCAGTTACAATAATTTTATGTATATATCTGCAAGTTTTCAGCACCATAACTCAAACAAAAGGATTTTTAGAAAACTTTTTTACCTAACATTCAGCTCCTCCCGCAAGGTGGTGAAAAATGCCCAAGGGCACAAGTTCCAGTAAAACGATCATCAGTGTTCTTGTCTGTTGATCTGAGGTGGCAAATTAGTGTTCCTAGATGTCTGATGTGCCACTTCACCATGAACAATGCTTTCATAAGTGTGAAAACAACATAACCATTGTGCAGAACTGGTGCTACACTGAGAAAAAGCCAGTTACCCACTGTGGTTGCTTAGTGGCTATAATGTTAGGCTGCTAAGCACGTGGTTGCAGGATCGAATCCCAGCCACAGCGGCCACATTTCAATTTGGGCAAAATGCAAAAACACCTGTGTACTTAGGTTTAGCTGCATGTTAAAAAACTCCAGGTGGTCCAAATTTGAGGAACCCCCCACTACAGCATGCCTCATAATCAGATCGTAGTTTTAACCTGTAAAATCCCATTAAAAATAAAAATAAAAAGAGACACTTGAGTGTATGCTGTTCCAATTTTCCATTACTGAGAAACTACAGAGCCCTGTAACCTTCTGACATTCAATGTTCTATTCATAATTTGCTGATGTTAGTTAAGTATTGGCAATAAAAATTGCATTGAATAGTTACAGTACATTTGGAAGTCATGAGTGTAGGCACACAGGCTGGCAGTGTAGAACTTCTTTGATAAAAACTTCACTGGGTAAACTTGTGCCCCCATAGAAGCAAACAACACAGTGGTGAAAGCAGTATGGTTGCCAGTGCACACAATGAGCCCCATATTTATAAAGCATCGCTCTAAGTGCTAGATTAACAATGGTCCTCCTAAGGACTTCAGAATGGACTGCATGCTTCAGTTATGCCTGACAGCGATGGGCTTGTTGGACTAGGTACACAGCACTCAGAATAAGTCTGACACTGCAAGCAAGGATCATGTAGAAGTAAGGGCGCAATAACATTGCTATGATGCTGAAGCTGCTGATGAAAAGAGTAGATGGGATAGCACTATCTGATGGCAGCTGCTAGTTATGGACACAGTATGCATGACAGAGTACTTAATAGTAGGTGCTATAATGCAAGAGAACTCTACCTTGCGGTTGACCAAAGATTTGCAGTTAACAACAATGGCACCACCATTAGTGGCTGGCCAACTGGTGTTTCTGAGCAGTTTCGCGTTTGTGTTTACTCCATGCACTCAGGTGCTGAGTGCGCGGCTGATGCCAACCAACCAGGATGCTTGCTCCAACGTGTTCTGCGAGAACTTTCTCCAGGCGGGTGGGCTCTCCCACGTGCTTCGCGTGCTGCACAGGGACGGCCTCCCCCAGGATGTGGACTATGCTGTGCGCCAGGGCATCTACTTCACTGCGCTGCAAATAACTAGGTGACATTGTACAACTCATGAATTTACGAAAGATGCTATATCATTCTGCATCAATTTAAAAAAAAAAAGGCATTTTAGTAAATGCAGCGTGTTGCGTTTCACTTACATCCGTGTTTTTGTTTTTCTATTTACCTCAAAGCTGTATCACATAGGAGCAGGAACTGTGTATAGAGAGAAGGACATCGGTAAAAAATAAACCAGAATTTCCTCTGGCACATTTCTTCTCTCTCTTACCTGCAGGTTCCTCATTTGTGGCCAGAATGTACCCCACGCGCTGCAAAGTTCATCCACGTCATCTGTGTCAACGACTTGTGGTGCACCG
The DNA here is from genome assembly GCF_050947875.1 of Dermacentor variabilis. Taxonomy (NCBI): domain Eukaryota; kingdom Metazoa; phylum Arthropoda; class Arachnida; order Ixodida; family Ixodidae; genus Dermacentor; species Dermacentor variabilis. The sequence goes on from NC_134577.1 coordinate 69,562,504, forward strand.
TCGCCAGTGAAGCCCACTACACCAAAGAAGCTGCAGGTGGACCTGGTCCGAATGACTCCCGTTTCGATGGTGACACCCATCATCAAGGTTAGCTTTTTTTTTTTTTACTCCTCCCCCCTCCCCTCCTCAAATGAATTTGGCATTGCTTTTGTAGAATTCACTTTGCTCGTAGCAAATGACTGTGTAAACTTTTGATTAGTCTCAGGCCGTTTCGTTGACACAGTATTATCGATAACCTTGCGGAGTTTTCGAGATCGCTTCTCATTTCAGGCGAGTCTAAGCCTGAAGAGAAAAATCTTCAAGATTTCAGCGCCACCTATGAGTGAATCGGGAGATAGGCGCAACGACAGCTTATGGCCTCTGAGATCGGAAGATCTCTTAGGTCAAATAAAATTGTAATAAACGTGCGCTGTTTAGCGTACGCTGTACTATGGTGCATAGTGTACACTATACTATTACTGTCGAATGATTGCTGCAAAGAAACTCACGATCATTGCGCTACCGCAGCTCTGTCGAATTCTGTTACGTTGCCAGATGATGTAGATTTGACAGCATGCATTGACTGTACTTTCGTCTGTCTGTAGCAAAAGCATGACAGTGGTCAAAATACAGACTGACCAGATCACAGGCAACACAGACTTGAGTCGTATTCCTAAACCATCATTTTTGTAGCACAGCATGCGTCGATGGGTCACTGTGCTAGGATCACTATGATTGATAAGACAGTATGCGTAGCTCTGTGTATCGCTCGTAGACTCCACTGCATCTGGCACTAGTCACACAAAATCTCGCAGTAGTCAAGGTATCTCCAATAGTGACCTGCCAAGAACATGGCACACCTTTTTCGGGCACTTGTGGAGTAATTTATTCATTTTCTGCTGAATTCGATTATTCTGACTTTTTGGTGGTCCCCGTCGAGCCCGAATTATCAGTTGGCAACGGTAAACCCTTTAGAGGCTGAGCCATGCATAGTGTTTTTTTAGTATTTCAGCATGTTCGCTTGATTTTAACAATGTGTCCATATAATGCGTTTCCTGGGTACTAAGTTTCTTTCTTGCAATTTGCGGAAAACGTAGAGAGGTTTTACATAGCAATGCCTTGTTAGTTTCGATTTCACTACATTGGAAAGAAATGTCATTTAACTGAGGGTCGAATTATTTAATATATAAGAAAAAGCTACAAACAAGTGCTTAACACATCAACATGCCTTTAGCACTAACGTTCAGTACATTTCCAAGCTATGATCGTATGATATGGTTTCCGGCAGCCAGATCCCATGCAAGCAAGAAAAGGTGCAAGGCATGTGCGATCGAGAGCAGTTGGCACCATAGCAGCTTCCCCACAGTACTTGCCTGCCCGTGTAACAGGAAAATGCCACTATGCAAGAAGTTTCCTCTACCGGTACCAGCAAATTTTCGTGCAGGTCGTCACTCACCGCATTCACTACTATCGCTGCCAATTCATTGCGATAAGCATCTTCACTTATCAGCTTCACAGCGCATGTGGCGTAGTGCTGTTGAAAGCATACTGCACACTTTTAATAGGCATAACTCAAATGCGGCGTTCCTCAGCTGCTGCAGGCAGTGCAAACTGAGTGTTGAGTTTCGCTCTGGTGGCACTGTATTCTGGTGTCAGCCGCCAGCTCGATTTTGTTTTGGTTTTCCGTCGCCATCTCAAAACACTGTGCAACAGGAAAACGGTAAAAGCGCAACTCCGGCCACTCAGTGCGCAGAGGCGTCTCACACTGCAATGATTCTCATGGAGTGGGCACGTCAAAACTTCTCACCGAAATTTCCTGTTCGAAGAAGCTGCTGATCCAGGCGGAATTCTAGGAGGCCAAACGTAAGCTTGCTAAAGCTGCGAAGACAACACCGGTCTCAGGCCGCTCAAGTCCCCGCCAGCTCAGCGCGCATTCGCCGCCTCATGCTGCAACTTTTCGCGCAATGGTTCGTACGTAGATGTCAATGACAGTTGAATGTGCCAATTTCGTAGTGGCTTCGAATTGTATGTTTTCCTGGTTAGTACTTTCCTTTTTCTTCGTTTTTTACAACGTATGAACATGGTTCTACTGTATGACCAAGTTAACGAGGTTGATGCCATTAAATGGTGTATATGCTTCCTGGGAGAACAGGGCGAATCCAAATTGTCTGATTTTTTAAATGCCTTCATGTGGTTTATCCGCAGACGATGAGCCGTGCCTTGCTAGAGGAAGTTGTGGACTCCCTGGTGCGGGTGGCATGGGCAGCTGCAGCTGGTCAGCTCCGCCTGGCCAACTCACCACTACCCACCCGAGAGGGCACCCACTTCGCGGTCACGACAGCAGGACGGCGCAGTCGCCAGAGCAGCACAGGTAAGAACAATGAATACCTGCCAGCTAACTCTCCCAAATTTTCATGGTACAAATTTGGGCTTGTTCTTTGATTTAAGAATGTTTCATTGAGCCTTACAAAAAAAAAAAAAAGAAAATTCTGCTCGTAAAGAAGTTTTGTTTGCTAGTCTTTGACCTTTAAATGTCTTCCGAGTCTGTAAGAACAGCAGAGAGTTACCTGCCTCCCACAAGTTCATTCAGACAAGTTCCTGAAACAGGCAAATTTCGCAGTAGCAGAGTTGCTGAAAGAGTCACTTTGATCTAAAATAGGGTGTTGCATGTCGATTCTTGCGGTTCCAAGTTCACTGTTGCTTGTGTGCTAAAGTCGAACAGATTTATAACAAACTTGATAGCTCCACACAAAGTTGTTTCATCAGTAGTTGGTTATAGTATGAGAACATGGCCTTCAAAATGCGAAAAAAAATTAATGACAGTGAAGCTGGTGTCGGCAGTTACGATTCCACACGGCTTTAAAAAGCAAGGGCAATGGCGAGGGCAACAGACTTGATACAGCAGGACGCCAAAGGAACACATGCAACAGTGCAGGCACTTTATGTGCTGTTCCTGCATCCTTGTCTCTCTGTTCCTCAGTCAAAGCTGTCAGCAGGATGAAGCAATTAACCGAGATTCAGATTTCATTGCTACAAGGACAGCAGTTTTGGCATCAAAGGAACACAATTGCCATCAATGCATGTGTCAAGCATTTCTGCACATTGCTAGACAAATCTCACCTGCTCTATAAATGTATTTGAAACATTGAGAAACTTCAGAGCACTGCCAAACTGTCAGCGCAAAGTTAGTAGCAGCTGCAACTATTGCAGAATTACACAGGGTAAAATGCAGTATGTTGTGTACAGCATTACTTATAATAAATGTTTGCAATGATGCAGGAACTGTCTTGGCATGACTGATAGGCTTGACTTTGGCTAGTTATGCAGTTTTGGCTAGTCAGGCTCATCCAGGGTGAAGGTATACTATACTATAGGGCTGTCCTGTGGTGGCTCTTGTACGAGGAAGAAATGGTATCCTAAGCCCGACCCACAAGCCAGACAGGGTATGTGCATTCTGGTCAGCCTGAGAGTAGGCACAGAACTTGTAGTGGTTCAACAACTGTAGGTGTGGTACCATCCATAGGGCAGACAGGAACAGGTTCATAATGCCGAGAGCCATCTGCTATGCTCTAGTTGTCTTCTTGGTAGCGGGAAAGCATGATAGATGATAATGCAAAGAGTTTAGCACATAATTTTCAGCAGTGTCAGATGCCCGTTCCACTTTTTTGTTCGCAAACTTGCAAGGAAAGCTTACGTAGAGAAAGGCACCACATCACACAGTACTTTTTCTTGTAGCAGTTGAGAAAGTAAACTGATCCCTACTGCACACTTGCTGTAGCACCGCCAACTTCCATCCTTGACTCGGTGCACTTTCTGTACACTTGAACAGATGCATCATTCTCTGCACAGCTCTGGTTGGTCATAGGCAATTTTAGTTGAAGTGAAGAGATGCCACTTTCTGGACTCGCTAGTTTACAGCTTGTTTGTTCAAGCTGTAGATGGAACGAGTTATGCAAGCCTGTCCAAGGTGGAGAAAGGTTCACGAAAGGAAGACTGGCATCCACCTTGGAGTACCACATAGCTACAAGGAAGCCCATACAGGTTCCTACAAGGGCCTTCTTGTATCCTCAAGTGGAATTTAAAATTTTATTTTCATGAAACTGAGATGTGCACAGGTATGTTTGTTGTTGCATGACCGTGTGTGAGCTTAGCATTGTCATGTGCAGTAACAGTAAATGTAGACATTTTTAGCAGATCCACACTGTGCTCACATTCCATGCTCTCGGGTAGCTGCATATTTCACTTTCAGTGTGATTAGCCTTCTTAGCCTACTTCCCCCACCTTGGTGTGCTGCTGCCATCTGCTATCCAGCCTTTGAAACATCTCTCTTGCTTGCAAAATACTAACTCATGCGGAAAGTCACCTGATACAAAATTTTAGTACAACTAGTACAAACCGTTTACAGAGCCTTCCTTTCAGTTAGGACATGCCATTTAAGAGGATCTTATCAGCTGCCAAGCTAGAAGAATGGAAATGATGCTGTGCCAAAGCTTCTTGGCATTGCTATGCTGCCCAACAAGGAGAAGGAGAACAGCGACGCCTGCAACAGGTGCGAGACATTACATACAAAAGAGTCGCACAAGATCCTACCATCGCACAGCAACACACTGAAGAAAAATGCCATCAATACACCGCCAAATTGATGCCAAACGAAACATACTAAAGCAGAAGAGGTAGTCAGAACGCCAACGTATTGACGCCAATTGTGATACCCTACTGGAACATGGCGCATCTGGAAAAGGTGCATGGTGAAACATGGTGGGTGTTTGAAAGGTGTCTTTAGCAATACGGTGTGTCAGTACATTGCTTGAACGCTAATCCCATTGACATTGAAAGTCATCGTAAGATGGGTTCCGCCAGAACTTCTTTTTTAACAAGTGCGCCCCTCCCGCAGATGCCAGCGACATGCTGTCAGCTTGGCTGTAAAATGACAGAGAAGCTAGGCAGAGAGCCCTGATGCTCCGCTCAGCCGGCTTCATAGCGGAGTGTGAGCAGCGTTCTATGTCCACTTCCAGGTTGATCGTGGTGCACATTCGCACTAGCGCTGCTCCCACTGAGTAGCTGTCTGCAAATTGTTAGTGTACACCTGTCTGAATTCAACAGACCAGAAACGCACTGCTAAAGATGTCTTACATTTGCATTAGCAGCATAGCATCTTCATGGAGTTCGTTCCTTCTGAAAACAGCTCGAATGGCTCGTGGTTCTACCTCTTGCAGGCAGCGCCACCAGCAGTAGTAGTGATGGAGAGAACTCGCTCGGTCTTCACGGTGGCATCTGCGTGAGCCAGGACACGGTGGATCGCAAGGACGCACTTCTGGCACAAGAGGCCCTCAGCTTCCTGTTCTCCTGCCTGGAGCTCAGGGAGGACGTTTCAGGTACTTGCTGCATTTGCTGATGTTGGTCATGCTTTCACTGAATGCTTATGCATTTGTAGTGTAATGCATGTAAACATGACTAATGCAAAAGTTAGTAGCAGCTGCAATATATGATAACTCAGTCCAACCTTGTTATAGTCAACATACTACCTTTCGGACTCCCTTGGGGCCGCGAAAACGTCCGAAAAATCGGCCAGTCTGAAAAAATGAATGCATGCCTTTTATTGCCCCCAAGAGCTCAAGTCGCCACAGGCATGTCCAAAATAGCTCTGAAGGCCTGGCAGTACACTTATTAGGCGTATCCGTGCTTGTACTCTGACAGGAGATGGCGGGTGCACACGTGTATAATTAAGGAATGCATACCATGTTGTGTGACAATTGCATCTGCCCACTCTTGGTATGCTTCACCGGAATACTTCGCGTACGCTTCACTGCGTAACAACTTCAGTATTAAGGCGAAGCTGACTTTCGGGAACTGTCATTATGCAACGCGTCTTGCTTTCCGAGCTTCAAAGTAATCGAGGTGGAGGGGAGGCAGAAGCATGGCTGGCTTTGCTTAATTCGTACTTTCGATGTAAAGTTATCGTCACACAACGTGAAACGGCATCTTTCACCACCAACTCAAGTTCACCAAAATAAATTTTTCTCATTCAAATTTGCATTTCTTAAATACCCAATATTTTGGAAAATTTTGTCACCTCATCTGTCTAAAAAGATCAATCAAGAACTTTACTTACTTACGAAAAAAATTGAATTACATTACAATAAAACTTCCATATAACAAAGCGAATTACCAGTTTTACAAACTTCGTTATATCGAGGTATAACTGTAGCTAGTGGCCCAAGCTGATAGACAACTTGGGTCACTGGACCGGCGTAAGAGGCTGTAGGTAGAGATGCTAGAAGTGTCTGAAGCAGGCAAAGAGTGCGTCGCCTTAAAGAGCCCAACTTTGAGCACTACGTGATGTGCACATTGCAGCCTGGTTCTGCGAGCTGCCCTGCGTGCGTGACTTTGTGCTGGACGTGCTCCTGGGCTGCGGCAGCGAGGAAGTGCGGTGCGCGGCGCGCGATGGTCTGCACCGGCTGAGCCGCACAGTTGGCCAGACGCCCCTGAGGCCGTTCCTGCTGCAGCTGCTGCTCAAGGCACACCTGCCACTGTGGGTGCCGTCAAGCTACACCCGGGGCTCCAACCAGAGGTGAGTCGTAGGGCGGGCGGGGGGGGGGGGCGCTGCTGCTGTCACAGTAAATTAATTCAGAGCCAGAGGAATTGCTGCAGTCTGTTAACATTTCTGTGTGCAAGCATATTTTAATTTTTTGCTTGGTGTGTATTATTTTATTATTGTGTGATGTACTAGAAGATCATAATGGACTTCACAAAGTTTAGTGGACACTGCCACTTTTGTGTAGAGTAGCTGACATGATGAACAAAGGCTAAAAAAGTATATATTAAAGAAACGTGCTCATCTCTTTGTTTTGGACGCATCACTCATACTCATGCACTGGATTTCATCACTGTTGCCAACAGCCAATCACAAAGCCAATTAGATTAAATTGTGAAGTTTAATATCCTGAAAAAGAGCACATTGGATTATAAGAGATGCCAGGTGTAGGTCTCCGGATTAATTTTGAACACCCGTGATTCATTAACATGAACCTAAAGCACAGAACACCAGCATTTTCGCATTCCATACCCATCAAAATACGGCGGCCGCAACTGTGATTGAACCCGTGTATGTGTGCTCATTAGCAGAATGCCTGTGCGGTTTCAAGCACTCCGTAGAACAAAGGACACATAACACACAGTAGTGCTGACAATCAAAAGGGTGCTTATCGCACCTTGATACAAGAATGCCAACTAGCCAAACTACACACAAAAAATGAAATGAATGGATCAAGAAGGTGTGACTCACCATGCAAGAATATGTAGCAAGTAGTGTTTCATCCCACGCTGAACACCTATGCCTGAGTCGTTCGCGGGTGCAGTCTCGCGAACGGAGGCACATTCTAGTTGGATCAAGAAGCCTTCCATGAGTCGGGCCCTCAGAGCACACCAAAAAGCGCATGTGCGATTAGTCTATGCATGATGCTGTCCCCAAGCCAAAGAGGAGGAAGCGAGTTTACCTTGCACCCAACTCTCCACGCACCATCAGGTGTCGCTAGCATAGAAACACTTGTCCTATCTTGTGACTACGAGTCTCCTTCTACTGCGTGTGTGCTATGCAGGGAAGCCGGATTCCAAGAGAAGGGAGGGATGCGGGGAAGAACATAGGGGGACATGAGAGAGTCGAGCATCCCCACCTGTCATAACAGTATTGCAGGATAAAATTTCTATTACTACGGCAGAAGTAGTGCTGACTGCCTTACATACGCCACACTTGCTTACAGTGCCATTTACACTACATGTCCCTGCATTGTCCTTGAGTGTGCTTCTGAAAGTTGGAGATATATTATTTTGCGATTGTTTGATGCTGCATTTCATTGGATTTCTCGCGCAGCCGTTTTATTTATGCACATAATGGGGCCGTGACTCCTGCAGGTTACTTGGGCAGTGCGTCGAGTACTTTGACCTTGCCTGCCGCCTCCTGGCCGACTCCAAAGGCAAGTCGTTACTAATCTTTCGTGCCATTATTTGCTGTTACTCATGTGCAATGTATTTCGTAACTTTCAACTGTTCTCTTTTGCTCTTAAATAAGCAGTTTGAAGAGAAATTGATTTTGTGCTAAATTTTGCAATAATTTCATGCTGCTGGCGAAATTTCACATGTAAAACACACTTAGCCACTGAACGCCTAAGTTATGCAGGAAAGCCAGCCTTTCAGTAGGAATGGGCACGGGCTTGCGAACAGGTGCACTCTTTTGCAGGTTCCACCCGCAATCCTTAGCTTATTGCTTGACAGCAAATTTATGAGAAATTAATGTGGTATAGTAAGGCACAGGTTGGTGAGAACAGACAGCTAGCAGAAATCACTATTAAATTTTCCAAAGCTAACATGAGCCAAATACATATGTCATCTTTTAATGTAACAGCTTACTAGTTTGATTTTTTGCCAATGACAACGTAGTTGCAATGTTCCAACATGTTAACATAAACCAACTTGCTAATAAATGCATGTGCATATCATTATTCGATGAATAATGATATGCACATGCATATTCGATTCGATATTCGATGCTAAGTATTCATATTCGATTCATGTCAGAAAATTTTGATATTCACACACCCCGAATTAAAATGGGACCAGCGATGCCATCTGTTTATTCAAATCTCCTCCCACCTGTCCTCTCTTGAAAGTTTTCTGAAGTGACAGAGGCAGCAACTCTACTACTGAACCTCGGCAGCAGCCATTGATGCAAGCTTGCGACTCTAACGCACACCCTGTGCTAGCTGTTGGAACTTTGTAGCTAACAATGCACAATGTGACGTTGCAGTGACGACAAGATTCAAGCAGAATCTCATTAACCCTCGCAGGTGACGCGCCCGTGGACATCGCACAGATGCTCGAAGACGAGATTGCCTGGCTGCACAGTTTCTCGCCGTCCGATAGCCCGCACGACCGCAACATGGACGCCACGCTTATGACAGGCCACTTCCACCTCGTCCGCACGCTGGTCGCCTGCAACGGCGACGAGCACAAGTCCGATGTCGGCAAGAGCCTCGTGCTCACCCTTCTCGAGTCATACCTGTTCCCGGCCTCGAGCCTCATCGAGAAGAGCGCCAAGGACGACACGCCAGAGCCCTCCATCAAGTCCAAGTGTGCGGTGGCAGAACCGCGCACCGCTGCCTTCAGTGTCCTCGTTGAACTCGCCCGATGCTGCTCTACCAACCTGGAGAGGATCGTCCAGTGGCTTGTGGACAAGCACCACCGGCTCAAGTCAGAGCTGGTCAAGGAGTTCGAGTACGAGCCGCTGATAGCAGGCCGTGCCGAGAGCGGCTACGTGGGTCTGAAGAATGCCGGTGCCACCTGCTACATGAACTCTGTGCTGCAGCAGCTGTTTATGCAACCAGGGCTTCAGGAGGCCGTGCTTGCCATTGATTCAGACAAAGTTGAGGAAGAAAGGTCAGTTGAGGCAGTGTCCTAGCTGTGAAACAACTCGCTGCAGCAGATGTGGTCGCTCATGATGAATTCCAGCATTGAAGTTGTTACAACTTTGCTTTGTATAGTTGACTTCTGTTAATTCGACCCAGAAGGGACGAACAGAATTGAACGAATTATCCGGCGGTTCGAATTAAACGAGATGCAGAAAAACACCAAAAGGCTGATCCATTTGCAGTATTTGCCCGATTCTAACATCTCCCTGAATGAAGCATGTGCCCACCTTCTATATATCCAAACTAGTAAACTAACATAGAAATGACATTAAAGCTCCAATACAATGTAGAAATCTAACGTGCACGCCAATTTTTAGCAAGAATCATGTACTGTGGTGGCCGGTTTCCTAAAGTTAACATTGCCGCGCCTTTTCTTTTAAATGCGGAAGCATTTCTATGCTAACGCAACGAGAAAACTGTCCGTCCCTCCGTCCATCCACCCCTTAAGACGACCGCTTTCAAGGTAGCGCTCGCAGCTGCAAGCGAATTAACTTTCGTGCTGCCTATCGCTTCAGCGCCAATGAAACAGTGAGAACACAGCGCTCACGGAACTCTCAGCTCATGCCACACTAAGCCACTTTTGCAGATCACTTTCAACGCTTCTCTTCAACGCTAAGTAAGCCGCAAGAACACAGTGCGCGTACCTATCAGCAGCTGGCACTCTTTGTTGGCATCGCGGATCCCTTTCAAGGCACAGACCATACTACGATGCTTCCGATCGAGTACGTTTGGTCGCGGTTCATAACGGTTCGACGCGGATGGATAAGGCACTAAAAAGCAATAATGACTGTAATGATTGGAATGTCTTCAGGCCACCTGGCACTGCCACGTGCAGTACTTTGCTTGTGTCAACATTGCTCCTTGCGGCGCCATCTGCACCAGTTCGTGTCACCGCGATGCTGTCATTTCTACTTGCCGGATCAAGTTTCATAACATTGATAATGACACCGGGCTGTGAGGAGATGAGCAAGTGGCACAATGCCTTACGCATACTTAGACAACTCCCAAAGAAGTTTCTGCGTTAATTTTTTTCTTTAAAGTCAGCTTCGCCGTTATACATCCAATTATATAGAAAAGCATGCAAACATTGCAACGGCAGTTTTAGAAGGTTTTGTGTCCGGTTGCACCACGCAGGCAATTCTTGGCCCGATTTTCTTTAAAAAAAGGCACGCGTTAGAATCTGGTTAATACCATAATCAAATATTGTGAGCTACGATTATTGCTTGAAAATATTCCTAGGGCGAGCTGAATATAAGCGTTTTCAACGAGAGATTACATGTTCTCAGCGCCTTCACTGTCCCCTAAGCTCCGCCAAGACAGACGCTACCACTAAAGGGGCCAGTATCGCAGTTGCCATAGTGTTAAGGTGCATGCGTGCTGACTAGTCAAGTTTGAATTATCCTATGAAGGCAAATTTTAGTATCTATATAATGAAAGCTTGGACCCATAGAAATTCATAAGCACTGGCTGGGACCTCCAGTTGGGATCTAATTAACCCAAAAGGCTAATCGAAATGAGTGGCAATAATTGAAGTTTACTGTATAACGAAGTCAGTAAAATCTATAATTTGCTTCGCTTTATCGAACTTTTGTTAGATTGAAAGTCTACCTTTTATGCAAATAAGAACAGTCGCCAATGGATTTTTCTTGCACGAAAGAGGCCGCAACACCTTCCGAATCATTGGGTAATCGGAAAAAAGTAAATTTGAGTGCAAAAACAAATTCGTTTTGTTGAATTTGAGAGTTGGCAACGAAAGGTACGGTTCCATGCCGTGTTTGTGATATCTTCACATTGTTGGTAGGAAGAGAAGCCAGCCACCCTGGCCACGCTTTTGTGTCCACTCCACCCCTGCGCCTGGTGGTGTCACCCCGAGTGCGACGACACTATCAGGAAAAGTGCCGGCAGCTGGGAGCGAATGCTTGATCTGCCTCTCGCTTCAGGGCGTCTCCAAAACTCTAGGTTAGGCATACTCCAATACTGAATGCACGGGAAGGCAGCGGTCATGATGCCATGCCATCTCGGCACGCCCACTCCTGGCACAAGCGGCAGGTTACCTCTAAATCAGGGTTCTCTAGCTGTGTGCATGTTCAGCCACACAGACGACCGTGCACTGTGGCACGGCCACGCTAGAAAAGGAGCCGGGCACCAACCTGCCTCCCCCCCCCCCCCCCCAAACTTCCTCCCCTCGCGCGTGCTTGATTGCGTTACCATGAGCTTGTTCCCACCCCCCCCACCCCCTATTTCTTCTTGCGTGCGCAGCAAGATGGCGCTCATCAAGCCACTATTCTTCTATGTTCACCTTCGCACGCTTTCACTCGAACCCATAGCATACGGCTAGGATGTTATTGCACTTGGGACTTTATACGGAATGTGATGCTGCTCCGCTTCAGGGGTCGCCCCTGGTCGTACAGCATGCAATTTCAAAGATGCGTTCGCAAGCACCCATTTGTAATTCAACCATTTGACCATTTGTGCCTGCAGAATTTTCCATTTAGTGTCTCGGTATTGCTTCGCGGTGGCAGTGAAATTTTGTTACATTGAAATTGGGTACAAGTACACACCTCTTTATATTGAGCTTCTAAATACATGGCGTAATATGGACAAGAAGTTGTAAAAAGTTAAATATGTTATTATATCAAGAATTTTAGTATAGAAAGTTAGTTATAGCGAAGTTTAACTGTGTCTGCAACCTATTACGTACACAAAATGAAGTATAGCAGGCACAATCTTGTGTAACCAAATGCAGCTGTGCCAAATTCTTTTTCAATTTTCACACTGTTCATTGTAACAAGGTTCAACTGCAATCAGGCACCAATCAGTTGTGCTCTTTGAAAATGTAGTTTCACTGCATTTCACCACCACAACCAACAACATAGTGCACGCTCTTACTGCCTTTAATGGGCAATTACCAACTCACCTCTGCTCTCTGCTGTCACCTCCTTGAGCAGGGCCAGTAATTTGCATCGGGCGTCTTTGCTTGAAACACTAGCAACCAGCAGTTGCCCTGTTGGTTAAGTAAGCTGTGCATTATGCTCGTGTGCTAGAAGCAGTGTGGGTGCAATGACAGCTCAGTGCACGAACCCTCATACAAAAGGAGAGCACACTTTGCTCGCAAACACCACTGCACATGTGTACATTGCACGGGATGACCGGCACCACACCATGGCAGGCGCACCGTGCTTAAAAAAAGTAGCGCTGGTTCTTGTTCATTATATCATTGGGCACTCTGTAGCAATGCTACCTACCGAAGTTTCAAAATGCTATTACACAGTCATGTGAAAAAGCCAAACTTTCTTTTTAACTGCCTTGATATAAGGGTGACATATGGGTGTACTATATGATTTTTTTAACTGCCCTGACAATGTGGGTGTCGTGCGCTGCTGGGTGCAGCCTGCTGTTCCAGACGCAGTCGGTGTTTGGCCACCTGCTCGAGTCCCAGATGGAGTACCACGTGCCGGAGCAGTTCTGGCAGTGCTTCCGGCTGTGGGGCGCGCCGGTCAACGTGCGGGAGCAGCAGGACGCCTTCGAGTTCTTCAACCACCTGCTGGACCAGGTGGACGAGTACCTCCTCAAGATCGGCTGCGACCCCGTGTTCAAGCCTTTCTACGAGGGAACCTTCTCCGACCAGAAGATATGCCAGGGCTGCCCCCACAGGTAGGGGATGTCCTTGATGTGGGGCTGTCTCGGAGCGGTGCGGATTGCGGAATTGTACCTCGTCTTCCTGATTGATGGCGTTGCACGCTGGGTCATGTCATGTCATGCTTGCTGCACATGCGAACATTCTCGAATGTAGAACCTCATAGTTGCAATGCAAAGTTGTGTAAAGGTTGTATAGTGGATTTATTTATTTATTTATTTACTTATTTATTTATTTATTTATTTATTTATTTTATTTTATTTACATCATAACCACAGCACCTCGTGGCATTACAGTGGGATGGAAGGAATGAAGAACAAAACACACCAAACATACAGGGTGGTAGCAGTTATCGAGAGCAGCAAGCAAAATACCTATTTACACAAAAAGCAGTGATATAAAGAAATCCTTATAAACAAAACATCAAAATCGGCGAATATTCCGAGAAGCTTAGGTGATTATACAAAAGAAATGTGCCATTCCTTAAGCCTGGTTGCTCGCCTCTGTTTCATGATCGCTTTGTTGCGTACGGACGTAAAGAAGTGACCAGGTTAATCATCGAATCCACTACAATAGATAAGTTTGGCCAAGAGTGCATTAGCACTTCTTTGCTACCTTTAACGAGAAAAGAATTGGCATCTCTTGCTGGCTTTAATTTGTGCATGCTTGTTATTAGTCTTGGTTATGGAAACCCAGGATTCAGCTACTAATAAGCCATTGTTGAAAGCGGCACTTGTGTGTGTGTGTGTGTCTCAGCTTCTGCCTGTTTTGTCCCAAGTTTCTACACGAACCACTAGAAAAGACTTTCACATGCGTGTGCGTGTTTATTTGCGGGATGCACACACCAGCTTTAGTCTATTGTGTGGCAAGTCACGGTGCCTCGTTTTCACCGCTTGCTCACTGTTCGGTTTTGTTGTTCTGCTTCTGGAATCACATGACTTCGCAGGTCAGCCAAGACTGCCCAGGATTCGGCACTAAATGCCTCTCATTTCTTTGTGTGTCTTCTCACACCACCTAACATAGGCACTTCTTGAAAAAGTGCTATTTAGTGTCACTGTAGAAAAGCCTTTTTACAGGAACTGTTTATCAGAAAATGTGAAAGTAATACATTATAAGTTTCGGACAAATCCCACATGTTGTATGGCATGTTTGGCATGATGCAGTACACAGTGTCTTAGTTTTTGAACATGGACGTGTCCAAGAGTTGCATTTCTAGTAAGCCTCTGCCCAGTGTTTCTTTCGCAATTTGGCAATTATCGTAAACGCTATTGCATGTAGTCAAGCATAGGTTACTGGTGAGCGGAATTTTGTGTCTGTGTATGCGACTGTCTGGTCACAGATCGCAGTCACATGTATCGTCATCCTCGATCACCAGCTGCTAGTCGTAAGCTGCTAAAAGAATTCGGAGTGATTTGACAGAGTGAGTGCACCTTTAAGCTGTCTTTTGGGAAATAAAATTGATTTGCAATGTATCTCAACCAGGTACGAACGTGAGGAGACCTTCCTGGCCCTCAATTTGCCGGTGAAGAGCCAGAGCCTAAAGGAGTCCCTGGACCAGTTTGTCAAGGGCGAGCTCCTCGAAGGGGACAACGCCTACCTGTGCGAGAAGTGCGGCCAGAAGGTCAGCATGTGGGCCTGTTAAGTACTGCCGACGACCTTGGTCTCGAATGTTCTGTCCAAGAGCAATGAGTGCAAGCTCGTTTTTGCAGTATGTAGGTTTTGTAAGGAAAGAGGAGAATGATGCCATGAGTGTTTCGTGGTTTGTTAGCTGTTGTAGCCTAGAGAAGCAGTGACTTCGAATTTCAAGCATGAAGTGCTAATATGACTCAGTTTCCGTACCGACAGGTGCCTTCAGCCCAATACTGATGGCAAACGTAGTTCTATGATAGACAGAGCAATGAGGTTGGTGTTGTATATGTGGTTTCGGTTCCGGTTTGGAGATCACCTGCCGCCAGAGGCACCAGTGTCGCTATGTGTATATATATGACTGTATGTGGCAATAAACTGGGGATTGTTTGGTTGCTAGCAGTTCGTGTACTTGGACAGTTGGTCTTACTGGATTTCTTGACAATGCAGAAGATAGAAAAAAATATTTCTGGAATAATAAATAAGATTTCTTACAAAATAAATAAAATAATAAATAAAAGATTCTTTTATAAAATCATAACAAAGTAACAAAAATGGGCCTTATATTAAAAATTAGCTCATAGAAGTACATATAGCTAGCAGCTTTCAGCACCATAACTTGAAGAATAAACATTTTTAAAAATGTTCAGTCAAATACCCATTAACGGCAAGCTATGGCTATCTTTTCTTTTTTTTTCCTTAACTGGCAATCTCGTGAACAGCGCAACACGGTCAAGCGGACATGCATCAAGCGATTGCCCCAGGTGCTGGTCATTCAACTGAAACGGTTCGGCTTCGATTGGGAGGCTAACCGGGCTGTCAAGTTTGACTACCACTTCAAGGTGTGTAGTCCTTATTTCAGCTCTTTATGGTGTCTCATAGGCTTTATTTTTCTCGTGTTACCCTTTCTTGTATGCTGATCAACAGTAGTTGAAGAAAGAATGTTGCTGGAGCCAACGTTTCGACAAGTGAACTTTTCTTCGTCAAGGCAGCAACTGCCTTCCTTAGCAACGTTTTCATGTGCACGTTGCTCACTCTCTCCTACTCTCAATGGATGAGGAAGAGGAGAGTAAAGTGAGGGAAGCCAGAAGTGTTTAAAGGGAGGGGAGGGGGTTAATTCTGATAGTGAGGGAACGGGTAGGGTTACTGCAGGACGGAAAGGATTTACACGTTTGAGTAGTCATTGTTAATTCTGTTAATCTAGCCTAGTTTGTCCAGGAAGCAGGAACTAAGCAGGTACACAGTTTGGGAATTTGAAAAAGGAGCACTAAAAGAGAGAGTTGGGGAGGTTTGAAGAAACTGAGCTGTACCAGTGTCTGTTGGTTTAGAGTCATCATCATCATCAGCTCATTTTTATGGCAACTGTGGTAGAGTAAGTAGCGCAAATGGTAAATGAAAGCAAAGACTGTGAATACACATGTTGTCGAAGCCTGAATAGAAGAGAAAACAGATTGTCCGAATTGAAGACATATAGTGTTGAAGACAAGAATTGAAGTAGAGGAAAATATGGGTTCCCCGACAACTATCCCCCGTTGGCGGATAGTCGTCCTTCTGTCCACTTTCTTTTTTCTTGTTATTTCTACATTAAAACCACAGTTAATTTACCCTATGCTTTCCTTGGCTTCATTGTTTGCTGGCTTCATATGGTTGTAACAAAAGAAATTCAAGCTACTCGGTCCCGCCCTCCCCCTTCTACTTGCTGAATCTAAAGCGTGCTTTTCCTGTGTAGTAGCACCTCCATTCTGGTCTGTGCAAACCTCTTTGGAGACCCTGCTCTCGAACTCTTCGTGGTGCAGTTCCCGTGGTCCCTGGACATGTCCCCGTACACTCTCCACGGGGTCATGGAGCAGGAAGGCCGCTCGGCAGGTGGAGGTGACCCCCTGGACGAAGTATTCAGGCGGCCTCCGCCAGCAGTGTACGACCTGGCCGGGGTCGTGGTGCACAATGGTCAGGCCAGTGCTGGTCACTACTACTCGTACATCCGGGAGCGCAGGTGAGCAAATTGTGCTCTCTCTCTCACTCTCTGTTTTCCTTCGTGCTTATTTTTGAGCAATGCTTATTTATGCGCGTGCAAGCTGCATTCAGGCCTCCATTAGTATAAACTTACCGCAATCTTTGAAGAATGCCAATGCCTTGATACGTAGCTCAGTGGCTGTGGCATTCTGCCCCGTAGTCGATGAGTTGCTTTCAGATTTTGAGCCCAGTAATTTGATTAATTATTGCAAAATTGTGAAATAAGAGACTCTGCTAGCTTCCACTCAGTTGATTAAAGGATAACATTTATTGCACTGTTAAAACAATGGCAGTGTCAACCAGAAAGGCTCTCTGGTTTGCACTTTCGTCTGCAACACAGTGGAGTTTTGGTTGCGAATGCATCCGTTTTCTTCTTTGTTACATCCTAGGAGTGACCCGAGGTACGTGGCTCGCAAGAACACCTGGTACAAGTTCAACGACACGACGGTGGAACAGTTTGACCTGAACGACTCGACACTCGAGACTGAGTGCTTTGGCGGCACATACAAGGCCAAGGTTTCGGACTCGGGTGAGTACTGCTGTCACCACCTAAGTCTAGCTGGTTTTGTACAGTGTCCAAATCAGGGATGCAGGAGGCACTTCTCATATCTCAGATTTGTTTTGTCATGCTATGCAGCTGTTAATTTTTGTGTTTTTTGCATTCAATAGCTGTAGACCTGTCAGCAGTTTTCCTTTTGTACTACCCCTCTTCTTTGTATGTTTAGCACTGCTGCCAGTTGTTTTAGTTGTGCTTTTTTAAGACTATCCATATCTGGGGTAGGGGGCAAAGGCCCAGTCTGCCCACAAGGTCAAATAAATATTTGATTGATTGATTGATTTATTGATTGATTGATTGATTGATTGATTGATTGATTGAAATGGTGAATTGCAGCATACTGTTATTAGTGCAATGTGTGCAATCAATGCACTCTGGCCATAGTTACCAGCAGGTCTGAAACTTGTTGGTTAAAAAAAGATTAGGAAGCCAAGGACTGCACAATAAGGAATGAAATGAAAAATAGAAAATGGAAGACAGTGGTGTGGCTCTGAGAGCCAACAGGCGGTAGGGGTAGCTTGTGATCTAGTCAATATTAAGAAATGGAGCTGAGCATCATTGTAACGTGTAGAGGGCGTAACTGGGGATCTGTTAGAATTTGCAGAGAATTAGTCACCCTGAAGACAGTGGCAAATTTGCAGGAAGAAAATAGTCGGCTAAAATAGGACACGTAATTGGAGATTGCTTGGAGAGATCTTTGCCCTGCAGTGGTCGTAAAATAGGCTTATGACGGTTGCAGTGATAACAAATTCAAGGATGTGCTCCTTAGTTGTAAGCTGCACTACACACGTTGCCTGTTGGCCTTATTTTTTGTTCTTTTCTTTTTCTTCTACTGCTAGCCTCGTGTTATCCTGAGACTCGGCAGCGCCACTGGAACGCCTACTTGCTTTTCTATGAAAAGCAAGAGGACTCGCGAACGCCTCGCACACCCCACAAGACGCCCGGACGATTCTCGTTTCGCAGGGACCCCAAGGACACGACTCCAGTCAAGTGCGTAGCACCGATACTTTTATACTGCAATGCAAGTTGTAGTTGGAACTGCCGTGCAAGCTGTAGCTGCACTGAATATGTCATTAGAAAAAAGTGTTATCATGTCCAAGCTCAAATGTATCTCTGCATTAATTTCTGTGACTCTTTAGAATGATCTTTGTCAGTATAATGTACTGCAGGTTTCATACACCTTGAATTCCTTGAATAATCTTGGATTGGGAAAATTACATTTAAGGGCCCTTAGAACTTCTTGAAGATGAATGTGCTCCCCAAATTCCCATGAAAACTGGGGTTGGGGGTGGCTTTCAAGCATTGAAAGTACATAACCCTCTGCATCGAAGCCATGCCATGAACTGGACCTGTCTATCTTTCCTTGATATTTTCTTTTGAGAATTTTGCGAAGCGATGCAATGCGTGAGATCCACAGCCACCAATGGCAGAATTGCTTAAGAGACACGTAGCAATAGAAAGATCGATTTAAGGTGCTATAGTAATTAATAATTGAGGCATGATAATTAGAGGATGCCAATTGTTGCAAATCAAAAGCTATAGCGGATGACTATGAACAGATTTCAGATTGGATAACAGCACAGTAAATTGCATTCACATTCCGAATTTCATCAAGTTAGTTCACAAAATAACGAAGATAGCTTCCATTGCCCCTTAAGTTGCCATTGCTATGGTGGAGCTTGATCGAGTGATCAAGCTGTGCCATTTTTGTTGTTTTGCTAATTTGTTCACACGACAACCGTCATGGCTCTGTTTTTGGAGCCCTGGGCTTTAAAAAGGCATAACAGAAAGCAAGTTTCAGCCATTTGTTTCTAACACAACGAGTATTTTTGGTTGCAGCCATACACCACTAAACATCATGCTAGAAGGGGATCATTACAATGGGAAAGTAAAATTTAAAAAGCCATCTGAAGATATTGAAACTTGTGTCCAACTTGGCAGCTTCTTAGCTGCAAGAAATTGCAACTAGGAATTAGATTTCACTATTTTTTTGTCTATGTGCGTGAATAATGTTTGTTTCCCCCTCCTTGAATGTTGGCTATTAACATCCTTGAAATCCTTGAAACATCCTTGAATTTTGAGTCGAATGTTCTTAGAAACCCTGATAGCAATTCTGTTATTTTCCTTGTGGGATGGGAAACGGAGAGGAATGCCTCAAATTACCATTTCCCTAGGCTAGACTTTTTATCAGTGAACAGATTGTGGAGCCTGTGAACGATTGCTACATTTGTGTGGAGACAAGGCCTGATTAATACCATGCTCATGATATTGTGCTGCCTTTGTTTGGTCCGAAGTAGCAGAGCACCTAGAAGAAACATGAATGGAAGGAAGCAGTATTCCTGCACATGGCCAAACTGCTGAAGTGTTCAACTGATTCAAGATACTCTACCATCATAAACCATCATAACTGCAATGCTTTGTGTTGCCTCTCCAGTCAGCTTGAGCACGCAGTAGCTTGGATAACTACGGCCGCACGTTGACTGTATGTCACACTCCAGAGCTTAGGCACAGTTCAACTGACTCCAGGACACAGGACCAACATAAACATGATTCTGTGTATGTGTCTGTGTATGCATGTGTTCATGTGCACATGTGTTGCCCTCTTACATCGTAGTGTCGGTTGCACTACACATATGCGCTCTGTGGTAGCTCGGTGTCTTACACTGTCTGGGGCAGCTATTGGCAGTGAAAAGCCAGGAGGCAAAGACATGCCAATGAGCTCATAAATAAATAATGTTATTTATCAAGTTCCTCCTTTCTGTGTAGATTGCACACATTACCTGAAAGCACATTCTTTCACACTGATCGGTACCCGACGTTCAAACGGAGTAGGGGCGTTTGTAAATTACAAGAGAATGCTAGATCACTCCTTGTCAGTGCAAATTTTCCTCAGCGTGTGAAAGGCGCATTGTGCACAGATGTCCCTCTGCTCGCCGTCGAAACATTGATGAAAAATCTCAACCACTGGGACAGCCTTCAAAATTTTGGCCCGACGAAATGACTCAAAACGAGGTGGTATATGTCCACGGTTACTTATCACGCCATTATTGGGACATTTTACCTGACACGACTTTATCAGGACCCCTTGGCATCAGCTTACCAAGGTGACAGTGGGGGCACAAGCAGGTGCGGGGAACACCAATTCACATGACCAGAAATGATTGGCAACAGAGTGTCTGGGGCGTTTTTTTTTTTTCATTGTCACTTGTTTATTAATTACATGAAGTAAAGACTTCTGTCATGTCCACAGGTCAGCAGTACGTCGCACGCCCAGTGCGTCGGCGGCGGCTGGCACGGCCCGTCAGCGTGGAGACAGCCTGAGTCAGCTGACCCGGCTAGTGGACCATGGGGAGCGACAAGGCTGGTTCCCGTCTCATATGCCCCCGCACATTGGGCAGCAGGTACGCGAGCAGAACCTCCTGTTTGCCCGCAACCGGGATGTCTACAACACGCACTACTTCGACTTCGTGGCTGCCCTCACCTCCATAAACCTGGTGGGTGTACCATATCGTTGTGATTATTTGTCAAGTAGCAGAAACAACACTGCAACCCTGTACTGCGACTTCAATTCCCGGAAGGTTTCTTTGTCCTTGTTCAACTGTGAAATAAGCCATGAAGGCCTTTGCTGTCTTTAAGACGTTCAGCGTACACTGTGATGACACACAGTTGCTGACTGATAATTCAGACATGCTTGATTATTAGGACAGCTCCGTGTCACCGCCGCTAGCCTCATAGTAGTAATGTATAAAAGTGACAAAAATTTCGGACACGTTACAGCACACCATGCGATAATTCGGACTTCGACTGCACAACCGTGTGCTAATAATTTGGCCACCAAGTTGAGCAAAAATACGGATATTCTTGTTTTGATATGTCGCCAGCATATTTGTTAGCCATGTCGTTGGCACATCCTTGAAACCAAAACTAGCAAAGCCTATTTGATTTAGTAGTCGCCTGTGAAGATTCAGTGCGTGCATTGACTACTTTCGTCTATCTGTAGCGACAGCATGACAGTGGTCGAGACACGGGCCGTGATTTTGTAGCAGTGCGGACAGTTTGATTCCATGCCACTGTTCTCATGGTGGATGATATGTGAAGAAGACTCCTCAAGTTGGGGCGCATTTAGAATACTCTTGGCAAAATCACACAGTTGTTGGAGATGCTCCTCCCTTGGTATGACCACGGCCTTAGCGATGCTACAGATAGGATGAATCAGCTACACAAAGAAGGCAGAAGGCTAAAGGGTGCTGCTTCTTTGGCCACTTTATTCACTCCGTGATGAAGGGACCAAACTTGTTCCAAAACGTTGGAACTTTCTTACGTTTGGCTGGAGCAGTTTTCACCTCTAACGTTTCCCACCCAGCCAGGCAGATATGTGTCAAAGTTGTTAACACTTAACAATTCATTTACAAAAGCTGTGATTACCAGCTGTGTTTTGCCCGTAACATAGACTAGCTGGAAAAGCACGCAGGGCCTGAGTGAGTTGAATGCTTTTGGTAAAGTTTTCAACCGCATGCCTTTTTCAGGACAACATGCGTCACCCAGACTATGAGCAGCTCATGGTGCAAAGCCTCAACCTGGCAGTGAACTTCTTCCTCAACACCTACCTGAAGTACAAGAAGAAGGACAGGTATGACATATAAGGCAGAGAGCGATCTACACGTTCTACATTTACGGGGTGCACTCGTCAAACCTGTCGGCATTTTCCTAACCTTTGAAGTGCCATGCCCAAGTATACCACTTGTCTGGGTGCCAGTGCACAACCCTGGCCCTGCCCGAGAGTTTGTCTTGATATGATTTATTAAGTTTTTCTTCATGCATTTCAAGAAAGGTACAGAAGCTAAAGGCGCACAGATAATTCGTGAACATGAAGCGTCCTTAGACTGGTTGCGCCATTTTCTGAGAAGTTGGTTAAACAAAATTTTATGGTAGCTTTTCTTTTTGTGCAACAGATGGCGTGACAAAGCTTATCGACTGTCGGTCTTACTCACATCCCTGGTTTTCCCGCATGGCGGAACGGCTGATAAGTCTTGGGCTTTTTTTAATGCAGTAATTCAAGACCTTCTTAATAAATTGTATGTAATGTTCTTTACTAGGTGTTGTAAAGGAAATGTAACAGCAACAAAGAGGCCATCTTGTCTAAGGGCACTAATCATCATAATTAAAACAAATAATTTGCACAAGTCCCAATTTTTATTTAAATTTCCTGATTTAATTATTGTCAAATATTTGTGAGCATATCGTTAATAAATACCGTATTTACTTGAACCTAGGCCGGCCCTGATTCTAAGCGAACCTCCAAAAGTCTGAAGCCAGGAAAAAAAAAGGAAACTTACTTCGAATATAGGCCGAGCAAAAAAGCGAGCACAGTGTTCACGAAATGAAAACAGCATTTATTGAATTATGAACATGCCAAGCTCATTCTACATCATCATCGCTGCTAGGCTCGTCGCTAACTTCCTTATCGCTGTCATCTTCAAAGAGTAAGCATTTAAAGGAAGTGCACATAAGTTTAATGAAGACTGTTGCCTGACAGTGTTGCACTATAAAGGGTCTCTTGGAGTGAAGAGTCTCAAAACTCTTATCAGGCGTTGGGCTCCATACATAGCACACAATGCACCATGGGCTACGCTGTGGCCTGTCAGTGAAGGTGGGGAACAAGAACCAGTGGCAAAAGTCTGGCCTTTCTCTTGTATCATAGGGTAATCCTAGAAGTATTTTCATAATCACAAGGATATTGAGAGCTTCGATTTCCTTCTGGGCACCCGACGTGAGAGCGGCCTGCTTCGCGCTAGGAATCTAGCGCGACCTGAATGACCCGAATAAAGTTTTTCATACCGTACCATACCCAGTGGTCGAGCTTGCCACAGTTAAGAACACGAAATTTGGAAGATTTCACTTTATAGCAAGAGCATGCTTTCAAACGTGAGGCAAGCTGATTTTCCAATGTGGAATTTACCCCTAAAGGTTTTCTTGTAATTGTGTCATATTCCTACCTGGCAACTCCTGAATTTTTTCGCAAAGTGCACTAATTCAAGCTCATTTTACAATTTTACGAATGTTTCATGAATACTTATGAAACAGAAGTTATGTTTGTGAAAAAGTTACGCTGGTCGGTCTCTGAACCTTTTGTTGAGAGTCTTTTGATGGTGAAAGGATGCCATAGGGGTACTTGCTTTGATGCAAAAATGCTTCTGAAGCAGGTGAAATCTGCAACAGCAAAGTCACCGTGATCTGCAAAAAACGGTGTGTTGCTTCTACTGTTTGCTTTTCCAAGTTTCCTGCTTGCTTATGTGCTGCGCAACCACTGCGCAGGAAATCTTGTCAAGTGGTAGAGCTTGGCACAACTTAAAGGGAAGCTTAAACACTTTTCGAAAAAAATGAGTTCCCTTCGGCATTCTACAGTTTTTAGTCCATTGAGCACGAATATCTAGTTTAATAAGGACGGAAACTTGAAATCCGTTTCAGCTTCCCTTTAAAGCGTGAAATTAAGAAAATTTCTCTTTAAATGAAGGCCATGGTTTCATATATAAGGTGAGGTGTTTTCTGCGTGTGGAAGTGGTCCCCAAATATTAAAAATTGCTATTTGTGTCAAACATGTTAAGATATAATTGTGTAGAATTGCTTTGCACACATATTAACTTTCATTTGTGTGCTTCTATCTGTCACTTATATGTTCCGATACTTTTTTTTTCTCTCTCTTCTGCAAGTATTCTAATTAAGGGTGTGATTTATATGTAGGGGCTGGTTTGATATGTGAAGATCAAGAAATTTATCATTTGCCCTTTGCTACTCCCCTTTGCCCTTTGCTACTCTATGATGGTGCCATCGATGACTCTTCTGTATTAGTAGCTTCTTAGCATAGCAACGACTCCTCGGTTGTGGTAAAGTCATTTATAACTCAAGGCAACCTTCTGCTCGTATTATTATGAGGATGTGTTTTTATATGTAGGGGCTGGTTTGATATGTGAAGATCAAGAAATTTATCATTTGCCCTTTGCTACTCCCCTTTGCCCTTTGCTACTCTATGATGGTGCCATCGATGACTCTTCTGTATTAGTAGCTTCTTAGCATAGCAACGACTCCTCGGTTGTGGTAAAGTCATTTATAACTCAAGGCAACCTTCTGCTCGTATTATTATGAGGATGTGTAAAACGACTAAGCAATATGGCTTTTTGTTCTTCTAACATTTTGCCAACTTCCTCATTTATTTTTTTCTGTTTGCAACCTTCAGCTCTGTGGTTGGCGAGTGGGTCAAGTGCATCGAGACGATCATGTCGCTGAGCGAGGCTGCTGCATCATGGCTCCTCAAGTACATTGCCAATGCTGGTCAAAGTGTAGTCAAGTAAGTATAGTTAACTTGTTTCTGTTGTATGCTTAAATTGTCCTGCCCAGAAGCTTCAACCCACTTCCTCACCAGAAGCACTCGAGTAGTTGAGAAGGCCAGTCTTGCAACCTCTTAGTTCAGCAGTTCAGCAGCTCAATTATGTGAGACAATGTGATGGCAGCCTTTCAACCTCTTAGTTCAGCAGCTCAATTACGTGAGACGATGTGACAGCAGCCTTTGCGGTGTGCTATTGTCCCTACATTGTTTCGGAAAGACAGAGCAGCAAGTCAGCGGTGGCTGCGGCGTCCAGCTTCGCGAAACGAGAGTGCATTCCTTCTATGCTACACTCTTAAGCAAATGTGCACCCTCTGGGGTGTATATTTGCCACACAACAATAATCGTCATCTGTCTTGCTTGCGTTTCCTTCCTTGAAAACACTGCGCTCGCTACTTTCCTGTTGAGAATGCTCTATCATGCTGATAACGGGCATGCCATTCGTGACTTGAAAGTACAGGGCTCGCTGCGTTAAAGGAAATGTGGACAAGACAGATGACAATTGTTGTTGTGTGGCAAAAGGGTGTAATTTGCTTAAGAGCATAGTGGCTTGCCACTCCAGCTGCCAAGAGTTGTGGCGGTGATTATGGTGCATGATGATAATGGGGGGTGCCAATGACAGTGGCGCTACAATTACATTATCATGGTCCGTCCCTGCAGCCCACTCTTTCTGGCTGACCTCCTGGGGTGCTATTTTGGTGACTCATATTCCGCCATGTTGGAATTTTAGGGCAATCAGAGAGGACAACTTGGCAGATTCGACAATGTGATGATAGGAACCCCACTAAACCCATCATGGTGGCTTAAGTCTTGGGTTCAATTCCCAAGTGTATGTCTTATTTCTGGCTGCAGTAGCCATAATTCAACGGGGATAGAATGCAAAGACACTCTTGTGTCGAAAATTACGTATGTGTTAAAGGGACCCTAGATGGTTAGAACTGAATCCAGAGCGTTTTACAGCAGCTTAGGATGTGACAACCCACCAATCAATGAATGACTTGGCCTATGTATGGAAACAGAATGGGTAAGGCCTGGTCTCTTGTATTGTGGATATTGTCATCCATACTGGTGGAAACTCCTGGCTTCCAATGTGTGAGAAGTAAAAGACTAGCAGTATAGGCATCGAGTTTTCAGTAATCACCTACGAGGAAAAGTGCACGGTACAGTGTCAAAGCATGCACGGGAATGCTGCACAAAGGGAGCTTTAGATTGGCACCTTTCTTGGTGAGACTGGTCATTTTGAAGACGCGCCTGGCAGCCGTTATTCTGTGGTCACAATGGGTTAGTCTGCACTGGAACCCTGTGTTGTAAGGTCCAGGTAAAGTTCAAGACACTCCAAATCATCCATGTCCTAGCATTCCCATTGCTTTTTAGCAGCATTGAAGGCAGCGCCAGATTTCGCTCCAGGTACTTTTGTAGGAAACCCTAGATAAGTACTTGTGTAGTGAGGGACAGAGTTTGCTTTCGGATGACTCTGTACTCAAGATCGCAATGCACTCTGATAGTAGAATATTTGTCACATGGTATACTTCAGTGTATGCAAGACGTGCCCTAGCTTTGCTGAAAAGTGTCACAGGTGGCCAGTTGAAGCATTTTACGCTTAAAATCTTCAATGCCAGTCACATAAGCATAGCTGTGCTGCATAATTACTCACAGAATACGTCTTTCTAGTTCACCAAAGAATGTGTCCTTGTCACACCTTTGTCACCCATTCAGGCTATACCTTCTGGAGTGCCTCAACAAAGAAGTCAGGCACACATTTGCCCAGATCCTGGAGAAGGCGTTGGTCTTTTGTCATAAGCTTGAAGGGGTGAGTGCACTAAGTTTCGTAGCTGAAACAGTTGTGCAGCCTTTTTATTCTAGTTGTGCATTGGCACCTAAAGTCAGGAAATTTATGTTGAGCAATTTAGATGAGTACAGTAGAACTTCGTCGGTACGTTCCCACTACGTACGTTCTCCCGGCGCCAACGTTCGCTATCGAGGACACAAAAAAATGACCTAATAGAGTTACGCTTATTTTCTACCGGCTCATATGTTCCCGGAAAACATGATTTTTCAGCACCAACATTTAGTATGTCACCAAACTGCCATCGTATGATACGTTTCCGGCAGCTGGATCCCATTTAAGCAAAATACGCGAGGCGCATGCAATCGAGAACAGTATATAGCTGCCAAACGTGGCAGCTTCATCGCAATACTCACATGCCTGTCTCGCGTGAAAGTGGCGGCTCGCACTCAGTTTCTGATTTCGGTAGCAGCAAATCTTCTCCGGGCTCATCGCACGCGGCATTCACAGCTACCACCGCCAATCCTATCGCGATAAGCATCTTCGCCTATCTTTTTCGCAGCACATGATGCCATCAGAAGCATAGCGCACACTTTTAATAGGCGATAACTGAAACGCGGCTCCCTTCCCTGTTGCAGGCTGTGATCATAGTATACGTTTTCCATCCACTAGATCACATGTGAACAAGAAAAGGAATGAGGCGCGGGAGATTGAGAACAGTATATAGCCACCCGTCTCTCATGAAAATGACGGCGCACATACTTTCTTATTCCGGTGCCAGCAAATCTCTACCCGGGTCGTCACACGCCAAATTCACAGCTATCGCCGCCAAACCTATTCCGATAAGCATCTTCACTTATCTGTTTTACGGCGCATGGCGCACAGTGCCATTGGTAACGTACTGCACACTTTTAGTAGACGGTAATCCAAACGCACCGCCGTTCCCTCCTGCAGGCAGCGCAATGTGGGCATCATGTTTTACTTCGGCGGTATCCGGCGTTGCCCACCAGCTCGATTTTGTTTCAGTTTCCCGTCGCTCTCTTTAAACACCGCACAACAGAAAGACAACATAACACGTCTCGTGCTGCAACGATCCATGCAGCGCTTTGCATTATGTAGATGTAAACAATAGTTGAGTCTGTCAAATTTTTAAAATTACTTCGGATCGTATGTTTGCCCGGTTCCTACATTCTTTGTCACCCTTTCTTTGAAGATGTATGAACGAGGTTCTACTGTACGTTTTATTTTTAGCTTTACACATTGGCTTCCTGTTGTATGTCACTCATTTCAGTGTGTATAGCTGGCAAGGTACATTATCTTTTCCCATAAATATTGATTTGATAGTTCAATGCCTGTTGTGTGTTCCTTTTTTACTGTACTTTGTTATGCCCCATGCTGTAACTGTGACAGGCTCTTTACCCTTTTCATGTACAACTTCTGTTGTTTCTGCTGCAATTAGTGCTTACCCTCAGTGCCCCACACTCCATGTTGCTACTTTGTAATGTTTGTCATCTCAGCATAAACAAAGGGATAAGGATACTTGTGCCAGTAAGTGTTCTTGTGGCAGACTTTTCTCCTTAATGATTACTGGAGTTATCCTGCATCTTCCTTCTTCTGGAAAAGCATGGCAGGTTTTAGTAACAATTTGTGTTCACGTGACTTGCAGAGTTGTCTTGACCTGGACGTGGTGGGCGCCTGCCTGATCAACCTGCTGGACCAGGATGTGGCCGACAACTGCTGGCACTCATCACAGTACTTCGGCCTGCTAAGCAACTATGCCCAACTTGTGAGCAGAAATGAATGTTAACTTTGTTTGTCTGAACAAGCCAGCGTAGCAATGCGCACAGTGAAATGGTTTGATTAATGATAAGCCTTTAGGAAAAAGTGAAATAACAGCACAGTACTGTCGAACTTTGTTATAACGCAGTCGCATCTGACATAAAATTACCTTTGTCATTCATTATTCATTAATAAGCATGTAATATCTTAACGCTGATATTAGTGCAAAACCTTTGGATTCATTTCATTATATGTGATATCTTATGCTTATATTCATTATATTGAGGCTTGTCTGTGGTGTTACTTTGATTTGTTGTCCTGCATTGCCCAGGACTGCCCAACGTTCTGCCTTTATCCGATGGGTGTTTCAAATGAAGCTTCTCGGAGAGTTCTGGACAGTCCAGGATGATGAATCGAAGACCCAGTGTAAACGTACAAAAAAAAAAAAGGAATTTATTGCTTTTGGAAACAGTAGTGCCAGCTGATATGTCACTAGCCATGCACCAATTGAACAACAGAAGAAAGAATGTGTCGACTTAATGTGTTATTTGAGAGAGTGTGCATTTGGTCTTTTTATACCCTGCTCATATGACATCACCGTGTGGCGCTATGCATGAAAACACAAAGGTTATTGTCGGTGATCACTCCACAGGACTGTTTCTGCTCTGTATGCTGAGACAGTTCAGTGGACGTCGTTCCCTTGTTTACCTTTGAAGCTCGGGTTGCTGAAGAAGCATGTCGTCATTGTCAGTGATTGTTGCGCAGCCATGTTACAAGGATTGCTTTTTCGATGAGACTCGCTGAGTAATGAAGCAAGTTCAACTGACCAAGCAGGGGTGGCGAGTAGATGTTTTCTCAGGCCCTACTCTGAGGCGAAAAGCCCGGTCTACACGTATGCTTGCCAGTGCATGGTCGTTCACTGCTACGTGCCTATGTACTTGCTGTGCCTTGCTAGGAATCGTGGTTAGTCTCTACAAAGGATGCACGCCAGCACACACTTGCTCTGGCTAGATGCCTTGGCAGACGTCGTTTCATACAGAGCTTCTTTAATGGCTCTTATAAATGCCAGTCAAGCCTCTAAAGGCATTCACTTTCTGTTTGGAGTCGTCAAATCAGTGTAAACAAACTAAAGCGCTCCCTCACATGACACAGTTTTAGCTCTTGAAGGACAAAGCTTGTCTGCACTGTGCTGTAGCTGTGTAGCTGCCACAATAGGTCGCAGCATCACCCATGTGAATCCCCAGGCCGGTGAGACGCTCAAGCAGCTGCATGCTCTGATTGGTCTCCGTCGGTCGAAAGACTCTAAATGCACGGTGATGCATGCCAGCGTGAGCATTCACGTCTGACGGGTGCAGATGTCCGAGCTTGCACACGCCCCTGAGCACACATCCTGTCTCGTGCCACCCGCACATGCGCAGAGCTTTTAAAAAAACCATTAGCAGGTGTAGATCCGCAAACCAAAGCTCATACAAGCTGTTGTGTTCATCAATGTCATGTGTTTGCCGATGCCAGGTCCCCAAGCTGAACGGGACGCCTTCCAGGGTTAGTACCGCTAAGCGATGACCCTGCACTTAGTGCAGGGTCATCCTCTGTGCACCCACGTCCCAAAGCTTCCATTCAGGCCATAACTGTTCATGCTGTTAGGTACGGCTAGCATAGGAGTGTATGCGTAATCTCTTGTCATAGCTTGCCAACTACTGCTCTGGCTTCCATCGTCCAGCGTGTGTCATATGGGGTAGCCTAATATAAGGAGGTGTGAGTGTCGTGCAGGAACGGTGAACATATGCAAGAAGTATCCCCAGAACTTCGACTCAGCTTAGCCCTGTTGTTGTAGCAGCATCCGGTCTCTGTTTTCTGCAGGGCGCCAAGGCATGCCAGCATCTGTTCAAGCTGGGGGCCTTTGAGAAGCTGATGGCATTTCTTCTTGGACCTCTCGGGGCCAACATGGATTCAGAGGTATGCTCACGCATAGTCTTCCTTCTTTATGCTTTTTTTTTCTTTTTCCCCCTCCCCTTCAAATGAGCAGTAGGCTCTGTATTTATCTTACAAGTCTAAAAATTACTGCTGTGTTACTGTGGACTATGTTCACCTGCGCTCGCAGACAACTTTCTGTGGTGATTATGGGGAAGAGGCAAAACACGTGCAAGTATGTGCCTTCGTGGAAAAGGTCCCGCATTCTCACTCACATTACTTTTGGCTTTCGTTTGGGGAAAAGGCAATTGGCAATTGGAAGATAAGAAAAAGTTTATGCCACCGAGTATGAAATTTGGCATATTTTCCTGCTTTTCTCTTCTGCGTTTTGGCAAATGCGACACCGTCACGTGTGGAATCTATGCCGCTTCAGTATCTGTTCCAAGAAACTGAAAGCACTGTCAAAGGCTGCTGGAATACTTGGCACATTAACACACTTGCAGAAGCTTCGCCTCCATCACTTTCCATTTCATTGCCACGGAAAGTTGGCCGCAAGTAGTCTGTGAGCAGCTAAGTGCCCAAGCCTCTTGTAATTGTTGTTCATTACCTCTAACAGTGCTGTTGTTTCACTGGAGCAATATTTTTTCTTCTACTGTTGCTCTTGTTGAATTTCACACCACCATAATATTTTGTAACAGGCATGCTTATTTTGAAGCAAAATAAAGAAATTGTACGTACATGTTACAAACGGGTCTGGACATCCAGAATGTACTATAGTTATGCTCTGGGAACATTTCTGTGGTTAAATGGACGGAAATAGTACAGTAGCTGAACAATTTTTTCGTCTCTCTATCTTGTACTCGCTCAATTATTTGGACTTTGCTGTGGTGCTACCTCATGATGCAGAGGGCCAGTGTTTAAAGAAATGGCAGCAAAGAGTGTGGAGCCAGTTGCTGCATGTTCAGAAACTGACGCTGACTTTTTTTCTTGTTTGCTTGCAGGAGTCCTTCACTCGACGCTGGAGCCATACGCAGATCCACGAGTTTGGCTATCTGCACAGCACACTGATCCACCTGATCCTTGCCTGTGACCTGACCTGCCTTCACACTTGTGGTACGAAGCATTTCCTCAACCCCACAGCACTAAACTTTGTGCAGAACCTTAGTTTTCTTTTCTTATCTTATCCAATCAAGTGCCTTTATAACAAAGTGAGTGGGGCCTTTGATGTCCATTGTTATATGGATTCATCGTCATAGTCATCAGCCTGGTTACGCCCACTGCAGGGCAAAGGCCTCTCCCATACTTCTCCAACTACCCCGATCATGTACTAATTGTGGCCATGTCGTCCCTGCAAACTTCTTAATCTCATCTGCCCACCTAAGTTTCTGCCGCCCCCTGCTACGCTTCCCTTCCCTTGGAATCCAGTCCGTAACCCTTAATGACCATCGGTTATCTTCCCTCCTCATTACATGTCCTGCCCATGCCCATTTCCTTTTCTTGATTTCAACTAAGATGTCATTAACTCGCGTTTGTTCCCTCACCCAATCTGCTCTTTTCTTATCCCTTAACGGTACACCCATCATTCTTCTTTCCATAGCTCGTTGCGTCGTCCTCAGTTTAAGTAGAACCCTTTTCGTAAGCCTCCAGGTTTCTGCCCAGTAGGTGAGTACTGGTAAGACGTAGCCGTTACACACTTTCCTCTTGAGGAATAATGGCAACCTGCTGTTCATGATCTGAGAATGCCTGCCAAACACACCCCAGCCCATTCTTATTCTTCGTTATATGGATTACTTCGTTACAAAGGCCACATCCTGTTATATCACTAAGGCAGCAAAGCACACTGAAACAGATAAGGCTTACCATGGTGAGGGATGTTTCTTTTTTTTTCCCCCAAGATCTCATTTTCATTTTGCAAGCACTGTTGGACAGAATAATTTACTGTTGCTGGCTTGATGTTGTCGATAGTGGAAGCATATTCATTTGCAAGTCCCAGCCAATACACAAGGAATCATGTGCACCTTTTCACACTTTGAAGCAAAACTACCACTACGTCATTTTCCTGGCTCTGTTATTCAGACACTGATTAGACTTCCATGTTGCCCACGCAGAGTTACAACAACAAAGAGATCGCACGTTTGCATAAATTATTTTGTTAAAGACAGGTACACTCGTTGTAAAATTCTTCAATATAGTAGTGCCCACAGTGCAGATTTAAGACAGCAAGCAGTGTCCCCTTCGTTGTACAGGTCATTTCATAGTAGAGGTATTCATTGTAACATGGTCCATCTCAATACATACTTTTTCAGAGCCTTCAGAGGCATACCCACAACCATCAGATCTTCTCCCAATGCCAGAGGCCGTGTGCAAAGCACTGTCTGGACCAGGTGCATGCCGGTACCTGCGAGAGGTGTGTATAAGGCTAACAGCGCTACACCTGGAGTTGGGTTCTTACGTAGCGTAGGTACTCACTCACGAGTAGTCTGACTCATACTCACTCTTAAACTCGTTTCACAGGCATAAGACGGAGCGTGTGTGATTGACAAAAGGTATGAGTGGACGTGAGTGAGTGTGATTTGAGTGATAGTAGTTGGCGAGTTTGAGTGGGCGGGAATTCGAAGAGGAGTGAGTTCGGGTTAACGTAAGTACAAATGGAAGTCAGTGATTTTGAGTGGATATTGGTATGAAAGTGAGTGACCGTAGGGAACTGTGAGTAGAAGTGAATGAGTTCCAGTTAGTGTGCGTGGAAGTGACCATGAATCTGAGTGAGTGAGTGAGTGAGTGAGTGAGTGAGTGAGTGAGTGAGTGAGTGAGTGAGTACGAGTTGGCGGGAATAGGAATGTGAATGAGTATCGACAGGTGTGACTGCATGTGAATGCAAGTAAGTGGCCTGAAAAAGTATTGGTGGGGGAATATGAGTGAGTCATTCGCTTATTCTGTCAACTTGTGCTGGGTAGTAGAAGTGGTTCTTTTATCAAAATTGCAGGCTCGTGGTACATATACAGGGCTTTTGTAATTATTTATTTTTTTTTTTGCTTAGCAGAAATTCTCGAAATTTTGTACGGCAGATAACACAGTTCTTCTCCTTGAGCTGGATTTCTCAAATAGGTGGGAATTGAAATGTGGAATCAAATAATCCACAAAAAATTCAATAGTTCACATTTTTGTGTTGTCACTTTGGGGCATGTACTGCAGTTTAATACAGTAGAACCTCGTTTATGCGTTTTGGAAAAAAAATGTGAGAAAAAATGTACGATCTGAAGTAACTAAAAAAATTTGCCAGACTCAACTATTGTGGGCATCTACGTAATAGGAAGCGTCGCACGGATTGTTGTGGCACAAGACGCAAGATGTTGGTCCGGCAGCCTGAAACGCGTTTTGTTGTGTTCCTATTGCGCGCTGTTTTATGAGGGTGACGGGAAACCGAAATTAAATCGAGCTGGTGGGCAACGTCGGATGCCGCCGAAGCGAAACACGATGCCCACATCGCATTGCCTGCAGCAGGGAATGGCGACACGTTTAGATTATTGTTTACTAAAAGCGTGCAGTACACTACCAATGGCACTACGCACCATGTTCAGTGAAACAGACAGGTGAAGATGCTTATCGCAATAGGTTTGGCAGCGATAGCTGTGAATGTGGCTTGTGGTGACCCGGGCAGAGATTTGCTGGTACCGAAATAAGGAACTGTGCACGCCGTCATTTCCATTTCAGACGGGTGGCTATATACTGTTCTCAATCGGCCGCACCTCGCACCTTTTCTTGTTCACATGGGATCTAGCGGCTGGAAGGCGTATGCGATCACAGTCTGTAGCAGGGAACAGCGACGAATTTCAGTTGTCGCCTATTAAAAGCGTGAGCCACGCTTCCGACGGCACTAGACGCTGTGAAACAGATAGGCAAACATGCTTATCGCAATAGGATTGGCGTTGATACCTGTGAATGCCACATGCGCCAACCCTGAAGAAGATTTGCTGGTGCCGAAATGAGAAACTCTGTGCGCGCAGGCATTTTCACGTGAGACGGGCAGGCGAGTATTGCGGTGAAGCTGCCGTGGCAGGAAGCTATATACTGATCCAGATTGTGCATGCCTCGCACGTTTTCTTGTTTACATGGGATCTAGGAGCCGGAAAACGTATCATACAACCGCAGTTAGGCAACATACTAAATGTTTGTTTTGCGGGAATGTATGAACCGGTAAAAAATCAGCGTAACCTTATGGGGTAATTTTGTGTTCTCAGTTGCGAACGTTGGTGCCGGAAAAATGTACATAACGGGAATGTATTGACGAGATTCTGCTGTAATTGGAGCTGGTGAGTTAGTCGGGCATATCCACCTAGCAAGAATAATGAGGCTGGCACCAATTTCCAGACTTGGTTCTCCAATGCAACTAAATGCGTTGATGGTCCAGTTAAATTTCTCTTGCACCGCCTAAGATGGTATTTCATTGAAAATATGAGCGGAACAAGAGAGCCTTTTGCCACAAGCTTCAGGGTACTGATCTCAGAAAGTTAGTGAGTTTTAAAATTTGTTCTGAATTTATGTGCCTTGATAACTCATGTCTTTAATTTATCGATTGTGCAAGTGCCCTAAAGTGAGTAGATAAATTTAATAAAATTTTGATAATTAGTTTAATGCTCTCGTTAATGTCCTATGCAATTATAATGTGTACATACTCGAGTAATCTAACTTACAAAAGATGAAGCGCCAACAGAGACAGCACATCAAAGAAGAACCAACAATGACAGGACAATGCGCTACTTGCAACTGTTTATTGAGGTCAAAAGCGACTGAAATATTTGACCTCAGTAAACAGGTCCAAGTAACGCCTTGTCCTGTCACTGTTGTTTCTTCTTTGAAGAGCTGTCTCTTTTGACGCTTCATCTTTTGAAATCTATGAACCAACTAGCCCCACAATGTGTTCTAGTCTAACTTTAGGCGGCAAAATTTTGCTCATGCAAAAGGCGAATTTTAAAACACTTTCTTGATGTTTAAAAAGGGCATGGTATGTAGTGCTTGACCACTGTACTACAGGCACTACCTGTGCGAGAACTTGCTGGTCGGTTTCTTGCTGCAAACACATAAGTTCAACCTAATATGCCAGGTTCATGTCATGTTCAGACCTGAAACTTCTGTCAATCAGAGATTTCGCGAGTGCGCTCTTGTTAGGAGCAAATTTTGGTTGCGATCAAGCACTGTCCCTTTAACAGCTGAAAGCAGGTCTCCCACATTTTCAAAATTGGTTATAAAAACTGCTAAGGATAAGTCCAGTTTATCTGCGCTCTTTGCTGTTTATTTTGAATGCCAGTGAAGAAGTCATTGTAACTTTAAACATTCTGTAAAAAAGTAGAGCATGTGATGACTTTTTGCACATAGTACCAAAGTACCGTATTTACCCGCGTATAACCCGCCCCTGCGTATAACCCGCACCCCTAACTTTGAACTCGGCGGAAAAAAAAAAAAAAAAACTCGCGTATAACCCGCACGTTTACCTGAAAAAAAAAAAAGAAATGAGCGCTAGAAAGATGCAACTCACACTCAGTGATCATTTCGTTTTCAGAACATTTATTCAAACGACCGCCACCACGTCACTGGTTATCCGATTCTTAATCGTCGCCGCTCTCACTACTGCCATCCGAGGCTTCATCGCCACTCTCAAAGACGTAGTCGTCCTCGGAACCATCCAGACTATTACTGATCGCACATTTTTTAAAGCTTTTGCGAACCAAATCGGCCGGTATCGCTTTCCACGCATCCACGATCCACTGGCACAGCAATGGAATCTCAGGCCTTCGCACGCGTCCCGTCGGTGTGAGGGCGTACATGCCGTCGGCCATCCACTGGGCA
Source organism: Dermacentor variabilis (assembly GCF_050947875.1). Taxonomy (NCBI): domain Eukaryota; kingdom Metazoa; phylum Arthropoda; class Arachnida; order Ixodida; family Ixodidae; genus Dermacentor; species Dermacentor variabilis. The sequence goes on from NC_134577.1 coordinate 69,598,480, forward strand.
TACAGCCGCTTCACGTGTGCCTTGAACGGCTTGTTCAGGCACACGTCGAGTGGCTGTAGCATGGACGTCATGCCGCCAGGTATTATGACGAGGTCGGTGCTGGTCTCGGCAAGGCGAGCCTTCACCGCATCAGTGCAGTGGCCTCTGAAGGAATCTAGTACGAGCATCGACCGGCGTGCCAGCAAGGCACCTGGTCTTCGCTCCCAGATTACTCGAAGCCAGTCACCGACTAGGCCACTGTTCATCCACGAATTTTCTTCCGCACGCACAACGATTCCTGGGGGCAGTGGAATGCTAGGTAGCGTCTTGCGTTTGAAAATCACATACGGGCGCAGTTTCGTGCCGTCAGCCAAAGCGCATAGCATGACTGTGCAGCGCAGCTTGGCATTTCCGCCGGTCAGCACGCTGACTGATTTGGAGCCCTTTTTTTCCATGGTCGTGTCCATCGGCATCTCAAAGTACACAGGTGTTTGATCAGCATTTCCCACCTGAGACAACAAATAGCTGTGCTCCTTCCGAAGTGCGATCACATATCGTTGAAAGTTTAACAACTTTTCCTCGTAGGCTTCAGGAAGCCGCTGGCACATGGTTGTTCGCCTCCGCATAGAAAATCCATGTCTTCGCATGAAGCGCTGAAGCCATCCACGGCTTGCACGAAACTCACGTGGAATGTTCAATTCCCGGGCCAACTTCAGGGCTTCCATTTGCGTCATCTCAGTCGAAACAGCGTGGCCACGACTTCTCTGCTCCTCAATGAACTTCGCAAGCTGCGTCTCGAGGTGGGGGTACGCGCCAGTCTTCGGACCCCGAAACGCTCGCCTGTTCCGGTTCGTTGCTTCGAGACTCTCTTTTTTCTTCCTCCAGTCGCGAATGCACGACTCGTCGACGTCATGCTGTCTTGCAGCAGCTCTGTTGCCGATTTCTTCGGCAGCGGCTATAATCTTTAGCTTCTCTTTCGCTGTGAAACACTGCCGTCGAGTCGCACTCATGATGCCAAAACAAAGCAGGCAAACAGTGCAAACTGGGGTAAGTACACTAAACAGCGCCTAACGCGAGGCTCAAAATGCTGGCCTTTCGTTGGCCCTTCATCGGCTTGACAAGCGTCGATGACGATGGGGATGGCGGACTACACGGGGAGGCTGCCGCACATTGCGGTGAAGCCGACCCCCCCCCCCCCTCCCAAGGAAAAAATTCGCAGATAACCCGCACCCCCACTTTTTAAACGCGTTTTTTCACATTTTGGTGCGGGTTATACGCGAATAAATACGGTACTCAGGTGACGAACGCAGCCTAATCTCCCTCTCCCGTCTTTCAGTATTGGTGAAAGTTATTGCGTAGTGTGAGGAGGCCTTGTCAAGCTGCTGAGATTTCAAGGGCAGTGAAATAAAATCAGTTGCTTATTGCGTCTTAAGACACATGCATCGCTCATGCCTGTCTTCCTTGTCTGTGATTGCATCCCTTGCAACAGTACCACTGATACATTTGTAAGATAACAAGATGTTTGCATAGAGGTGCCATCATCACTTTATTTATTCATTTTTATTCATTTTTATTCATTTTTATTTATACATATTGCTGGGCCTTTACAGGCCTATGCAGGAATGGACACAAGTGAGAAATAAGCGCATGAATTGCATATCGTGGAATAAACCCTTGGTTAATCATAAATGAGGCCAATGAACATACCTGAAGACAACATACTCCTACCACCTTACCAAATACAAGATACATTCTGCTTGCAAATATAACATAGAACATAGCTTACGTTCAAAGTCAGGGCTCTCTGCGATTAAGGTATGCAGTTATGAAATTTTTGGTCAACTTGTAACACACACAGAGGCCACTTGATCATCACTTACCAGAATTGAGAAGGCTACATGCTGCTACTTGAATGGACTTTTCCCACACGATGCAGGTGGCCACGGACACGACTCCTAATTTTTGTTATTCTCACTCTAAACTAGTCGCTTTAGCACGCACATGTTATGCGCTAAAAATAGTTCAGCGTACCCAAACTCCCCTACAACAAACTTAAACTTTTGTAATGTATTTGTTATGTGCAGCTTTGTTATCAAGGAAGGAATGCATTCATCGAAAACACAACTATGCATAGCAGGCAGTAATTTTTGCCTTGCAGTAATTTTGAATTGTAGCTGGGTTGCACATTAGCATCACTAATAATGGTTTTCTCAGTGCTGTTGGAAGTATAAGTTGCGGAAAAAATAACTCCCCCGAACGCTTAATTCACGGCATGCAAGCAGCTTTATGGCACTGGCAGCAGACGCCCAGAGTTCAATATATCCAACGTCCAGTCCACAAAGAAGGAATATTTATGTGAATATCGTTCAGTAAATTTTGCGTGTGCGGTGTCGGGAGTAATTCACTTTATCCAGGTATCTTACGTTCAGGTTTGACTTATACTGTTGTTTTCTTTAAGCCACGCCCCCTAAAGGATTAACATTGCGTGTCTTGTTGCCACAGGTTGTGTCCGCTTGCCGGGAGACCACAGGCTTCATGGACACCCTCGTGCAAATGGTTGTCCAATGCAGCTTCTGTAACGAGTCTTTCTCCAGCCTGGTCATTCGGCTCATCATGGTGAGCGGCAACTCGTCTGGCTGTAGTATGCGTGGGGACCACTGATCCCAGAGTGCCGCTGTGTCTCTTCGCAGGGGGAACCAGCAATGGCATTCAAAGTCGGATCGAACACACATTCAATTCCTAGAAGGTAGAAGCTTGGGCTGGTTGTTGCGGTGTAGATTAGATTTTGTAGGGCCATCGCTTGGACTAAGCACAGCGTAAAAAGAGACTCACATTGTGCCATCTAGCGACTGTACGAGTTTGTTGTTTCTTGCCTTGAAATTTATTAAGCAAAAAAAAAAAAACCACGAAAACGAATATAGGAGCTGGGAGCATGAGGCAGAGCTGTCGAGACAGATTCGAGATCTCTTTTTCATGCAGTAACATGGATGGCATGCTGATGCACAAGGCCTCCTTTGCCCCGGTAGCACTTGCGAAATATTTGAAGGCTCTCTTATACAGTCAACCACTGATTATTCAGATACCGATAATTCCGATATGCTTGATTGTTTGGGTAGCCCCGCAGCACCGCTACTAGCCCCATAGGCATAAGGTAGGAGGACGATAAAAATTTCGGACACCTTACAGTACATAGCACGATAATTCGAACTCTGCCTGCATGATCGCGTGCTAAATATGGCCACCAAATCAAGCGGAAATAGCGATTCTTTTGCTTTGAGATGTTGCCGGCAAGATCGTCGGCCATGTCGCCAGCACTCTGTGGAACTGAAACTAGCGAAGCCTTGTCAATCTAGTAGTCGCCAATGAGAATCCTGTGGATGTGTTGGCCGTGCTTTCATCTATCTGTAGAGACAGCATGACAGTGGTTGAGATACGGGCCGCACTTTCGTAGCAACGCCTTCTGCTCAATTCTCTGCCGCTCTTATCATCCACTTTTCGTGGTCTGCTGATCCCATCAATGCATGCGGAGCGTCGCTCTGACCACTGATGAACCTAGAAAAGTGTGGAAAGGAATAGCAGAAAAGGCATTGCTAGAAAATAACAGCTGCACAATGTCAAGGCTAAGAGCAAGCTTATGTGCTCGCAGCAGCATGCGTTGACAAACTTGAGCGGTATCCATGAACGATCACCTTCAAGAAATACTTTCATTTCCACGATGCTTCACGTGACTGGCACTAGATGTGTTGGCGAGCGGCGTTGTTTCCGCACAAGGATAAGATAGCATGCTTGGCACTCAGCATAGAATGATGTTGTGCACTCAAGATACTGACATGTTTTGCGCTAGTCAGAGAAAAAATAGTGTGCTGGGCCTAGAATGCCATCGCTTGCGGATGCCAATGCACTTTGTGCTAGTGACGCGAAAGATAGCGTGTTTGGTGCTGTACCAAGAACGCCATTGCTCTTAAACGCTGATGCATTTTGTGCTGCAATCATGCGGTATTGAAGGTACCTCCAAAAGTGACGATCCCTGAATACAACACGCCTTTTTTGTCCACTTGCGGAAAAGAGTAATTTATTTTAGTGCAAATCCAGTATTTTCGACTCCCAATTATTCGCATGTTTTGGCAGTCCCCGTTGAGTCCGAATTATTGTTGGTTGGTGGCTGTACACAAAAAAGGAGACCTCATTTATTGACAAGCTCATCTTGCCAGAAGCTGGATCGTCAGATACAAGGGATCAGAGCGTCTTATGTGCTGGTACCTGACTGAATTTATCTCGTATTGCAGATGGCTGCATGAACTGGTTCTGTAGTCTCTTTGCATGATAACCCTGGGACCCCTTGCAGTTGTTTAAACAAATTGAGCACTGCTCAAGGGCTCGTCTTACTTAAAATGCTCGTAGTCCTTATTTTCAATGTTCCTTTTCCTTGTCCCGTATTTGTGTTGGCAAACTCTGTTACCGATAAAGCAGGCACTCATGTACAGCATGGTTCACTCGGAATTGCCTAAACCCTTGTGAGGAGAGCATGGTGGCATAAGCAGACCGAGAGCTCCAAGTGAGACAAGGCAAGGCACGGTTCTCGGAGGCCACACATGCAGTTGACTGTAGTTGCTAGGGGAAGGACCAGGTGGCGGGAGTGCAGTGGTGGGAGAGGAAGAAAGATGCAGGTGGCAGGCAGTGTGCATGTTGCATGTAGTTTGCGCGGAGGGGCAGCATGTGGACAGTGGGGGGGACGAGTCGTGGAGTGCGGTAATAGAGGGAATGTTCGCGATGAACATGTGTAAGCCTGTCGTCATCCGTAACACCCTAGACATGGCCACAGATGTTCAGTTTTGTCGGAAAAGAATGGTGTGACACAGAGCATCAGGCACACATCTGTAGACACAAACCTGGTCCCCAGTCCTCCATGTCATATCTCAGCTGCAATCAATAGAGGAGTGAACCTGATGTCCTTTTTTAAGCATGCACCATACCCTACGGATGGAACCCTGTCTAGGCCGAAGTCTCTTATTTCTTTTTCATTCCTTCGTATCTTGTTTCAGACTCAGTATTCCTTGGTTCCATCAAACGAACTCAAGAACCTTTCGCAGCTTCTGCTGGAGTTGATGGTGAGTAACTTTTTTTCCTTTCTTCTATTTTTCTCTGGGTTTCGCTTTCTTGGATGATTGCTTATTAGCAAAAAATAGTTGTGGCATTAGACACATTTGCAACTAGTATGATTCGACAACGCTGCTCAATCATGTGCTGTTGAATCATGCAATATCACCGACTAGTCCCAGAAACCTACTGTTGTGCAGCAGCAACATAGCCTTCATCATGGTGAATTGGGAAATGAAATACCGATGAGTGGAAGGAAGAACACTGGACAACACTGCTACTCTTCCCGCCTCTCTTGTTTGCTAGTCGACTGACTAGCCGATTCAATAACTACTAACTAGCCCAACTATCTATCTGCCTTGCAAAAAAATGCTGTGTTGTTTGCTTTCTTACTTCTTTTTGAGAAAGCACCTCTTATATTCACAACCATGCTTACCTCTGAATATCAACCCCTTGTTCACCCCTTCCCCCCCCTCTGGTTTGTTTTGTTGTTCAAGTGCGATGGGCTTAGCCAACAGGCAACTAAGGTATGCAGGAAAGCCAGCATCTGGATGGCAGCAGGTGTGGGCATGAGAGTAGTAAGAGTGCAGCTAAGCGTAGCAATGAGGCACTGGAGACCATGGAGTCCAGCAACAGCCAGAAAACTGGCATAGGTTAGATTTAAAGGCCTCATCTTAATGCACTTAGTCACGTCACCCACGCAAGCACAGCTGCTGTAATAATAATAATAATATTTGGGGTTTTACGTGCCAAAACCACTTTCTGATTATGAGGCACGCCGTAGTGGAGGACTCCGGAAATTTTGACCACCTGGGGTTCTTTAACGTGCACCTAAATCTAAGCACACGGGTGTTTTCGCATTTCGCCCCCATCGAAATGCGGCCGCCGTGGCCGGGATTCGATCCCGCGACCTCGTGCTCAGCAGCCCGACACCATAGCCACTGAGCAACCACGGCGGGTCACAGCTGCTGTGGGCCCATCTCAGTGCACAGTTCCATAAATTGAAGTAAATTTCATGAATGATAAAAAATTTTCATCTACCCAAGTCGTCATGCCATTGTCCTCAAGCTGCCTTCTCATACTCGACTTCACCTTCCCACCATGTGGCAAAGAAAAAGCATTGCCCACCACTCCCACTATACTGTGTTAAGTATCAAGTCAAAACACTGCGGTATTGCCATTTGTGTTCTTGCTTTGTCCCATTCTTTCACACTGTTATGACTCCAATACGCAACAGCAAGGCTTCACCAACACTTCTATTTAATAGTACATAGCAGGCAACACTGTGAAGGCTAGAGAGACTTCTCTTGCTGTTCGCATTCGTGACCATGGGAATGAAATTTATAGGTGCATATCGTGTACCTTGGTGTAAAATTAGATCTCACACGTTTACAAAAATGACGTATTTATTACATGCAAGGAGTCGGAGATCTGAATCTATTTTCCACCAAATGGGCGGCATGGCACATTTCTGTGACTAACAGCTACAGCACACCAGTTGCACTTACGACCAAAGCATGGTGTGTCGCATAATTGAAGCACAGTGGTACACAAATAATACATTATTTGATGCAAACTTGCGTCCGTGAGTTCTGCTTAAAATATATTATTTTAAAATACACAGGTCTCACACAGTGTAGGAATCAATCTGATGCAAAGCATTTTGCAGGTAGCTGTCTATCCAGCATTTGGGGTTTTTCAAAGTGTTGCTGGATGGATCAATGTGTTTGTGTAAAACAAGAAGTCGCATTTGACTTGAGCTGGTATGTGCCAGCAGAAGCAAGATGATGACGATTGTATGACAGCAATGGCGTTACGGCAGTATCTCTCTCTTTTTTTTTTTTTTTTTTTTTGCTTCGGGAAGAAACATTACAACCTGTTCCATTATGACCTGGGCTAATACTGAAGGCAGTACAGTTAACACAGCATCTCAAAGCGTTAGCTCACTCGAGGCAAAAATGGAAGAAACTAACACACTCCTCCTTGTAACGCAAAGGAAAGAAAGTGGTAAGTCTGTGGCTGAATGGAAACTAGCATGTGCTATGTGCATGTGCTATGTAACATGAGGCACGTGCCAATCGTCTGAAAGGGCTAGTTGGCACAGGGACAAGAGAATCATGCATGTGATTGTGGCCTAACTGTTGGAGCGTCAAGCTGCTGTGCTCGTCCTCGGAGATTCAGTCCCACCATCGGACACTTGAATTTTCTTTTCTTTTCACAATATGAGGTAAGACAGGTGCCTACAACACATAAAGTGCCCCTGGGATGAGCCAAGGAATGCTTCCTGTTAATTTATATGCCTTTCAAAGAAGACGACGACCAGCCGCCGAGATCGCGAGCTGCATGCACGTGCAGACAGGGGCACTGCTGGAACTTATTGAGTGATGACTTGTCTTTGCCATTGCTATAGCTTTGGTTCTGTGTAGCCTTAATAAACGAGTTGCATTGGCAATGTGTGTCTATAATAATATAGCATGGCTGCAAAAATTTGCGATTTCATTGTGAAATGCCTGTGTTTAGAGCTTTTTTTTACGATTGTCATATAGGTGCTAGTGGTTTTAAGGTTCTTTATTTGCATGCAGCTTAGGATCAGAATCCACATAAAAAAAATTCAGATACTACAGTTGCCGACTGATTTTCAGAGTCTGATATTACGGACCTGCTCAATTATTCAGGCTCATACCCACAGCATGCCACCTGCTTAACTGAATCTGTGTACAACGGCAGCCGAATTTCGGGATGCTGTTTCATGAATATTTCATGAATAAGCTTCACAAATATTTCCATGTGTGATGCAGATTGTTGTAGCTGTAAACACAAAGAAGTTTGCCTGTTTGCAGCGTTCCTGTAGAACAAAAGCTGTGAATTATTGTAATAGATGGTCCACACCTTAAATACTAAAGCAATGTTTAGTGTTTCAAACCAGAATTTAGTAGTACTATTTATTCGATTAATATTTTTTAAACTTTAACGTTGGAAGGTCTGATATACAGTCATTCTGCATAAAGTGTCGCAGATCAAAAACAGTGGCATTGCAAAACGCGCAGAGCGAGAGTCCTATGAGCACACTGCTTGCGTGGCTTTTGCGATGTTGCCTGCCGAGTATGGGTGTCGAACTGAAGTCCCTGTGACAATGTGACATTACGAAGGAGCCGGATGCACTAGCCACTGTAGTGTCACCCAACTTTGGCGCTGGGAAACTTGTGCATGGTTTTGCACCCCTCACAACAGACTCCAAGTATGGTGAAAACCGTGCACATACGGTGCTTCGGAGGCCGCAATGGCCAATCCAATAGCCGACGAGAACGACATTCCACGCATTGCAGAGAGGTGCTTTCTTGAGAAGAGGGAGATGTTCACTGTGTGAGCCTGCTTCTGTCACAGTAAATTAGTTCAAATCCAGATGGATCTCCGGAGTCTGCAGATTTTTTTTATCGTAACATCTGCTACCTGTTGAACCAGTTGTCAAATAAAAGCTATGGCAGCCCCGAACAGCTCCCACTAAAAGCCTGTGTTTCCGACTTCCAGAAATTGGAAGACCCTCTGCAATACAGCCGGATCAAGCTCGTCATTGATGGCTCCCGGGAAGAGAAGGCCGAGTTTGATGGGCTGCTAGGTGAGGCCTCTATTCATTGCCAAATATCTTTTATTGATGTCACACGCTGTTTGTACGTTTCGAGAGCAAATGATGCAACAGTTCTGTGCCTCATGTTGAATGCCGACTGCAAAATTGTTTAAATTGACCCACCATGGTGGCCTTAAGTTACTGTGGTATAGCGGTGCTGAGTTAAAGGTCACCAGATCGCTTCCTGGTTGCAGCGACCACCCTCCGGTGGAAGTGAAGTGAAATGTACTATTATTCGTGTACAGCGGGATTACTGTGTAGCGAAGTCTACCACGGGGGGCCACGACGAGCCCTTTCACCGCCACAACATTCAATTTTTGGATGGGCCTTTGCCCTCTTGAATTCTCCGCTGTGTATCTTCAAGCATGCTAGTGGAGAAGAAAAGAGAGAGAAAGCCAGTTATCTGTGCCGTAACTGCGCTTATAGTTGAAGGATTCAAAAGAATTTTGCACCACACGCAATGTTTAATAGTGAGACCATACTATGGCTAGTTAGAAAAGAGTTTCGGACCCCCTTAAGTGTTTAGTCGACATGCCCGGTTAAGGTTTTGAAATCTTGTGTCCTGTCAATGTCACTTGGTGAGGCTCTCCACATCTTGTCATCGTTTCAGGCAGGTACTTAATCGCTGCGCTGCAAAACATGGTGGAAAAGATTAACAGCTTTAGCGAATTAAATAACCACATCTCGAAACCTTCACTTCACGTAGATTCCAACATGTGCGTTGGATCTGCATAGTTCTTTTTAAGTATTTATTTTAGTTGAATAACCAAATGCGTTCTGCAGAAAGCTGCAAAGTACCGGAAGATTTATTCAAGGCAAAATTGGCATTCACCCAGAGGTAGCGCGAAGCTACAAAGAGCACTTGCCAACAAGGAAACCAAGGTTTTTTTTTTAAGATGCAAAGCAGCACAGTTGACAAAAAACTCATGGTTTTACCTGAAAGGCTAAGTGCTGATAGTGGTTCGTAGTTTTATTGGTGATATAAATTGCAGTAAACATTTGCTTGCTAACTAAAGAAGCGTGGTGTCTCACGTGCACTGGCAAACATGTGCAGATCTCACTTGATCACCGCGAGCACTTCCTGTCACAACGCTGGTCTAGTGAGGAGTGCTAGCAGCGGGGAGCAAACGCTTCGTGCTGACTCTCATTTTACCGCAGCTCCAAAACTTGAGATTACGCGACCTCCGACGCTAGGCATGCGGGAAGACGGTGTGCATGAAGCCACCATGCTTCTCGGCTCACCCTCGCCCGCTTGCCCTAGCACCTGCCGCCATATGGCGTGCGGGTCGCACATTCTTATGAAGCACTTGCACTTTATACGGAATGTCACAGCAACAGCGACGGCAGAAATTCCGTATAATGTTCATATAATTGCAGTTGCAATAAAATTTTCCCTGGTCTGGGAATGAAATCCTGCACTGCTGCCTTTCTAGTTCAGTTGCTGTACTAACTGAGCTAACAGGGACACCTGGGGAACTAATTAAAGAGGGATGTAACCAAGTTGCTTCAGGATATATCTGCAAATTGCAGAAAGGTAGCTTCGTGCCACTTTGAGATGTATGCCAACGTTCTCTTACAACTTCATTTCTTTATTTTTTTCAATTGAGTTGTTTTCACTTCACTTGTTACTTTAAAGAAATTGGGGAGAAATTGGCTATTACAAATGCTTGCTGACATCGTTACCATATTCTTTGCAGAAATCATCAAGTCCAACCACAACAACGACAGCAGGCGATCATACCAGGGTGTCAAGTTCCTGGTCACCATGGCCCATAGGTAAGGAATTAGAATCGGTTTATTCATACCCGTGCAGTGTAGTATTATTATAACGATATCAAGAATAATGAAAAATTTGATCAGTATAACCGATCATCACTCTATGTAGACTGCCGGGGAAAAAAAAAAAAAAAGCTGTGAAACGTATTTTTGTCGCTCCGAAACCAAACTCGCCTCTTGTGCTAAAAAATAGACATTGTGTAAAATAGACTGTGAAAAATGAAATGACTATTTATGCCTCTAAACAGCATATCAAGCATTAGGCGCGCTAAAATATTCACAAGTCCACACAAGCTTTCGCAAGAGTTTCAAGTTCACAGCTGCAGTGTCCAGCTGCTGCGCAAACACCAGCAGCAATATATCTAGCGTGCATGAAATCAGTGAGCGAATGCCGTAGGAGTGCCATGCTAATGAGCTTTGGCTACTTGCACATGCAGATGTACACATGCCAAGGACTACCTGCTACAAGCTCCGCCCACGTGGCAGTGGTCCGTGAACTGGCTGAAGCAGACCATGTCCGAGTTCAACACTCAGTGGAGTAGCAACACCTCCAATGAAGATTCCAACACCAAGACCTTCCAGCGGACCATCAGCGCCCAGGTACGGTGGCCGAGGGAAACACCGGTGTACTTTGATGGGCTGTTTTGTCGTTGCACTCATGGGCAAATTTTACTGGTTGCGGAGGCAAAGTTACATATGTGATGCGTATGTGTGGCACCTCTGATGGAACTGGTCCCGTAATTCCATTTGCATTTCCTTTACATGAGAAGTGGAAAGCATAATTTTTATGTATAACAGTAAATGATTTGATGAGACTGTATTACCCCTGTCAAGCAGGCAAGTTAAGTGCACTTGCAGGGAGTGCCCTTCAGGACCTTGAGTGACGCTTTAGTCTATGCGGTGCTAAACGGGAAAACAGAGTCCACTCGCAGTAAAAAAAAAAGAGAGAGAGGCGTCAGACTAGGAGCGCATATTTTTTTAATGTTGATTAAAAAGAAAGAACTTATAAAAAGCTATTGTTTTAAGTTGTATTATAAATATAAAGAAACAATATATTCTTTCTCAACAAAAACAAAATGATTTTTTTATTACCAGAGTGTTATCAGTCAATGCCGGCCAAGATGAATGCCTAGCCAATCCAGAAAAATATGGCGGCATGCGACATTTGATCCTACTAGAACAGAATATGAACGAGTGCTGTTCTAATTATTTTGTTAAAAGCTGTTCAACTTAAAGGGGCCCTGAACCACCCCTCAAGCTTGGTGAAAAAACATAGTCCGCGTTCTGCAAGTTCTGCTGTCATATGCGGTCCATGGAGCTCGCAAGCAGAGCGCAAAGTCACCTTTCTCTCAGACGCTCTTGTTTCAAAAACCCCATGATCCTTGCTCTTTTCTGTGTGCTTTATTTCATCATAAAGCACACTCCAATACGCGGCTGCTATTGGTCGCTGCGCTCAGCTACACCGCGGCCGCCGCGAGGTGCAGCCACGAGTCCAGTGGCTTAGCGCACTGCGGCTCTCTGAGGACAGCCGCGTTTGGCTTACATTTAGCGCGGCATAGGCACCAAATCAGAAACTTGAACTGCGCGCAACGGTGACGTCTCCGCCGTAGCCTTTGCAGTGCAAGGCATTGGAGGAGGAAGGGGAGCACAGCTGAGGGCGTGTTTGATTGCCGATAACTCCACTTCTGCTGAACCCATGGAAGTACTTTTTGTGGCAAAGTGGTTCTGAAATAGCCTATCTCCACTTCAAATGTCTTTCTCCACTTCGATAAAAAGTGGTTCAGGGCCCCTATAAATGAACTTCTGTGCCCTTCTTTTTTATGCGTTACATTTTGCACCATTGAAACCGCTGGCGCAAGGCTACGCACTTGTCCAGCAAAGTGCGTTCCATGAACACACTCCGACCAGAGTGCACTCTTCTGCGAGTGCACTTTACTTGCGACATTTAGATTTGGGAAAGTGCATTTAAACCAAGTGACACTCTCCGTAAGTGCGCTTAACTTGCCCGCTTGACAGGGGTATAATATAATCAAGCCTTTTTATAACGAAGTCGCATTTGACATGAAATTATCTTAATTATATGGGATATTCATTATAGATGTACCATATTTGTTTGATTACAAGGCGGTCATGATTATAAGATGAGGGCTGCAGTTGGAGGATCGAAGAAAAAAGACTTGACTATGCCCTCTAATATAAAGTGATGTTATGTAGCTGACAAGTTATTCAGACTCAGCAGGGATTGCCCGAAATACTGAATAACTAACGCAGGCAAAACACGAAATGGCGACCATGAAATAATCTGCACTCCAACATGTGGAGTGCAGGTTATTATATATGAATTTTTGCCTTTAGATGTTGCTTCACGGCAACGCGAATATCGCCTTATAGTGTAGCTTCACGGCATCGCGGCGCGGGCTGCCGTAAGACCACACCATAAAGGGAAAGTCGCACTGCCGTGAAGCCACACCTAAAGGCAAAATTCACGTATATGGCAGAGGGCGACTTCAAGGCTAAAGATTCAGGGAAAAAGAAACCTCGCCTTATATACAGATAAATACCATATATATTTGTTGCACGCTGATGTCCCACAACAAAAACATTTTAGAATTTTTTTGTGATCGTCATTTTCACTTTATTAAGGTTCGAATGTATTCACAAGTCAACATAGGCCATTTGTTTTATTTTTTACTTGGTGATTTTGGACATTGTCGTGTGGGAGGTCATTGTACATTTTACTCCTCTGTCGAAAACAAAATGGCATCCACCTAATCATTATGCTGCCTATCAACTAAAACTAAAATCGTCTGTATTTTCCTAAGCACGAACACGCACCCTTAGCCCCTTCGCTATGGAATTGCACTGCTGAGCTCTACGCCGCAGGTTCTGTCCCAGCCGCAGCAGCCACATTTCAGTGGGTGCACACTGGAACAACGCTTTTGTACTTAGATTTTGGTGTATGTTAAAGAAAAGGAATCAAAGGGAGTCAAAGTCAATCTGCATTCCCCCCACTGCGTCATGCCTCATACTATCAGATCATGGTTTTGGCATATAAAACTCCATAGTTTATATTTATTTAATTTTTTTTTCTCCCAGGACACCCTTGCAGAGGCGACAGCGCTACTGACTGAGCTGTCCTCGCCTGAGGCAGCTGAACTCGGCATGGAGATGGACCAGGATGAGGCCGAGGACGAGGACTCGCGGTTGAAGAGGACACGGGGCTTGGAAGACGTGTTCAACTACGTCGAAGTGAAGCCAGAGTGAAACCTCGTGCAGCCCTGGTTCCGCTCTGGTTCAGCACCGTCAAAAAGCCCCATGCCTTCCGTCTGAAAAAGGGAATCCATTCTCCATGCCGCGCCATCCAGCCTACCATACCGGGCAGCACAGTGGTGGCAGCATTCCCTCAGGCCACTGCGAGTATTATGTTGTGTTGCCCTGCGCGAGGGCTAGCCGTCAGCAGTGACTGTGAGTGGTCCACGAGAGTGGTGCACAACTGAGTTTGGCAAGTTGCACACGTGACTAGTACACTTGCGTCGAGCATATCAAGTAGGGCAATTTTATGCCTGGTCAACGCCGGCCAGTCAACCCACGAAGTTGTCTTCCCGCGCATCTTCAGAGGCCGCAGTAGTCGCACTGCAGCAGGTTCCTGCAGTGACTCAAGCATCCTGTGCGATGCGAGCCACACCCGTGTGGAACTGCACGTTTGTGGGCTGCCCAAATCAAGCTGCGTGTGTGTTGTCCGTCGGTTCGTTATATGATTGTAAAAATATGCACGGTGCTGTTGTTCAATAATGCCTTCTTCTTTTTTTTTTGCCGTTTCACATTGCCATTTATGAGATATGGTGCCAGCCTTCGTTCAGCTGTAGCGATTCTCCAAGTAATGCCCTAATCAGGAGAATCGCTCTCCATTGTATGACCAGTATGCCCCAACATTGGGTTACATCAGTCATGCCAGAAGGCCTGACCGATGTTGCTAGAGGCATGATTGTTTATTGATGCGTGTCTTACAAGATGGCGAGAGCAAGTTGCTCTGAGCCATCAGGGAGACATAGTGCCAGCTTTGGTTCACCAGTAAGAATGCTTTAATCAAGAACAGTACGGGCCAATGGTTGCCCTTTGATAGCCAGTGTGCCGCAACATTGGACGTACATTGGCCATGCCTTTTATGTGTGTGTGCTGCTAGAGGGATGATTGTTAGTTGGCATGCGAGTTGCGTGATGACAGGGCCAAGTTGCTCTGTGTGGAGAGGCACAGATGCCTGAAAATGAGACTGAAAACCTGAAGAAAAAGATTTGGGAATGGGGGCTCAAGTATTGCATATGTAAAAATTAGATACTTTTCTTTCTCTTCTTTTCTTACATTTCAACTCTGTATAAACAAATTTGTTTGTATAGCATGCAAATGGATGTTAGATAGCATGCAAATATACAGATAGCATGTGTTGCAAATATACAGGTTACTTTTGTTTTATAAATGCATGTTGGCTTCTTAAATCTTAATATAAGCCACAGTGTTCCCTGCCTCAGCATTCCCACTTTCTTCATTTTAACACGGTCAATTTGCAATAATTCAAGCTGGGATGATTCAGAATTTGTGAAAAAAATTCAAACAAATGTAGAAATTTAATTTGACCCGCTGGATTTTCGGTGCACCTTAAAAGCTTCCCAGTTCAACCAATCAGACTTCTGGCTTCCCATGACAAACCATTGCAGAAGTAATCTTCACAGGATATTGAAATTGCTTAGCTTCAATTAGAAACTTAATAGCTTCATGTATTGACATTGTTGTCAAAAACATAACCATTGCTCTAATCCCTGCTAATAAGCAAACTCCCTTTTGTGTTTGCAAATACCAAATTTTACATGTGACTTTACATGAAGAAACACCAAAATTTCATCTATGCAAGCATCCCTTCATACATGAAGCCATAGTCTTTATCTTGAACCACCAATAATTCAAGCTACCAATGAAAGCAGCAGGAACGTATCATCTGAGTGGGCTTGAATTAGCCTGAGTTGGCTGTTGTAATTAATGAGTATCTAGGGGAGAGGAGAGGGCACTGACGATGGATGATGAATGCGCCGACGCATTTGTTTTATTTAAGGATTCCAACAGCTCGCGGAGACCCTGTTCTGAAGTGCAAACATTGTTTAGTGGTTCCGACTTTTTTGTTCATAGCCAGGTTGATTGTTGACGAGCCAAATGATGTGTATATTGGTCCATGTGCATGAAGTTATGAGTGGCATACCAGGAGGCTTAACTCGATGGCGCAAGAGCAGCTGCTTGACAAGTACTGGGAAAGCGCGCACATCACTTCGTCATGGAGCGTTCACTCGTTACTACAGAGCACACACATTCCCCCGAAGTTCCTGTTTATAACTGTAGTTCTTTGTTGTCGCCATTTTCCCGGCTCTCTTTTTTGAGAGCCCTGCCCCACCTTGAAACATTTTTCTTTCTGCTGTTGCAGTTCCAAGAAACCAATTCCTGCTGTTCACCATCCCTTGGCTTGCATCGACTTTTGGCCATTTAGTCAAACATGCATGTACACTATGTAAACCTGTATGGAGTGGGGACGCTTTGTGTTCGCGAGAGCTCATCGTTCTGGCCTATGTGCTGAAATTGGAAAGAGACGCAAATCCAGCACATTGCCCCCAAGATTCTCAGTGCGTTGATGATGTTGCTTAATCTTGGAGGTCGTGCGTGCCGAGGAGCCATGATGGCTCTCGACATTCTAGGTTCTGCGTCGTTCCCAGCAAATAAGAATAGAGATGCGTTTTGTTTTTCCTTTTTTTTATGTCAAGGACGTCTGTTTTCGAGAGCGTTTGTAATGCGTCCACTGGTATTTTGAGCATAAAATTTTGCATGGAGGCTGCTATACGTCTACACTATTGGAAACTAGGCTTTTTACTCAGCCCAGAATTTCTTTGCAGTTGGACTATAAGTGTAGGAATACTACTTAGCAGGTGCCAGCATGATGTGGTTTGAACGCTTCCTTCTACAGTGGCGGTTCAAAGGCCAATTAGGTGATGTCCTTGACATTAAGCTGCTCTGTACGCAAGTGTTAAAGAGGCCCCAAAGTATCCTTTCCTGACTGTTTTTTTTGTTCCTGGAGCCTTTCCCTCTTCTGTTGTCATAACAAGCATGCTAAATGGAAGTGATGTGAAGGTGTCATTTCAATATCCTCAGAGAGCCACCGACGACTGTGGTGCGATTTTACCTTCCCTTTTGTCCATCTGCTTTTAGATGCTTTGGGTAGAAAGTGTCCATTGTTGCCTTCTGTCTTCAGCGATGCAATAGAAGGCCCTTCAGACACCACAGCGCCAACAAGAGATTACAAAGATGAGACCAAGACTGGGCAACACAAGAAGCATGCAGAGGGCACTTGCCGCTGGAATAACACTGGTGCTAAGGCTGCACAGGGCTCATTCTCTTAAACATGCTGTGCTTATGTAAACAGACGGGGCCTAGTGCAGACGGTGAGAGCAGACGAATGCGTTGACCTTTTCTTGTTTTTCGCTGTTCTCTACCTTGAGCAACAATCTTTGCAAAGGAACTTTCAGAAAACTCTGCCATTTCCATTAATCTTGCCTTCTGAGAAAAAGTGATGCCAGTAGAGTGTGTTGTGATTTTTTTGCCAGTAGTGAATGTAATGGCGGTGCTGCCGCATCTTTGTGATTTCGTCCTCTGAAGTTTGTCTGTAGTAACACTGTGTTCCATCGAGCTATTATGTGCATACAGAAATTATTTCCTATGCAGTACAGTGGGTGCTAACAAGAATGCCTGCATTGTCGCTTTGCTGATGGTGCATTTTGTTGTCCGTTCACTCATGACGTCCCGACTTAATTCTGGAGGTAGCACACTTCGTGTCTCGTTCAACTGGTGCAGCATGGCGGCATTTATGTGCTGCCACTAGTGTCACACGGTGCAGGCTCCATACAAAACAAACTGCAGTGCTGTAGAGTTCGGTGCTATCATTGCTAGAGGTAAGCCTGGTGCAGAAATTATTAAGCCACCGTAGGAATTGCTAGTAGTATGTGAATTTCTTTGCGACTTTGCGTGGATTTGTTGAGAACACAGATTACAGCTTCATCCCTTGTTCACTTCTGTTGTATTCCAGCCTGACATTGCCTTTTTGAACTGTCAGGTGTTCTACATTTGAAGCTGGTTATTTTGTGCAACTTCGAGTGCCTAAGTAAATCATCAAAATTCTGAGCACGTAACAGCCACTATGATTAGTATTTTCTTTTTCTGAACAGTTATCTTCACCACTGTGATTAGTATTTTTTTTTTCTGAACAGTTATCTTTGTTTGGTAATGTCCTGAAATTCATCTAATCATAAAAATTAAGTGTCTTAATGAGACAAATTTTGCCATGCAACAAGCTTGCTGTGAAATATGAGCCTCAAGAAGATTACTATAACAATCCATAAGGAGTGAAGTTTAAACAAATCTATATATTTCTCATCATTCTTGTGCTGGCTGAGCAGCTATACTGCATCGTACTACATCAGGCAGTGCATTCCAACTGCAGAGCCAGATAGGATTCTAAGTGTGAAGTTCTGTGCGCAGCAGCCCCTGCACTTTGTGTGTGAGGTTGCACAGGCCTTGTGGTGCAGGTTCTGTGTGAGCACCATTGAACTCCTGTGGACTAGTTATCAAAGCGAGTCAAATTGAACTTGTAGTAGTCTTAACATGCGTACCTGACTAACGCATTTTGCAGTACTATAAAGCTAAAAGAGGCTCAATGACAATAGTGACAGTAGATCAAGGTTGTGGTTCATGTCCAAAGACAGCATTTGTGCAGTGCCATGTTTATTATGCAATGGGGACGGGAAGGATGCATTTGTTTGGTGAAGGTGATAATCATTTTGCTGAAAAAGCCATTTTGAATATAGATGACCACCAACACCAGATTGTGCCCCATGGCGAGATTGCCCACGTTTGTGGGCTTTTTTTATACATGTGATTGTGTGTCTCAGTGCTGCGACAGGACGCCTGCATTTCGCTGGGTTTTCCAAACAAGCGTGGCTTAGTGTAGTGTAAGCACCACTTCAACTTTAAACACTAAATAAAGGTTTTTAGATTAAATTTTGGAAGAGGTAATTTAATGCACTCACACTCTTATTGAAAACCTAGAAGTTTTTTTTACATCCAGAGTATTGAACCATTGCATAGGAGCCTGTCTTCACCGCCTAGAATCGTGAGAATTTTCGTGTTCCTTGCCTGTCATTTTCCATTGGCCTTGCTTCCACCAAAATAAGAACACTGTGATTAGTTGCTGGGTTGACATTATGGGTGGGTGCATGTGTATGTTGTATGGCTGTCGCACATACCGAGGTATTAATTAATGAAGTGTAATCAACATGCATCGTGCTTGACACAATCCGGACAGCCACGCTATATCTTCGCAATAGAAAGTCATGCGGCTACACTTGGCTTGTTTAGAAGTGTCCTGGATCGAGTGCTTTAAATGGTGGTGTGGCTTGATACCAAGTACCGTCTCCTGCTTACATGTGCAGAAAAGTCTTTTGTGTGTTGTGGAAAGTACCGATCAGTATGCTCACTGTGAAGGAAGCTGCAGTGCAGCAGCTTCAAAGTTCGTTTCCCTACCACGTGTTGGCTCTGTTGCTCCCCGCATTTCATTCTTTGCTGCAGCTTTCAGTCCAAAGACGTGTCATACATCACCCTCTTGTGCAGTGTGTTTCATAAATCACATGCTCTCGTCACTTTTCTACGTCAAGTGCGTTAATGTGTGCCAGACATCTTCTGCAAGCTATCGATTGCATCATCTACAAGGACACTAGGATTCCAAGTGTTCCTGTCTTCAGGCTGCCCAGCACAACTTGGCACGGGGCACTCTTATAACGACAAGAAACTTATCAAGGCCCGAGAAGGGTTCACTAGTTTGCTTGAGAAAGAACTGGAATTTAGAGTTTTGTACATTCAACGAAACAGTCTCTTTGTTACGTGACACCGTCGGTGTTTGTTTTCGACATCACATGACTGTGCTGCTGCTGTGCACCGTTGAACACCTTGCAATTATGCAACATTTTTTTAGCAGCTCATACTACCCGACGTCGATTATCGTGTAACCTCGAGTGCCAAATGTGCCTTGTTGTTCCAGCATCACTTACTGTACAGCTCTTTCTTACAATCTTTTTTTTTTCTTGCCTTGCAAAAGATGGAAAGTGCTTTACATGTGTCTGTTGTCCTCCCATTGAAATGAGATTTGCCTATTTGATCAAGAGCATGTTTGGATTTTTCGAGAAATTTGTGCATTGGTTTACGTAGACTGGTAGTGTTCTCGTTTATCTAGTGCTTTCTTTTGTCAAGTTAGTTTATTTTGATATTGGCTGGTTTAGCAGCTTGTGGTCTCTTGAGATTTTCCAGTTTCAGATTGTGCAGTCGTGCCTCTTTTTTTTTTTTTTTAGCAACGGGATGTGAAAGTGGTAATGACGCTCAAGTGAATAAATGATGTACATACATTGGCATGGCCTGATCTTGAATTTGCATGTGGTACACAAGAGCTCTGCAGAACATGTTCCGAGAAACACGGTGGGGGCTCCCTTTAAAGAGCAAGGCTAATGTTGTCAAACTAAAGTGACGCGGTACTGCTTCACAACAGCCGGAGTGTCACTTTTGGTAAGAACAGACTATTTACTAGCGAGAAAGGGATGTCATTGCAGGACAGGAATGGTGCTGAAAATATATGTATGAATATGTCGCAGAAAATTATTAAACATGTCTGTTTACACACGGTTGGTATGTTGCCACGCGAATGTTTTTTGTCTTTTATTTATCTCTTTAATCAAGGTAAACAGAGGGAACTTGAAGCGAAGCTTCATGGTCACTTTCTTTTGTGTGTACCAGTCAACACTTGCGTACCATGCACTAGCTTTTGGCTACAGTTCGCAACTGTTCTTGTGACTTTATTGTAAACTTTTCATCAGATTAAGACTGAATTGAAAAGGTCAATCTTGTTGGAGTTTTCATTTATACTACCCTTTCATTCTCCTGCCAAGCATTAAGTAGCAGAGTCTATTCCCAGCCTTGCTATCTGCATTCCTATGGGGCTGTGCTTTGAGTGCTTGTGAACTCTAAGGTAGTTTAAATTTCACAGCTCAGAATTAATCGGGCTGCTTCGAATTCACTTTCCAACTGCTATTTCGCTGCCAGCAGCAATAACCTTGATGGGGAAAATGGTCCACAGAGCAAGTAGCAGGAACGTGCAGGCATTTTCAGCTGTGCACATGGCTGATTAATGGGAGCCACTACACAGTCGCAACCTGGGCGCTAGTTGTGGTTGTTAAAGGAAAAGTGGCTGGGAATACTCTGCCATGGATGTGTCTCATAACTGTTCGCTCAGGCAGACACTTGGACACATGAAACAGAGTGCCGGTATAATGGAGGCGCCCACAAACGCATTCAATACTGTCCCCACACTTCAAACACTACGTGCAGAGTTTTCCTGGCAAACCTGCTTGCATGGCATGTGGTGGCTCTTGGGAGAATGCTCACATTCTGTGGGATCGTATGAGGAGCCGTCCAGGCAAGCATAGCCAGTCTCTCGTATACCCACAGGCCTGCGATACTTTGACAAGTCGCTGTTGGCGAGTATTCTAAGATCACAAATGTAAAATCCTTAAATTGGAATACGAACTGAACAAGCAGGACTAGTTGGCGCATACTTGGGATATTCAGTCTGTTGCAATCTCTTTTCCTTTCCCTTAATTCGGGAGGATTTGTCACAAGGCATGAAAGTCCTACTCGCATTGTGCTGAATGTTATCAACTGCAGAGACTAAGTTGTGGATGCTTTGCTCATATTATGTAAATGTCTGCTTGCATCCAAACTTCCCCAACCCTTGCTCCATGTAGGGTGGTAGAAATAATATTGAAATGATCACCTAGGATGGCTTACTTGGGATCAATGAAAACTAACAGTTTAAAGGCACATGTTAAACCTGCACTTGCCCTTCACAGGAATTAGTGCAAAACAGCATTTGAAGTGCAAAGACTCGAGGGGCTTAATACGATGGCAATATAATTTTTCAGTATCCATCTAGTGCCACACTGTGAGGCAAGAGACTCTGTGCTCGGCATTGAATGCTAATTTAATCATTACGTTACAGCAGCAAAGGTTTGACATAACAGTAGCGCATGTCATGGACTAGTGACACTCCAATACGACAGCCATAGCGACGTCTTTGAAAGCTCTCTACAAGGAACATGAAAGCTTGTTTTCCTGTCGGAGGCTAGACGCGAATGTATTGTAAAAACCAGAAGCAAGCTTTTACATGTCGGTGCTGGGTGCATTCTACAAAGCCCAGCACATTTATTGACAGGCTCAAGAATGAGAATGTGCAGTGGTAGTGTACAACAAGAACGAGTAGAACATGAAGCTTTCTTCCAGGCCACAAAAGTTCCTCACAGCACCTTGTAACGTCCCCTGTTGATGGGTTGGTATGAATGCTGCATTTTGACCATCTCTTCCTTGATGAGTCGAATGATCTCGGCCCGTGCTTTGCTGACAGCAAGTTCGCTCGTGCTTTCGATGGCGAGGTACAACTTGCGGTCTCCACCCTTGGCCTCCTTGCCTGGAGGGTAGTAAGTGCCACGTACCGTGATGCCAGCTTCCGAGTACTCGCTGATCTGGGCCATGGCTTCTTTAGACGTGACCTTCCACCTCGCTTGCTGGGGGAAGTCATTGATCTCCAGCTCCTCCTCGTACTTCTGGAATCGCTCCTTCTGTGGTGGTGGCTCCGGAGGCTCTTCCTCGATGACCTTGGGCTGGTAGTTGAGCTTGGCGTGTAGCTTCTCAGCTCGCTGTTCTGCAAGCGTCTTGGCCGATATCACTGGCGTCGGGAGCTCCGGCACATACTGTCCACGCATCATAGCCTCGGTCGCCGACTGTGCCGTCATCATGACTTCTGGCGCTGGCGTGGAAGGTGCACTAAAAGTCCGTGTCATGTTGATGCGACACGCCAGCATGCGTGCCATCTCCAGCTTCTCGGAGACGGTGCCACTGGGAGCTGCAGTGGCAGTGGCCGCGCCCAGTGGGACAGCAACACCAGGTACAGTACCGGGTACACCCGGCACAGCCTGTGCAGGCACTGCTTGTCCGGTAACAGAGGGACCAGGTAAGAGTTCCTTGATGCGCTTCTTGGGTGCAAGCATGGACTCAATCTCACGGTCAATGTCACCTTCAGCATCTTCATCATCGGAGTCTTGCATGCCAAGCGCAGCTCTCTGGAACTTCTTCTTTTCGGACTTGAGATGCGATTCGGCCTCATCAAATTTGAAGCCTTTACCGGAGAATCCGCTGCCTCCCCTAACTTTCTTGCCTTCTGCCTCCTGTCTTGCTTTGTACTCGTCAAAGAGTTTCTGCAGATCTTCTGGTATGGGGTTACCACTAAGTTCTAGTGCCTTAATGACATCAGCACAGTAACGCCCCTGATCTTCTGTGATGAAAGTGTAAGCGTACCCCTTGTTTCCAGCACGTCCTGTCCGACCACAGCGGTGCACATAATCTTCATAGTGGTTTGGGCAATCGAAGTTGACAACGAGAATGAGGTGCTTCACATCCAACCCTCTCGCCGCCACGGACGTGGCTATGAGGACGCCAACTTTACCTGCCTTGAAGTCAACAATTGTAGAGTCACGATCAAACTGGTCAATTCCACCATGGAGAGCCATGGCATTGTGGGAGGCCTTCATAAGGTCCTTCAAGAGAATGTCCGCATGCTCCTGCTTGTCGACAAACACAATGGCACTGCCTTTATCCTGGTACAGACCCAAAAGTTCCAGAAGCTTAAAGAACTTGTCGTCTTGGTTGAGAATGACAACGTGCTGTTCCACATCTTTGCACACAACACTCCTTCCGCCTACCAGGATTTCAATAGGTTTGATTAAGATACGCCTAGCAAGAGCCTCCATCTGCCGCGGAAAGGTAGCGGAAAACATGACAGTCTGCCGGTCGGGACGTATAGAGTCAATGATGCGCATCACCTGAGGCTCGAAACCCATGTCAAACATGCGGTCGGCTTCATCCAAGACTACATAAGTGGTCCTACGGAAATTGGTCACCCTACCATTGTTGGCAGCCAGCATATCAATCATGCGCCCTGGGGTGCAGACAATGATCTCAGCCCCACGTTTTAGGTCCGCAATCTGTTCGGAAATGCCTGTGCCACCATACACACAAACGACACGCAGGCCAAGCGACTTTGTGAACTTCTTACAATCCTTGGTGATCTGCATGGCAAGCTCTCGAGTCGGAGTCATGATGACGGCAATGGGGCCATCGTCATCTTCCAATGGTGCCTGATCCAAGATGTGTCGGAACATGGGCAGAAGGAATGCGAGTGTCTTGCCCGACCCAGTCTTTGCGATGCCGATTATGTCCCTGCCAGACATCACAGCAGGTATGGCTTGCGCTTGAATGGGAGTGGGCTTCTCGAACCCGTGCTTCTTCAGCAGTTCCAGCACTTTCTTGCTGACCCCACACTGGGCCCAGTTACGGATGGGCTTGGGGCATCCCTTGCCACGTACCTTGATGCCCTCCAGCTCGGCACGCAGTGTCTCCACTTCACCCTGCGTCATCTTTGCTTGCTCGGGCACCTCAATGTAAAAATTCTTGCGGAACGGTGCATACGAGATGTCCTCTATAGAGACCGAAACCGGTTTCTTTGACTTGCCAGCCTGCAGGTTGTTCATAGTCGTTTGCAGGTCTTCTGTCTCCTCTTCAGACGAATACTCCAAGGCGTCAACGTTCTGTTCCATGAGCTCGCCTTTCTTCTTGTCCTCTTTCTTCTTGGCAACGCCCATGATTACCGTAACCTTGTTGTTAGCCTTCTCGGGCGCGGATGCGGCCGTGGTTCCATCCGTCTTGAGCGCCTTGTCTTTTAGCTGCTTCACCTCGTTCTGGATTCCCATCATGTACGCGTCCAAAGGGTCGATGCCGTCGTCCTCCTCCTCTTCCTCCTGCTTGGCCTGCTCGGCTTCTTTCTTGACCTCGACATCCTCGGTCTTAGAATCGGCATCGCCTTCGTCAGGATCCACCTTTTTCTTCAGCGACGGAAGGCTGGGTTCGTCGTCTGGGTCGTCCTTGATGGGTGGAGGCGGTCCTGTGTCGTCCTCTTCGTCGTCTTCGAGGCTCCACTTCTTTCCAGGCAAGGCTAGGATCAAAGTCGCGGCGACCGCCTCTTCAGTCTTCTTGCGCGCCTGACGCCACTTTTCGATGCGCTCGCGCCGCTTCTGCATTTCCAGGTCGAGTTGCTGCTGCTGCGCGTTCTTATCTAAGGTGGTGTTTTCGGCAGCGGCGATGGCTCCGGCGACGGCGGCGGCCGCCGCTGCAGCGGCAGCTAGGGCACTCGTGGCGGACGTCGTCTGCTCGCTCTTCTTGTCGTCGCGGTCGTGGCTACGCGAGCGCTTGCCGTCATGACTCTTGGAACGGCGGTCACGGGAGCGCGACCTCGAGTACGACCGCGAACGGGAACGGGAGTAGGTCCGTCGGCCGCGCGAACGTGATCGACGGTACCTCTCCCTTGACCGGCGGCGGTCGCGCGACCGGGAGCGTCGGTGCCGCTCGATGCTCCGGCGCCGTCGGTCACGGCTTCGGGATCGGTTTCGGCGCCGTCGGCTGATCCTCTCGGGAGAACTGGACGAACTCCGAGAGAGCGATCGCCGTCTCTTCTTGTCGCGCGCCATTGTCGAGGACAGGGGCGCAGGGAATCCAAAGCTAACTGCTGGTGCGACGCACGCTGCTTGTTTTTAGAACTGACACAACGCGGAACAACCGAGTCAAGTCATGGTCGCGACGACGAGGATGTACGACGAGGTCAACCGCTGTGGAGGACTTACAGACTCGTATCAAGGGCACACGACAACACTTCGCCACGATATGCTCATGAACACCTCACAAACGAAAAGATTACGTAGGCGCCATTTTGAACGTGTTCCGCAATCGGAAGCGGAACTTCTGCCAAACGTCGGGTAGTAGCCCTTAAAAATCAACTGCAATAATTTTATTAAATATAGTGTTTGTATTTTTTATTATTCATTTTTATATAGACGTTGTTGTTTTTACTACATTTATATTTCTCTTAATTACTGAGGCGCATTAAGCCAAGCTGAGAAGCTTCAATGGCTTCAATTTCAATCCGAAAGAACGAAAAGGTGCGCGATTTGAAATGTTCTAGCGCGAGGCCCACGCGTAGTTCAGTTCTGTGGAACGCAGTCGCGCTCAAAATTCTCCATTTATTTCTGAAACAGAGCAAATCGACTTGGAGCAAAATTTTCGGTGACGACAAGCGTCAGCACTTCCAGGCTGCACCCACCGAGACGACGTGCTAAAACTCGCAGTGGTAGGTGTTCGCTCCTTCGCATGGTGTGAGTGATGTACAAAGCATTACGCCTTGTGATTAGCGCACCGAGTTATTACTGCATCCATCGCTACATTCGCATACGTTTGACATTTTAGCATCAGGCTATAGTAATGCCGTGGCTATGGAAATGATGCTGTGCCCACCTGTCTGGGCGAGAAATTTTCCGAATCCGCACTCTACGGTGATGGAGTTGTGGCTTGAAGGCATTGCGTTCGACTGCAACGACACCACTCCCTCCCCTCCTCTGAAATGTGATTGACACTCAAAGGACACATTTTAAACATGTTTTTACATTTGTATACGCGAACGTGATACACATGAGCTGTACAAGTAAGCATGCCTACTACCCAGATGGCGTACGTTCGTACATTGGTGTTTTCATCGTAATAGCGCTTTAGCTCCAATATCCTAGCGCAGTGGAATGGCATTTTCAGCGGGATACAACTGTGTCCACACAAATAAAAAAACTGGGGTGTTCCAAAACGCAGATGCATAGCCAAGACACACTGGATAAGGAGGCCTCAGGGTTTGCTGGTATGCTGTCCCACACGGTCACTACCGGTGCGCAACTACAACGGCTACATTGCAATGTCATCATCTTTATTTAACTCTGCACTAGAGGTAGGCGATTGTGTAGAAGGCCACTAGACAGACGAACTCAAAAGCAAGGAACAAGAACGCGACGACATGAGCGTAGCTGCCCACGTTTCTTGAGGCTAATTGGATCAAACATTTCCGGTTGCGATAGACTTTGTGCCCACTCCGCGACGCTCCAATGTACGATGAGAGCGCGAACTGACAATATCCTGACGTCCGCGCAAACGTGTTTGTCAACATCCGGGTGCACGTATATCGACGTGCATACGACAACGGGATTAGCTCACTATATGGCGCGCATCATGCTCACAGAGCAAAACCCCGGATATCACGTGCTGCACGACGCCGGCCGGCCATCCCGACTAGTCCTGACTTCGCAGCAGCCTCATCTGTGGCAGTTTCCATAGCTGATACTGACGCCATCCGCTGAGTTTCTATAGCCATCGAAACTGCCACTCAACTCCCTAGCATCCACGTTTCAAGAACATGCGCGGCCAGTCAGACCCTGTCGTCAACGGAAGCTGTCACCTAGCTCTACTTAGAGATATGGGCCTTGAGATCTGACACTTTACTGGCCAGCGCACATGGTACCTTCGTTCTCTCTATATGTAGTCAACATTTAATTAGGCGTTTTAACAACAGTAGTGTTAATGTTTCTTTTCTGTCGCCCTTGTGTAACATTGTTGGCTGGACCTCTCAATGTGCGTCTGTTTTCCCCACCAAGATACCGCATTTAAAAAACTATCCGTGCCATGTATAGAGCAATTAGGTATGTTTCATGCTGGAGCCAATAGCTTCCCTAAACAGTACAAGTAGGGACAGGTCTCCTTGTTGAAACATTGGCTCCATCCCGAGACATTTCTTTTTCAACACACGTTGATTACTTAATCTCCGCATTCCTGTGAATCTCTAAACCAAATCATAATGTGATTTCTTTCTGCACAATTTCATTCCCACCTTTCACTCCATGACAGAGTGGCAATGTAAAGCTGTGCACTCACATCTTCCAGGTGCAACCAGAAGTTGATTCACTGATAAAATGCATGCTTGACTGGTTGATTGATATCATATCAATGTTCTGCTCCTTTATACATGGTGGAGCTACTCCATAAAAACTGTGAGGTGTTGCACATATTTTACCTGTGCGATGGTTCGCATAGAGTACAAGAGGATTTCGGTGCAGGCTGAGCTTCTAGAGCTGACAGCTTGGCCCGAGTTCAGTGTTGGCGAATCGAGCAGCAGCATCAACCATGACCCGGCTGGGAGACCATAGCGAGGGTGACTGCATGGACATGCTATGCAGCGAGTCGGTGGACCTGCCCCCGGAGGGTGCCGGTGCCATGACTCTCTCCGTGGACTCCTACCCCAAGGAGTCGCTGGAGGTACGAGTGGGACAGTGCTGCACAGCTTAACGTACTCAACACTAAGGAAACACACTACAGGCGTTTCATCTGGCAGATGATTCTCTGAAACCTCTATGTTTGTTTCGGTGGCGGAAAAGTCGCGGTTTTTAGTGGATGATTTATTTATTTATTTATTTATTTATTTATTTATTTATTTATCTTGTAGTGAAGAGGAATGCCTGGCGCGGGAAAGTATGCTTATGCACTATATGACAAGTCCCACCAGAAAGTTTCTGCAGTTACTTTTTTTTTTTTTTTTTCGTCGGGAGTGGGGTTACGCTACGGCGGAGTCCGGACCCTCCCGCGCGGCCTTTCTCGTGGTGATTTACCGGTTCACCTTATGCGGTGCAGTAAGTGAGTATAAGTGAACTAGAATATAGCTTCTGTACGCGCTCTAAGTGGTGGTGATGCTACTTGCAGATCGTTGTAAACCATCCAATCGGCCTTCTGGGCGCCTCGATTCCTTCAATTGTAGAGCCGTTCACAATACATAGCAGTGATAGGAATTCAAGAAAGACATACACAATCCTCCCTTGTGCAAGTCATTTCTTTGTGTAGTCGTTGGACTGTACTGAATAGGCACAATGCAGAGGAAGGCATTTATAGAACTATACATCAAGCAACAAAGTCTGAAATCAGAAAGGGAATGGTTTGCGATTTTTCGAAGCGCGGTATACTTTACTGTTTGAATGTGCAGTAAAAGAATTTCAGACGAGGACTGAGCGTGCAAAGTGTGTGAAAATGATTGTGAAATCGATGAGCATGTTCTGCCCAGGAGAAGGCATGCACACTCAGCTATATAATCTTCTGTCTGTCTTTACATGATTTGTAAATTGGGTGCTGTTGCAGTTTGGTGTCAGCTTGCAAGACAGGTGCATTTATAGGGATATAATTTCACATTATCCATGAAGCGATTAATTTGGGTGTATTTAGCCTGCTTGAGACCTTGTGCTTTAAGAACAGTAGGGTAAATGTAAATGAAGCTATGATGCTTTGCGAAAATAGTAAAAATACGACTGGAAGATTCGTGACGCAAGAAAAGGGTAAACATGCAGGTACAGCAAACTCTTTTATTTTGAATAACGCAACATAATATGAAATTCTGGGGACTTACGTGCTGAAACCACGAATTGATTCTGAGGCATGCCATAGTGGAGTACCCCGATGAATTTTGAGAAGAAAAGAAGTATTAAAAGATTAAGATGCACTAGAAAGGTAAGAAAGGATGAGTTTGGTGACGTTGTGCCACCGTCCCGTTTGCAAGGGGTTGCTCCTTTCTGCATTAGCAGCAGCAGCATGATCCAGGCATTAATCCTCCCTGACAATGCAAGAGGAAGCAACAGGCGCTTTATTACATTTCCTCAAATCGGCAGGTGCCTGCATCCATTTATAAAACCACTGTGCACTATCACACTTGCATACAACTAGTGCTCTCTCGATGTTTCCTTCTTTCTCTCTTATCACCGCTTTATCCCCTCCCAGCAGCGCAGGGTAGCAAACCAGCCGTTCCTCTCGTGGGCCTCCCTGCTTTTTCTTTCTACTTTGTTTCGTTTTGGAATGAAGAGGCAACCACTTCACTGATCTTTAATCAGGGCTTCTAAAGGGTCACAGACGTCTACCAGACATGTTTCTTTTTCTTCTTTCCCTCATTCATTAGTTTTTTCTCTCTCTTTGTTAAATTTCGTCATTCCGCTTCTTTCGGCCACTCTTCCTCTGCCTGTGCCGGTATAGGTGATGGACTTGATGCGTCGCCAGGGCTTTCTCTGCGACGTCGAGATCCGCGTCGGCTCGGAGTCGTTCCCAGCACACCGGCTCGTGCTGCTGGCCATGTCCCCGTACTTCCGCGCCATGTTTGCTGGGGGGCTGCGTGAGGCTGCCATGCCCGTGGTGCAGATTCAGGGCGTTGGGCCATCGACCATGGCGAGCGTGATGCGGTTTGCCTACACCGGCTCCATCTGCATCGACCAGCGAAATGTGTGCCAGCTCCTGCCAGCCGCCACCATGTTCCAGGTATGGCGTCGCGGAGCACTGCTTTCCTGTAGGCACCGAAGACAGCTGCGTTTTTGTGCAGAAGGCCAATATAGTCGCAACCACGCAATTTAAGACAGACAGGATCCCTGTGCTGACGTTTATAAGGTGGTCCAATTAAGGTTCTTTCAATTCTAGCTTCGCGAATAGGTGCCCAGATGGCACTGAAATACACTTGTATTTAGATTTACATGTACAGGCTCCCTGGTAACATGTACGGCAGCTCTGCTTGCATTCATAGTGTCTCGATGTCCTCCTCAACCGCTGCTTGAGGAGAAAATCCAGGCACCCTACTTGCATTTTGACACTAGCGTTAAAAGCTAGCAGGTGAGAAAGCCGAGAGAGACCTATTGAAAGGCACAAAATATGTGAGGAGGGGAACGGCGGGGGACAGCACGGTAGAGAGCTAGGCTTATAAGTAGGATGCCCCAAATGCACGACAATATAAACATTCCAGCAGCACTGCTATACCTGGACATACATCGAACTTGGTCCACGGCAACGATAATCTCTAGATAAATTATTTCATTAATGAATCCTTACCAACTAGCTCAGCTTTCTGTCTTTCTAAGTTTCTGTCGTTCTAGATAAATTAACTTAATATAAATAAGGGGCACAGCTGGTTGTTCTCACAAGACGTCATGCCATGCAACGCTGGCCTCCCCAGGTGAACCACATCATCGAGGCCTGCTGCAACTTCCTCGAGAAGCAACTCGACCCGAACAACTGCATCGGCATCGGTGACTTTGCCCTACAGCACGGCTGCACCAAGCTCTACATCAAGGTCAACGAATTTATCGACCAAAACTTTGCCGCCGTGAGTATACAGTGCGCAGTATGCACATACAGTCTACCCTTGTTACACCGGACCCGCATACAATGGACCCGCGTACAACAGAATTTCGGATATAACCGACCATATTTCAGCCTTAGTTTGTTCTACCTATTTTATTAACACCATGAAATTCGCTTCTAATGGACCACGCTAAAATGGACTATCGGCTACAGCGGACAAAATTTGCGGCGATCTTTTTTCAAAATCAATCGAGCGTATAAAACACACTTTTGCCGTATCGACGCAGTATGACAACTGACTTGCAAGGGTCAGCTGACGCTCGCAGCTCAATATCGCGCGTATCGACGTGTTTGAGCGCAATATCGTGCTCGAACACGCCGTCTTCTTTTGGAGGAGGAGGGGGGGGGAGGGGTAGGTTCTACTCTGGCGGCTGCTGCTTACGGCGTGGCCTCTGCATCTTGAAAGCATTCTGCGATGTGGACGAAGTGTTGCCCAGTGCCGGTAAGTTTGTATGCGCTGTGCTTTCGATGTTTTTCATGTTGAAGCGAAAGACAACACGAAGGTCAATTCACTTGCTTCTGCTGCCGTCATTATCTTGCTTAATTTGCTATCGCAATCGATGCTTCGCCTTTCAGGTGAGACTGTGACTTTTTTGTTCTTTACTTTGGACGTTAGTCACTCGCTCTTTGCAATAAAGTTGTTAGACATCGCGACGAAAGTTTCGGAAGGGAGACGTTCTGGATAACACGGGTGCTTTTTGTCGGATTATCGGGGTCCGTTGTAACAAGAATCGACTGTATTAAATGAAGGCTGTTTGGCTTTTCCACAGCCAGCCGCATCTTGTTAAATTCACTTGTAATTTTTTCCAGGTTCTTATTGCGATAGCAATTATATGGACAGTACAGGCGCATTTTTGCCGTCGGCATTGCCGTGACGTTCCTTATAAAGTCTAAGGGCGGTCACGTCGTCACCGCGTACTGTATGCTGTATGTGCAAGTGGAAGCGCGCGAGGAGAACCAACAATCGCGGTGAAGCTTCGTTCGCTGCTGCTGCTGCTGCTGCTGCGCTTCCTCATGCTATCATTTTGACAGCGAGTGCCCGCGGCCGTCAAGTGTGATGTGTTCATGTTTGCCCGTGCACGCAAGCACCATGCTTGCTAATTTAGTTAGTGAGTGAATGTTTGCAAGTTTATACGGCCGATAAAACTACTATCCTTACTTCGTATAGCTGTCTACCAATTTGCTATTGCAATCAATGCTTCGCCTTTAGGGCGAAACTGCGACTTTCTTTATTCTGTCCATAAAACAACTGTGCGGACAAGTCCTTCTGCTGTAGATACGAGTGAGTGACCTGTTATTATAAAGTCAGACATTGTTATGTTTGCATTGGCGCGCTAAGATGAAGAAAGAAGAAGAAAAAGAAATACGATGCCTCAAGCAACTTACTAGTTGTCTCAAAGACTAAATTATTGTGCTAAATTCATAAATTGCACAATAGGTGACTTTAACGGAGACAATAAGGAGGCTTATTATAAAATAAGCCGGCTTAAAGGCAATTGAATATTGTTATCTGAGCATTTCTTCCTGCAACATCTCACCTCTTGACATCCCAGTTTGCGACGACATCCGTCCAAGACCTAATAAACTAAACGTTAAAGAAGATGAGGGCGGAGGAGGACGGGAATTGTGTACGCATGCGAAACCAATAGACTCGTTATGCCAGCTTTTGTGGACTTTTCTTCCATGAGTGACAGCCGTCTCTCGGAATATGGTGTGGAATCGGCTGTGCGAAAGGAGAATTCATGATCGCCTCAGCACCCAACATTTTCTAACACAAGAAAAAAAAAAGTCTGCAATCATTATACATTGTGCAGTTTCCCTTCAACTACACTTGGGCATTTTAAGTATGAACCATTATATCCAACCCCCTTATACATTTGCATTGTTTACAATGCCTACATGATCATCATTCTTTTTAGCCACGCTGTTTCATAATTTTAACACTAAGCTGCTTTCTTTTGTAACCAATTAAAAGCACTCAGGCATCCATATTACTTACAATCTCTACTGGAACAAGCGTGTCAATTATACATTACTAAATAATGCTAATCTCATGCATGCTCGGTTTCCTAGGTGGCAGCTTTTTTTCTGCCACCGTTATACCATCAAGCCTCTATAAAACGTTAATGGGGCCTAAGCTTGAGTATGCCTGCACCAATTCAGGTCGAACTCGGGCAGTATTTATACAGATACCGCAGAGCAAGTATTTAGCAGAGAAGCTCGCTTCATTTCGTATTATTTTTTGTCATCATTGTGTTGTGTCAAGAATGAAATAAAGCCGTCATTTACTGCAATTACTTTCTCGCCGCAAACTTCTACGTCTCGCCCTTTCCACAAGGTATATTTGATGAATCCCATCCTCAGATACTATAGTCAGC
The DNA here is from genome assembly GCF_050947875.1 of Dermacentor variabilis. NCBI lineage: Eukaryota > Metazoa > Arthropoda > Arachnida > Ixodida > Ixodidae > Dermacentor > Dermacentor variabilis. The sequence continues at coordinate 69,631,603 of NC_134577.1, forward strand.
GACAACCTAAAAATTACAAACTTGCTTCACCCACAAAAACGCATTGCGCACCTGTCCTTCACTTCTGAAAGATAGCCATGCTAGCTGGAGCCTGCTCACAGCTTAATGACTTTTCTCTGCTAATTTATGGGCTAATTGGAAAATAAAAGCTCACTGTTTTATTCTAAAATATCTTTGGCTGAGCGTGATACAGGATAGCACATATAATTTGCCTTGGATATTCATACTTCGTCCTAAAACTAATGACACAAAGACAGATCTGTACGGGTAAAACAGTTGTTTTAAACAAGCAATATCGCTTGGGTTGTACACAATTGCCTGCTCACTCTGAAGGACAGGCACATTGCTTGTTTGTGGGTGTAGCTTGTTTGTAATCTTTAAGTTGTCACCGACTATAGCTGTCCTATCGTCCATTATATATACAGGTTGTTCTACATAACTTGAGCCAAGGTTATAAAAATGAAAGGCACTCCGAACGTGAGTTGAGCCGAATGCATAATGTTGGCACTGGCCTAGAGTTACTCAGGCTATCTTTTATTTTCCCCTTAACTAATAGATTAGTTATGTTCAATTAATCTACTTTTTAAGTATTGGCTGCAGATCCCAAGTGTGATACGCAGAGTTGTAGAGCACCTTGAGAAACCTCTCAATAAATTGTTTCCAACACAATATATCTCACATGGTCCTTTCTTCTGCGTTCCAAAAAAAAGCCTGCGAAATATGAAAAAAAAAACACCATGTTACGGGGCGCTTGCGCACTGTTATTGTGCTGCTCTCAAGCGTGCTATGGATAAACAAGGTCGGTTGCAGCGAGACTGGCCCGCGACAGAGAGTTACGCCTTGTGTAGGTATCTGGCCATGCGGCTCTTTTCGCATGACGGTGCCAATGCATATTGGTGTCGCATTATAAAGCTTTTCCTGACCAGAAAAAGCTATTTTCTTTTTTTTTTCTTTTTTTTTGTAACAAGCGGTTTATCTCGAACATAGTAGCACCACATTGTATCATCTTGCTCAATCGTCAAGCTTGCTTTACACTGTTTTCTTGCATGAAATTTAATCTCATTACCCCTTTCTAGTGCAAAAATATTGTCTGTTTAAGTTAGCACAGGACTATTTTGGTTCAACACACTTTCAGACTACCAAAGACAACTCGGAAGACATCACTTTATCAGCATGGAAATGAAAGTATTGTTATAAAAAAAATGCAGGAACACCTGTAAACATTTTATTGCACCTTTGTACATCTACCCTCCTTCCCTTTTTTTTCATCGTAGCATAATACTTATGAGGCTCAGAAAGAACGAAATATATAGAAAACGGTGATCTAAGCAAAGGTTCTCGCCTGGTTTTATCATGCCAATTGTCATCGCTGGATGAATCCCACCTTGAAAATGTACTCGGTATCCAAGGCAGCAGCAAATGCAGAAAGGGTTATGCTGAGCCGACTAACTTGCAGGGGCAAGCTGTGTCACGACGGGAACAATTAAGTTTAAAACTATTTTGCTAAGGTCAGCACTGCGGCACAAGACTACATAACTTGTTTTGCCCACTAATTTTGTCCGCCCTTCTATCGGACGCTCCAGATTGCATTTTGGATCAGTGCTGCTAAAGCAATGCGTGTATTAATGTACCGCAACGACCATCTCATTTCCGGAGAATGGCATCAAACGTCTTTCATGGTATGCTTAAAGGGACACTAAAGTGAAACATGATTTCTTCTGCATCAGTAAATTACTGTTCTACAACACCAAAAACACCACTCTTACAACGATGAGACGTTTGGTAAGCCAGAAAAAGCGCAAGAACGAAATACGGATGGCGACGCCTACTTGAGTTCCCGCACCTGGGCGCTGTGATGTCTTGGATGTTGATGGCATCTTCTAGGGCCTACTAATTATATGTAGCGGTACAGATTGACTACATTGTGTTCTAAAGGAACCAAATATTAAACATGGCAAGTTTCGGAAACCTTTATTCAGCCAACGCGGCCCAAATGCGAAAACATACTTTGGAATCCTTGATGTCACGTTGACGTACCGGCGCTGGGGTTTTGGCGCGAAATGCAAATACTGATATTTGCACCTTCATTTTCTCATCTAACAATCAAACTATTTTTTTGAAATGACTGCCTGCGGGGTTCTCAAAAAATGCTCCATTAGTCTAAACTGATTTGTTTCGCTTTAGTGTCCCTTTAACGCGCTGTTCAGCAACAAAACTGGAATGTCTTTGGCCAACGGAGCAGGCGACCGAACACACAGCATGCGCTGGACAAACAGATTATTACAGTGCATATGTATAATAGCTGAAGGCCAAATGCTGCAGTTCATTATCGAAAAAGGGCCGGCAAATCACTATGAGTGTGCCACAACGGAACAGCAGTGTTGAGCAACCAAAACCGTACATGCACGTGTACACACTGATGACCATAGCAGATGATGTTGGGAGCAATCGACAGTAAGTGTGGCGACGACGGCGACTCCGCTCGATTTCGCTGGAAATAGTGTCCTCGAACAATACCTGTATACTGTTACTGATATACTGATATACTGTAAAACCTGCAGACTCTCATTTCAAAAGCTCGAGCAGAGCAGCTCAGCCGACAGCGCCAAGTTGCCTTCACCTAGCAAGCGAGCGCACGGCGCTGCGGCGGAGTCCCCCCTTTGACGTCACATGCGAAAGGGCGCCACTAGAAGATCCTGGGGCTAGTAGGACAGCTTTTGTGTACTGAGCTTTCAAGTACCTTGTTTAGTTAAAGAGGCACTAAAGAGCAATAATAAATCGGTCTCATAATTCAAAACGCTATATTCATTCATTTGGCAGGGTCAGTTTGTGATACTATTTAGTAGAGAAAGTTTTGAAACATAAATTTTGTTTCATTTGTACTAAGCGCGCCGAATGTCAGTGCCGTTGCGTCAGTGTGACGCCACAGATTTCAATGTATTTTTTTTTCTCTCATTGGCCAGGTAAAGTTCTTAAAACTTGTTTTAATTCTTCTTTCGTGTGTTTAGAACACAGTGTATCTTTACCGATTATAACCTGTCAGAGTGTCTAATGTCGTGGTGAGCTAGTCGAGAGAACTCTCCTTATTTCATTTGTGTCTTCTCCGACTTGCCAAGCCTCTTCTCAAGGTGAGCGTGACTTCCTTGCTATCGTGAAACCATAATTTGCTAATAGAGCTTATTATTACCCTGTATAGTGTCCATCTCTACTAGGGCACTTATTTCTCATAGCCCTTGTGCTTCTCCGGCACCGAGCCGAACTGATCACTGTCCATCCATTTGTGACTGCTTGTCTGTCTGTCCGTTCATGTCTGTCCGTCCATTTCTGCCTGTCCATCTGTCCATCCGACCAAACAACCCTCCGTTGCCCAGGTGTCCGAGGGTGAGGAGTTTCTGGGCCTGACCGCGAGCCAGCTGGTGGCCTTGGTGCGTCACGACGAGCTGAACGTGCGCTGCGAGTCAGAGGTGTTCAACGCCGTGCTGCGCTGGGTCAAGCACGACGAGCACCGCAGGCGCGCCAAGATGGCCGACGTGCTGTATGCGGTGCGCTGCCACTTCCTCACGCCGCGCTTCCTGATGCACCAGCTGCAGACCTGCGACCTGGTGCGCAGCCTGCCCCAGTGCAGCGACTATCTGCACCGCATCATTCAGGTACATGATCTGCTCAGACATGCACTCCAGTCGGTGCCTCTTATCACATGCCCCTTTCGGTTCAACATGTTAAAACATGGCAGAAAAGCACGGCACTTATATTATGCAGCGACGGTCGGGCCTGCAAGATATACGATGCTGACATTCAAACGAAAGCCCGCATGCCCTTCTTGGAGGAGGAGCTCCTCTCCCAGACAGATGTATACGATGTATGAGATGTATACGAGGCTGTCGCCTCGTATACATATCACGTACGTGGTACACAAATAGGGAGCAGCAATGTTTACACTTGTTCCCATGGAAGCGGAATGCAAAAGCACTCTCGTATACTTAGAGGTCCATTCGATTCACCGTTCACTTCGAGAACTACAGGTTTTCCAACTCAGTTTAATCCAAACGCTATTGAAAATAATCCAGGTGCCAGCCAATTTAATCTGAGCGCCAGCATTTTTAATGCAAGTGCCAATAATTTAATCCAGGCGCCACCACATTTAATCCCAGCGCTGTCCGAATTAATCCGTGTGCCAACTCAATTAATCCTTGCGCCAGCCATTTTAATCCAAGTGCTACACATTTTAATCCCAGTGCCAGTCAATTTAATCCTGTCGGAAATTGATTGAGAAACGAAAAATTATTGCAGAAGAGCTCGTAACAGGCATCATGAATGCCGTATATTCATTGATGTGATCACTATATTGGCGTCAGCACTATAGGAGCACAGTTTCCACGCTACCGGTGTTGTCATGGTTTCTTCAGAAACACATCTGTGCGTTATACCGCTCGCTCATTTCCTCCTTTTCGAGTCGCATTTCTGAGTGACAAAAGACTCGCATAAGTGAGGCAGAATTGTGGCGGATATTACGCGACTTGGGTTGCGATCACGACATGCGATTTCCTTCCCTATCGTCTTGCATATCAATCGACATTGGTCGCAAGGGTAAAAACTTGCTCACCATTACTCAGGCACTAGGCATATTCACTTAGCGATTCAATATAGCTCACTAAGCTTCCATTTTGCATGCACTCCTATGCTTCCGACATGCATATGCTATGCATATGCGACATGCTATGCTTCCCTTGGGTACGTGTTTGGTGTGCGTTACACATCCGTGCATGACGCAGGACCTGACGGGTCGGCGCCAGTACACGGTGACCCAGCGGCGCCCGCAGGTGGCACAGGTGGTGTACTGCGTGGGTGGTTACCAGCAGCATTCATTGGGTGCGCTCGAGTGCCTCTGCCCTCCGCAGCAGTGGTTCCGACTCGCGGAGCTTGGCTGCCCGCGCTCGGGCCTGGGAGCCGCCTTCCTCGGTGGAAAGCTGTACGCGGTCGGAGGGAGAAACAACAGCCAGGACAAGGTATGCGCCGTAACGCCTACATGACGGCTGGCGGATAGAACCACGCTGTGTGCACGGTGTAGCTTTGCATAAATGCACCCCAATAAGAAATGATGACAGAAGCTTGAAGGGAAACTAAGAGCAAGGAGCATTCGAATTTAATGTTATGGTTGTACGAAATGTCTAAAGGTTAAAAACCTGAGGGGTATGTATCGGTTATGGAGTATAACAGTATACCTGTGTAGGTTAGGTTAGGAGAAATATGTGGAGCTGGAAGTTTGTGTAATGCGTGGAGCAGATAACCGGTGGTGCACTAGAGAAATTGAGTGGGTTGCAAGGGAAATAAAGCCTGTATAGAGTACGGCAGTGAACCATACAAAGTGATGCAATTGGGAAGTGTCGATTCGGTTGACGACAGGAGTAATGTAAAATTAAGTGTTGATGACAGTGTAAGCTACACCACATGTCTGTAAATACGCGGGAGATTCCTTCCCGTAAGCATGAGGACAACACTGTCTGTCAGGTCCAGTTTTATTGCACAAGCGGATGGAGCAGCAGAGGCATTTGTCCTGCAGCGGGCTTAAGTAGCCTGACGATAATAGACAGTTTATTAATCGGCCAATAGTACTATTATTTCAGTGCGGTGCCTCCTCCTTTCGTTAGTTTACGATGTCAGTCTCTCATTCAGGCCTCTCTGGTACCACACCTCCTTCACGGATCATACTGAATGTAATTGGGCTTGCCTGCACGCACTGAGGATGCCTTGATGCTAGTGGAGAGACGAACATGCTCGTATTCATATACACGTGCACAAAGCTCGTGCCGTTCTCGAAATGCAACTGTGGTATTTGGTACACCCATAAAGACTGTTTAGTTTACTGCACGCATTTTGTGCATCACTCACGAGGCGTAACCCTGTGAAGCAGAAAACTCGCGATCGCAGTCGACAGCCGGTTCACTCTTGCATTGATGTGCGACATGAGCGCACGACACGGCGTAAAGAACAGGCAACGGAGCAGCTGCTTTGTGCAAGATGGCCGCCGTCACGCAGAGCTACGACTGCGCCTCGGTAGACTGCTACGACCCGGTGGCGAACGCGTGGAGCACCTGCACCGACCTGCAGGTTCCTCGAAACCGTGTTGGTGTGGCCGTGCTCGACGGGCTGCTCTATGCCATCGGAGGGTCGTGCGGTGCCACGCAGCACTACTCCGTAGAGAGGTGCGCACCACTCCGGTTTCACTATGAGTATACAGTCGAGCGTCTCTGCAACGAGCGCCTCCGTACAATGAAATGACCTGTATAATGAAGGAATCATTAATCTGTCCGTGTTTTATTGTGAACGCTGCATTGTGCGACCTTCACAAGGAAGTGACCCGCATAACGAATCATTTCGAAGGCCCTGTAGAGCCGTGGTAAACAACACAGACACACATCTTTTTGGTAACAAGGGCCCGTATAACGTAAAAGTATTCCAATATGTTTTTATTCCTATCTCCTGACGTCAAATTTGCATAACCGCCGACGCAAGCATCGGGCGGTCACCCGCAGGGTTGTCTGAACAAACCAATCAAAGGCTCCCCTCATTCATAGGAAGCCACTTTTCTTTGCTTGAAAAACGAATAACATTGCCTGCACTGAGTGGCTTGTCTTATCTACTTGGCTCACAAGAAGCAAGGAGCATGCTCAAGTGGAGAGGGATCCGTTGGGGCCGAGCCACTGCACTGAATATCAATAACCAGATGATGAGGGTGGTGCCGGCATTTGCGATTGGTCCGCTTTCTCTTACTTAGCTTGCGGTGGCTCGTTGACAATCGCGGGGGCATAAGAATGACGCTAAAACAGATCCTCAGCAAAGAGTTGGCAAAACGAGGCTGTAAATGTGCCGAAAATTCTCGAAAACGTTACACGGCCACGCAAAAAGCTTTACTACACGCAAATTAACCCATGCTCTCCGGCAAGGGCGAGTAACCAGTGCTGGAGCGATTGGCGGCAGCCATATTTTATTGCTTTCGGAACGGGGCAGCCTGCGCCTATTCAGAAGAAAAGTCAGTTTTGTTCGGTATATTAATGCATCTTTAACGCGTACGCGTCACTTTGACGCGGTGAGTCTTTTGCAGTTTTGCGACGTCGCGTGAAAGGCAGGTGAAGTGGGTTCGGCCCAAAAACGTTTGACCAATAGCCGAGGGCTAATGGTAAAAAGGCGTCGAATGAGAAATAACTATTTTTGTTTTGTTCGGTCAAGTTATGCATAATCAGTGTGTACACGTCATATCAGATGGGGAGCTATCGCGGTTTTCGTGACATCGCGTGACAGACAGGTGAAGTGGGACTGATCCAAAAAATCTTTTGACCAATCGCGGTGGGCTGATTGGAGAATTGGAATAGAAAAGTTTGGAATAGTTTTACGTTATAGCGCCCAAGGTATAGTTTATTCTGTCAAGAGAGAGAATAGAGCGGGCGCGTGCAGCACGCCGGAAGTGGCGAGGGCTTTACAGAGAGAGGAGAAAAGAGGGAAAAGGAGCGTAGAGAAGTGCGGTGCGTGGACCTAGTGCAAAAGAAAAGCAGTAAACAAAGTAATCAGAAAAGGGAGCTCACGCACAACGTTCGGCACAGCGAGTCGGATCATGTGTCCGTGTGCCTGGTGTCCAGCACTCGCGAAGGTCCGCTTACGGGAGGCCCGCGGGATGCCCTGCGGAGTTGTTTATGGCTGCGGGGGTGTTGCGCAGCTCCATCGCCGCGCCACTACAGCCCCAAGCACATCGCTGTAACAGCGTTCGACTGTATATAGCCCTTAGTGTACAGTGATGGCTTCTCATCATAACAATGACAAGCTATGTGCAAACAAGAAAGAAAACAGGCATTAAAGGGCCCCTGAAACGGTTTGGACAAATTTTGTAGACGCGTAGGGTACAGCTTAAGTAGAACATTCGCACCACAATTTAAGTGAAGCGTTACGTATTAATGGAGCTACAAGTGATTACAAGTTACCGTCCTCCCTAGCCATGCTTTTCCTGCTGAACTCGTTCGCCGAGCGATCGGGCTAAGCTCCGCCTACACTGGTTCTGCGTCACGATGCGACGTCACTTCGTCCACTTCCGGTTCTTTTGGAGACCGCTCCCACCCGCGTGAAACGTCTCCGCTAGTGGCTTGGCCGACAACACCAAGCGAGAGCTATCGAAGCAGCGTGCGTTGCGAGCATTCTGTCGTAGCACCGAACGTGTCTGGTATTCCGGTAATCACACACTAGCAGAACCTTTTGACGGAACGGTGAAGGCATAAACTCAAGCTGATGAAGGAACTTTAGCGTAGACGTATGTGAGCTGCCTGATCGGTCTCCACGGTCCCGCCACCCATTGGCGCAGAGCTTAACCTGCCAAAGAAAGAGCTAATATTGCTCTAAATAAGTGTAAAACATCGTAAACATTTACAAAAACAACGTGTTAACGATTACACTCCTGTGAAAAATTTACGCCAGCAGCAAAGAAGAATAAATTTTGTTACTGCTACTGTGTGCGGTTGAGCTCTATGCCACCAGGTGGCTGCACTTCATCCCCTGAAATGACACGCAAGGGGACACGGCCAGGCCCTGTCCCCTTGTGCTTGCGTTTACCCTAATACCGGACTCGTGAAACGCTATTGTGTTAGCAATCTTCCGGCGCAAAGAGACGGCCGCAATCGCGCAAATCCTGGCGCCCATCGGATAGCGGCTGTCCAATGCACTGCAGCCAGTCTGCTCATCTACTGGCTTGCAGAAGGACACGATGTTGCAGCTTGACATATTGCCAGTCGCTGCGTTTGCAGTCCACAACGCAAAGTCGAATCATAGCGCTCGCAAAAAGACAGACCGACACTGACTGCAGAGCTCTCGTCAAAGACAGAGCACGTTGTAACACAAGCAGACGACACTTTCTGTGTACCTACTAAAAAAATTGTTCTTGTGCATTCTCATTATGTTATACCCCTGTCAAATGGGCTAGTTAAGTGCACTTACGGGGAGTGCACTTCGGGACCTTGAGTCACAGTTTAGGCAACGCGCTTCTTAACGGGAAAACAGAGTGCACTCGCAGTAAAAAAAATGGCAACAGACTAAGAGCACCTTTTTTAAAGATGTAAATTAACAAGAGAAAGCTGCTATAAAGCGATTGTTTTAAGCAGAATTATATACAAAAACAAACTTCATCTATTTGTCTCAACAAAAAACGAAGATGTTATTATTATAAGTGTGTTGCAAGTCAATGCTGGCCAAGACGAATGCCTAGCCAATCCAAAACAACATGGCGGTGTGCAGCGAGGCGGCAGTTGATCATATTGAACTGCCATATTCACGACACACTCAGCGCACAATTTCAGAGGACAGGCAACGGCGACCTTCTAAGAGCGGTCACCCAAAGCGGCGCAAAGGTGGCGAGTTCGATATTTAGCTACACTGCAAAATGCCACACACACGGCTCAAAACACGACCGGCGTGGTCAGCACGCTTTCACACCAAAATAAACACGAACTGAATGAACATGGCGGTGCCGCAGTGCCGCATCATTCTAGCGCCGTTAGTTGCATACATGATAAATTCGTTTCTTTATTGTGCTGTTTCGCTTCTCGCTAAACACAAATTATATTGTTAAAAGCTGTTCAATAGCTGAAATGAACTTCTGTGTCCTTTTTCTATGCATTACATTTTGCGTCGTTGAAAGCGTAGGCGGCGAGGCTAGGCACTCCTTCAAACCGTTGGCGGTGAGGCTACGCACTCGGCCAGCAAAGTGCGTTACGTGAACGTACTCCGACTTGAGTGCACTCATATGAGAGTACACTTCGCTGCGACGTTAAGATTTGGGAAAGTGCACTTAAAAACCGAGTGCACTCGCCGTAAGTGCACTTAACTTGACCGCTTGACAAGGGTATTACTGTACTTTCTTTTTATAAAAACAAATTAACTAACATTCCAACTATTACAAACATTATTTGTTTACCATAAAGTTGGAAAAATTATCAATCACGCGCCCTGGTCAGCCAATCGGATAGCTCGCCGCACTGAAGTCATATGGGTGATTTCCGTCATATGGGTAGGGGCGGCTTAAAGTTCCGCCGAGCAGTGTGCTGCGATTGGCAGCGATGTGCATTTTTAAAACCTTATAATAAATTACACGCCTTACGCGGAGCACTTAGATGTGGCAATTAATGATCAGAAGGACCTACTCTAATGACTCAGTACGTTTGTACAAAATCGTGAAAATCATTTCAGGGTCCCTATAAAAAGGACCAATACAAGTATCATTCGCACCTGTTGTGCTGTGTCCTAGTGCCGTATTTACTCAAATCTAATGCGCACTTCTTTTCCGATAAAATGGGTCCGAAAATTGCGTGCCCGTTAGAATCGAGTGCGACCCTAAATCTGCATTACCATATCGCCATCGGCATTTCAAAATGGCCACCTTGTACGCGCTTCGAGCCTAGCTGCTGTAGCTTCCTCCATGTGTGCTTAGGCAGTGCTTCCTTTGGCTTAAGTTAATGCACCGTCCGTCTTCCCATTTTCTGCGTTTGCTCTATCAGCACGGAAGTGCCGACTGCAGATACATGCCGAGTTCATCACGGTACTGCAATTAAAAGGAAAGCGATCACGTGTGTGGAGAAGGACGGAAATCGGGCCACATCACGGGCATTCGGAGTTCCCGAAACTTGCGGGCAGTATTGGCGGAGGCGTTCTGCACCAGCGGCTGCTACGTACAGCGCGGCCGCTCGGCCCCTATCTTGAAAGCGATCTGCGACAGAGACAAGAGCATCTAGGTGCAGCTTGCTGTGTCCTCGGTGCTTAGTTCGTGTTGAAGCGAGAGGCCACACAAAGGTCAATTCTCTCGCTCCTGCTACTGCACTTCCTCACTCCAGCATTTTGATAAAGAGCTTCCGCACTCACTGAGTGAGGCGTGTTCATGCTTGCTGGTGTGCGCGGGACGCAATGCTTGTTAATTTAGCTAGTAAGCATATGTTTAAAAGTTTATACGGCCGCTAAAACTACTGTCCTTACTTTTCGTATCATCATCATCATCATCATCATCAGCCTGGTTACGCCCACTGCAGGGCAAAGGCCTCTCCCATACTTCTCCAACAACCCCGGTCATGTACTAATTGTGGCCATGCCGTCCCTGCAAACTTCTTAATCTCATCCGCCCACCTAACTTTCTGCCGCCCCCTGCTACGCTTCCCTTCCCTTGGGATCCAGTCCGTAACCCTTAATGACCATCGGTTATCTTCCCTCCTCATTACATGTCCTGCCCATGCCCATTTCTTTTTCTTGATTTCAACTAAGATGTCATTCACTCGCGTTTGTTCCCTCACCCAATCTGCTCTTTTCTTATCCCTTAACGTTACACCTATCATTCTTCTTTCCATAGCTCGTTGTGTCGTCCTCAATTTGAGTAGAACCCTTCTAGTAAGCCTCCAGGTTTCTGCCCCATAGGTGAGTACTGGTAAGACACAGCTATTATATACTTTTCTCTTGAGGGATAATGGCAACCTGCTGTTCATGATTTGGGAATGCCTGCCAAACGCACCCCAGCCCATTCTTATTCTTCTGATTATTTCCGTCTCATGATCCGGATCCACCGTCACTACCTGCCCTAAGTAGATGTATTCCCTTACGACTTCCAGTGCCTCGCTGCCTATTGTAAATTGCTGTTCTCTCCCGAGACTGTTAAGCATTACTTTAGTTTTCTGCAGATTAATTTTTAGACCCACTCTTCTGCTTTGCCTCTCCAGGTCAGTGAGCATGCATTGCAATTGGTCCCCTGAGTTACTAAGCAAGGCAATATCATCAGCGAATCGCAAGTTACTAAGGTATTCTCCATTAACGTTTATCCCCAATTCTTCCCAATCCAGGTCTCTGAATACCTCCTGTAAACACGCTGTGAATAGCAATGGAGATATCGTATCTCCCTGCCTGACGCCTTTCTTTATTGGGATTCTGTTGCTTGCTTTATGGAGGACTACGGTGGCTGTGGAGCCGCTATAGATATCTTCCAGTATTTTTACATATGGCTCATCTACACCCTGATTCCCTACACCCTACACACTTTTCGTATAGCCGTCTACTAATTTTCTATCGTAATCGATGCTTCGCCTTTCGGGCGAAACTGCGACTTCTTTATTTATTGCAATTTTAGTGCATCGGGAGTAAATCTTTGTTTTTTTCCAAAAGAGAGAAAGTTGTATTTCTGTATGACAGAAAGGTGCGCGGTGCCGTAAAGAATTTTTTTCTTTTAGGTCACGGCAAACGGGTGCGCGTTACAATCGAGAGCGTGTTTTGTTCCCTTTATTTTAGTCGTGAAAAACGGGTGCGCATTACAATCGAGGGCGCGTTAGAATTAAGTAAATACAGTAGGTGTTTCACCGTAAGACCATGCATTCTCTCGTGTGCACCAGATGGCGCGTGATATATATATATATATATATATATATATATATATATATATATATACATACATACATACATATATAGACACATGCACACACTCAAACAGAAATTTTAATCCAAAGCTGTCTTTGCCTGTTACTCAGCATTTTGTGGCAAGTGGGTTCTTGTCTCGGGCCCTCTTGGGGCCTTTTCAATAAAAGGAAAAAAAAATAATGCAGAACACAACCAATGATATCTGTCCTCATAAGCAAAGTTGTCTTAATTTTGGAGCATGGTGCATTGAAACACAACACATGTGATATCCTGCTAGTAACAGCGCAAAATATAGACAAGGGACGAGAGAAGAAGACACCACAAGCGCTGACTTTCAACAGTCAGATTGCGTCGGTTGTTGAAAGTCAGCGCTTGTGGTGTCTTCTTCTCTCGTCCCTTGTCTATATTTTGCGCTGTTACTAGCAGGATGGAAAACCAACAAGCCCAAGCTGCTATTCTAACATGTGATATGCTCAACGCGGAGGTCTCTTTATTTACGGATTACAACATGTACATGGTTTCAATAAAGTATACACATAAGACGTGTACTTAACAGCTTCCATGTTGACAGTTTGTGTGTGCATAAGGTCATGCCCTCGTACACAAACACAAGGTGCGGCGTCACGTGGCGCATTCCGCTTGCAATGAGGTGATGGGTGATTTATTTACTTGAAAAAGACGTAGAAGTAAACAAATAGGGTATAACCTAATCCATCTAAGGCATTACTCAGTTTACAGCCAATTAAAGCAGGGACCTTGGGAGTATTTTTTGCATTCAGCCTCCGTTTAAATCCGGTTGGTAATCGAACCCGCGACCTCGCAAATAGGAACAGAACTCCATAACCATGTGCACTGGGTGGTCATGCCCTGCTGCATGCAGGTACGACCCGGCCGAAAATAAGTGGACGTATGTGGCATCCATGGCACGTGCGCGCATCGGCGTTGGCGTGGCCGTCCAGCGTCGGCTGCTGTTCGCCCTGGGCGGGTACAATGGCCAAGCAAGGCTCAGCTCGGTCGAGTGCTACGACCCGGACCTGGACCAGTGGTGCGACGTGGCGCCCATGAACACCTGCCGCAGCGGTGCCGGTGCGTATGTTCTCCTGTGACCCGAATACAGCTATGGGACATTGTCTGTCTTCAAACTGTTTCTTTTTTTTTTTGTCTACTGGTACAGTCGAACCCACTTATAACGATACCGGTTTTAACAATATATCGGTTATAACAATGAGAAGCTGCTGCACCATCAACTTTTGTATATTTTGCATGGTGAAATAACCCACTTACTACAGTGACCCAATGCCGCATTATCGGTTGTAATGATGAAGTCTGGCTGCTCGGTGTCTGAACCGAAAGGTAGTGAAATGTGAAATTCTTGAAAAGAAAAAAAGATAACGAGAAATTCGAGTCGCTGCACGATGGCCCGCTGCTCGAACGGCCACCGCGCACCCATTTTCCAGCCTTCTCCATGCGCCTCTCTCCCGTCGCCCTTCCGCCCCTCCGAACACCAATGGGCTGCTCCCATATCTCTACGCTGCGCCTCCCTCCGAAACTCGAATGGACTGCGCTACTGCGCTGCTCGCATCTTGCTCGCTTGTTCCTCATTCAGCGCAGTTCTGAAAACAGCATAATCACCCGTGTTTGTCTTTGTTGGTTGCGTCGAAATCGTTCCTGGCCACGTGGTTTCTCAGCCTCTTTTGACTCACCGCCGAAACGAAAGATGACTGACCCGCCCACTGATAATCGGCAATGCACAATGTTGCCGGTGAAATAAAGCGCACTGCTATAGATTTGGGAACTAAGTGCTTCTAACCGATGAGGCGATCGTCGCGAACGTGCTTACATCGGATAGCGACGGTGACGACGGCAGTGATGACGCGGTAGCGCAGGCTGCCTCAACGTTGTCCTCACAGGAGGCCCGGCAGATGATCCAGTCCCTCCGGAGCTTTGTTTTCACGAGGAACCTCCCACTGCACTATGTGGAGCACCTGGATACCTTGGAGAAGGATGCTGGCAAGGCTGATGGACATAGGGTTTTCTCGTGCATTGCAGTGCGACGTACGTGGCAAGACGCTTGTGGTGATCATGCTTCAGCATTTCTTCTGGATTTCTCAAGATGACAGGCTGCCATGGCAACCTCCTCGCACTTTTTAAAAGGCCCCTTTTGGGCCCACTAAAGCACGGCCTTGGCGATGCTCGCGTATCGCTTGCCACCCGTGACCCCTCTTCGCAGTTATAGCAGTGCCATTTTTTAACGCCAACAGCCGTGGCTTGTTACACAGGATCGGAGGAAGCAGTTAAACAAGTGAGCTTAATCAGCAGCCGAATGAAGGAAGGTGGTGGGGAGGGGCACTGGCCTCCCCGCCATTATAGTTTGCTTAGATCAGCTCTGCCATCCCCCTATTTTGATTTTTTCATGCAACCCAATTTTAACAATTATCGGTTATAACAATCAAATTTTCGTGGCATTTGATTATTGTTATAAGTGGGTTCAGCTGTATATGTTACGAAAGCGAAAAAAAAATCATTTTTTTTAAATATTTGAATGCCAGGGTTACATGCCAAAAGCTGCATCCCCATGTGCGGGGAAGAAGTATATAACCATCTCCTCATGTTTGCTATATGGTAGAAACTGCATTTCATTGCCCTAACTGCAGAGATGAAGATGGAACTACGTGTAGTACATAGCCATGTTGCTTTTTCACCCAGGATTCTCACACATTATCAAAGAATTAAAAACCCACTTCGAGGTTGCCCTCTGCCATCTGTGACAACACACAGGTCTAGATCGATTTAGTGTTAAATTTCTCAGAAGCAGGGGACAAGAATATGACTGCACCACTTCTGTACAATTCTACATGCACCTAACTTCATGTACGGAATGAATATGTTGAGTAATCGGCCTTATAGGAAGATATAGACGAGAATTTGTAATGCTGCAGGGGGCAGTCATCTTTAGTCGCGAGGACCGCGATAATGCTCAGCCCGTTCTTATCGCACGCATGCTGCCAGTGTTCGTTCGTCATGGCTTTGTATGTGTTGCATTGATTAAAGATAAATAAATCGGTAGAGTTTCCCCTTAACTGCACGTGTGTGGTAAACCAAGCTCACTTCGGTGGCACTTCGGTTTATGGTAGTAGGGTAAATATGCGAAATTACTAATA
Source organism: Dermacentor variabilis (assembly GCF_050947875.1). NCBI lineage: Eukaryota > Metazoa > Arthropoda > Arachnida > Ixodida > Ixodidae > Dermacentor > Dermacentor variabilis. Next base: position 69,647,187 of record NC_134577.1, read on the forward strand.
ATTTTTTTTTACGGCAACGAATTTTTGTGGAGGTAGACATCAGTAAAGGTGCTTTAATGACTGTGTAATTATGCAACATTTTCTAGTAAACGTTGTACGAGTAAATAAATACTTATTGCATCTGTTGTAAATGGATGGCCTGGCCACCTAGTCTCCAGCTATAGTACATATAGGAATCATGGGACAAGTATACTTTTCCAAGTGTCCTTCCCCATACTTGCAGAGAAATGCATCTGCGTTACAGATACATTTCTGGGGAAAGCTTTCCATGCTCACTGCGTAAATTTATAATTGCGTAAGTATACATGCATGCAACATTAGGTAAATAACGAGGCCATAGATGTATCGCACCTTTTTATGCTCGCCACCGCCGATGATGTGCTGCCGATTGAAACAAAGCCGTCATTCCCTCCACCGCACCCTTCTCAAGAAAATTCGCTATTCTTCCCTCAAGCTGTTAACGCATGGAAATGCTTTCAGAATGCCCCGTATCGGCTGTGCCAAGATTTTTTATTCTACTTCTGGACTTTTCTGTGTTCGTAACCATGCCACAGAAAGGGGGTGCTCATTGTTTGTATAGCATAGGGTTATCATGTATACGCTCCCTTCATGGCTCCCTAAAGGGAGCCTATACAGTAACTCTAGTATACCAGTATACACGCGCTCAACTCGCAGGCGTGGTAGCCGTGGAGCGCTGGATCTACGTGGTGGGGGGCTACGACGGCAGCAGCCAGCTGACCTCGGCGGAGCGCTACGACGTCGAGCGCGACCAGTGGGACGTGGTGGCCTCGATGAAGGAGCCCCGCAGTGCCCTCGCCCTCGCGCACCTGGGAGGAAAGATATACGCGCTTGGTGAGCATGCCCGCTAGCCCAGTAGGGTGGCATTCCGGACGCCGTCAAATTCCGCCATATTGTAAAATTGTGTAATGGCGGCATTTTGAGCCAATCAGAGCAGCAACTTCTCTGGACGTAAGCAACTTCTCTGGACCAACCAGAGCTGATGATATGGTGGAATTCGCCGATGTCCAGAACAGGAGCACATGCATGGACATGCCAACTTTCGCCAGCTGTCGAATTTGACAGCTTGTGCTGCTCTATTTGGCTCAGATGACTGCTTACGGCCGCTCTGATTGACTAAAAACACTGCCATTGCAGGGTTCAACAATATGACAGAATTTGACACTGCCCAGGTTGACACTGTCGGTCCCGATTACTTAGAGTGATTAGTGTTACTGGCTCATGACTGACTTGTATTTGTCCGTGTAGCCATTTTCTTCATTCATTGTAACACAACACACAGGTCGCTTTCCTTCAAAAAGGGCTCCTTCCCAGGCCTCGTTGCAAATTTCAGTTATAAGTGCATTAGAAGCTGTAAAATGCCGCCTACTATGTCACGACTGTTTGCAGGTGCAATCATCAGCACGTCATTTATGAGCTGCACCTGTTTGTCTAAAATGGCCACACCAACAAGCCCTTTAAAAGGGGCCCTGCATAATAGTGTTCTTACAGGCCACATCTTGCTCTAGATTGATATGCCGCGTATCAAAGAAGAGCAAAAATATATTGTAATATTTGATGCAGACAAATTCAAGTTATCGGTCGCAGAAATTTTACAGTGCTAGCAAATGAAAGTTACACTCGACTCGCAGTTCTGCATGCTACATTTCACTCACACATAATGTAAAACTGGAGTTTTAAATAGCAACAGGGCATTGGTGTTATTTAGCGGATTTTTTTTAGAGAGCTTTCAGTCACCTCAAGAATTTTGCCTTTTGGGCACCTTATACAACTTTTTTTAGTGACACAAATGGTCAGTATATTTCCCTGGTGCAATTCCTAGAGGACATTGGCTAATTGCAATTGCTCCATATTTTTTTTCCAGTGGAGGTATGCAGCTCCACTTATCTCTATCTTTAAAGGCCTACCAAGGAGCTTATTAGTAAATATTTTTTGGGTGAAACAAAGATGCTTTTCTATATACAAAGCAAATTCTTAAAATCTGGTGCATCCTTACGAAATCATGTGTTGTTTTGCCTTTTCACATTCTGACCGCTGACTCGCCACAGCAGCATGCAGGCAATATAAGTCTATGGTTTAAAAAATCATTGCGCAAGCATTCCGTACAGATTGTTAACCAGTGAAGCTGAAACGTACGGCCCCGGTATTTATCACTGGGTTAATCCCAGCAGTTCATTAAACGACGGCTTGGTAGGCTGCCGGATCATCAGTACGCAGTTGCTGCTTGCGCTCGGCTGCAAGAGCCTGTTCTTGTGCCACGCGGGCTGCAGTATCGGCATGGCGTAGGCGAGCTCGTTCCCAGTTCTGCCCGCAGCATTGCTGATCGAAAGCTGCCTGCTCCTCAGGAGTACGCATGACGCGTGTCCCACCCATTTCGGAGCCAAGAGAAAAACTGCTGCGTGCGCCTCTCATTCTAATTTTTTGTGCATGCACATGGGGTTGCACCGGAGGAGTTTTCGGCATACACGCGATAGACGGAAGGATGAATCGGCTAGACGTATACAGCTTCACTGTAAAAACAATAAGGAAGATGTCTTAAAACAATTAAAACGTAGAAAAGGCAAAATTGATTCTCATAATCATCATCATCACTTAGCAACTTCTCGAGAAAAAATTTAATGTTATAAGCTACGACCTAGCGAGTTAGTAAAAAAAAAGAGTTACCAACACTTCCTTTCACTGGGTTTCATAAGTGCAAACAGATCAGCATGTTGCGTAGAACATGCGCTGGTAATTGCTTCTGCAAGATGTTAAGCTGATTTACGCCATGGAAAGAGATGAAAATTGTCACTTTGTCAAGTTGTATGGTTTGAAAGATCAATTACGTACCCGACTATTATATTTTGAACCTTAGATGGAGGATCCACAGAAGTGTACACGCACATGTGCACATACATGTGTATGCACAAACTAGTGCTAATGTATATGGCAGCCCACACACGGCAACTCTATAGATACAGTTACAAACAGCACTCACACATGAGGGACTCCCATCACTGCAGTCTCAGACTGTTTATTGTGCCAGTATTGTACAGGTCATCTGCCGTGTCCCAAAAAGGGCGCTGACATTTTCAGACGTGATTGGTGCAATCCTGATACCAGTGTACGATATGTGCAGTACTCTTGAGTTGTTTCATGCAATTCAAATCAAAACATCCTTCCGTCATTTAGGGAGCGTGCCATCGGTGGAGCAACTGGCATTAGAGCAGCAAACTGGTGTGACATACACAGTCACGTGACAGAGGAATTTGGCGGCAGCATTGTGGTGTGCGCAGCAGACTATTTTTCAAGGGAATCGGACAATGCAAAAGACGGGGTGTAGTATAGGTGACAGACACAGCATTGGGCTGGGCTGGTTGGTGCACGTTTGGAAGGGAATCGAACAGTTTGGCGCACTCATGGATGGACGGACAAACGGAGAGACGGACGGATGCTATGAGCGTCCCCTTTGGTACAGGGTGGTGGATTCCACCAGCAAGCTCTTGTGGTTATATGTCCTACCCGTGTTAAAAAATAAAAGGAGAAAAACCTGCGAAGAATTCCCATAACCAAACTTTCTGAACCTCTTTTGGGAACTTTGTTTTTGTATGCTTCCGGTATTTGTCATTTCCCTACTTCCACCAATCTTCCATTCGCCTCTTAATTACTAATCTCTATTGCGGACAACTTTATTTTTGCCCTGCTCTCACGGAACCCCCTCTGTAGCACCCCAAAGGCCCTGAGGGTAAATAAATAAATAAATCAATAAGTAAGAACCCAAGAGCTTCAAGGAGGCCAGAGGTGCCTAAATCGACTGCTGGGTAGATATCTTCTCATAAATAATAATAAAACGTGCTGCATCGTTTCACTAGCTTTATCACAGCAAGCAAATGCTTCTTCTTCCTTCTTATATTTCGCTTTATAAGTGTGTGTTCTAAGGCTTCCTGATCTCACTTCAAAAGGTAATGAGCTTCCCTTTGAGTTACCGTAAATTCTTTCCTGATTTCATTTTCTGCTCTTAAGTATATAGTTGCTCATAGCAGATTTCCTTTCCATTACCGCCAACCATGAGATTATCTCAGCCTCTCTGACTTTCTGATTGACGTTATTTGTTGCCATATTGCTCACCATACCTGTCACACACTTGCTGGCAAGCTTCCTAGTATTTTTCCTTCACTGTGAATCAATGTTCTACCTGTACATATATCTGACCACTCTCTCTCATCCCATTTAGTATCTGCCATATCCCTCAGTCGTTCTCCAAAATCAATTTTATTGTGAGCTTCCCTGACTCTCAAAACTTGTCCAGCCCATATCACCCTGCACAGCTTCATTTTTGTCTTCCCTTGAGCACCCAATGCTAGGCGTCCCACTGACCTTTGGTTGCCATCGAGTCCTGATTGTACCTCTGACTTCAAGCAAACAACCGTATTTCCAAATGTAAGTCCCAGAACTATTACACCTTTCCACATACCCCGGAGCAACTCATACCTATTGTATCCCCACAGTGCTCTGTGTGTCATTATGGCCGCATTTCTCTTCCCTTTACTGTTATTGTTTTTTGCTATGTTTCCATATAGCTGTTGCCTTTGTTTATCTATATACCAAGGTATTTGTATTCTTTACGTGAGGTATTTCCTGGCCCTGTATCGACACTGTCTGTTCGCTGTTTTAATTTAATACCGTAACACCCGATTTTTTAACGCTAAATTTCAGACCTAAATTCTCACCGTCCTGTCCATAGGTATTAGCCAGATGTTGTATATCACTTTGCTTGTTAGCTAGCAACACAGTGTAGTCCGCATAAAACAAACCCGGAAGCTGCTGCTCTACTACTGTACCCGTCTGCTTGTATAAGATATTAAACCCGATATTACTTCCTTCTTGCGCCCTCTCCATCCTCACCATGTATACCACAGACAGCAGTGAGGATAAAGGGCACCCCTGCCTTGGCCCCTTGTTGATATCAACTTTCTTCCTAGCTCCTCGTCCCTTCCCATTCAATGCAAACGGTATTTTCTAGGTAAATCTCTCAAAAGCTGTATACAATCTTCACGTAAGCCTTCCCCTTCGAGAATATCCCATAAAATGTTGCGGTCTACATTGTCACACGCTCTTGTAATGTCTAAAAAAGCCACATGTAACGGTCTCCTTTCTACTCTGAATATTTCAGTACACTGCGTAAGGACAGATAGTCATCATCCAGATGCCTAACTATTCTGAAGCTACCTTGAAGTTCTCCCAAAATGCCATTATTCTCTGCCCATGCTTGCAGCTTTAATTTAATTGCCTGCATTGCTAACTTGTATATTACTGATGTAAGGGTCAACGGTCTAGATGAGTGAATTCTGTCTTTTTCTCCCTTACTTTAATAAATTAAATGCACCAGATTGCACTGTGCCCTCTACCGCGTGCTGATCTTCCATGGGAGTTATTCTAATAACGCAGTGTCAGTGAATAATCATTGTATGATAGACAATTTATGAGGGCAACGGGCCCTCATTTGAGTGAAACCTGTAACTACTTTTTCATATTACCATTACTGAATCCATATGCAGTTGGTTGATGAAAGAAGAAAATTGTCATCTACCTAAATGTAGCATGATGAAGGCCACTTCCTGGTTACCTCGGATGGTATAGAGCGATCATCTCGGAAAGGGGCATTGATCGCTTCGTTTGATCCCCGAACCAGGACAAAGTCTTTGTCAAGTGCGAAGTTTTCTTTTTGGGAAACCCGTATTGGTTTGCTTTGTAGCTTTGTGCCACACTCAGGTGGAAGACAATTTTTGCCCCTCGTGACATTTCCGTCACTTTGCATATTTTAGCAGAACTGTTTTGTCATAGTCGGTTGGTTATAGCTGATAAGCGCACAAGACTTACAGTCCCCGCAGGGGCGTCTGCGTAAGCAGGCGTTTGGTGTGTTGCGACACCACGTACCCGAGCACACGAGGGTTGGACCCTCCCGCATGTAGCCGTGCGCAGCTTAGCCGTGTCCGGGGAAAGGGGGATCCTGGGGGTTGAGCCGATGCCGGGTGTTTGGACCTTTAAGGCGGAGGCAACACACCTCTTTGGCCTCTGCTTCACGTAGACTGCACCCCCGTACTGACCCACCCGGGGGAAATCGGTAGTTGCCTTTTCCTGTCTCTCTCTCCCTATTACCTTCATCTTTCCCTTACTTTCCACCTTTCCTGTCTTCTTCTGGTTTCCTTTTACTTCCAATTTTTCCAGGCAGCAAGGGTTAACCTTGTGTGGATAGCCAACCTTGGTTATTTCATATTTGGTTATAGTGGTAATGTACAGCTGGCGTTTGCAGGCCGTGTTTCACAGGTCCTGCAGCGTCCCCTTGTAGGACTCCACGGTGGGTGGCTGGCGTTACTGCCGAAATCTCACATATCCTTATGGCTAACTCCTTCCCCCCACTCCCTGATCGCCCTCAGAAAAGAGGGCGCACCGATGAAGTATTCAAATTTTTTGGTCGGCAAAAAGAATCTTTCCCTCGTTTCCACGTCGTCCATTCTGAAAAACCAGCTAAACCAGTGCGAACAATTTCCCCATTCCTTGTATCGAAGTCCCTTACCGAAGTTTTTGGCCCAGGCTATAAGGCGTCGAGGATGGCTAGCGGTGACCTCCTCTTGGAGCTCCGCGATCAGAAACAATTTGAGAAACTGCCTAAACTAGTATCATTTTGGGAGACCCAAATAATAGTAACCCCGCACCGTACGATCAATACCACCCACGGCGTTGTCTCGGACGATGATTTGCTGGAGCTCTCTGAGGCTGAACTCTTGGAGGGCTTCAGTGAACAGAATGGTGTAAATGTCAAAAGAATCAAGATGAGGCGAGATGGTAAAGAAATTGCGACCAAACACCTAATACTCACCTTCAATTCAAGTGTCCTGCCCGAGTCAATCGAGGCCGGGTACATCAAGCTCCGTGTAAGACCGTATGTGCCAAATCCTCTGAGATGTTTCAAATGCCAACTTTTTGGCCACAGCTCGCAGAGCTGCCGAGGCCGCCAAACATGTGCAAAATGCAGTGCCCATGAACACACGTCTGAAGCTTGCGCGAACTCTTTGCATTGTGTAAACTGTAATGGAGAGCACGCCGCGTACTCGCGGTCGTGCCCATCTTGGAAAAAAGAAAAAGAAATTGTCACGATCAAAGTGAAAGAAAATATATCATTCAAGGAGGCACGTAGACGGGTGGCATACCTGCCTAAGAACACATTTGCCGAAGTGGCGCGTCAGGGGGCAGCGCCACAACGGCTTCCGGCAGCTGTCCGACCCACACCCAGTGAGGCGGCAGTGACGCCATCCGCCCCCTCAGCGGCTGCAGCTAACGCTGCTACGCCAAAACAGCAGACGGGGCCATCGACCCCGAAGGTGGGCGCAGCCGAGGCTACCCCAACCTCCCCGGCCTCATCCAGCGCTGGCAACAGCCGGGGCAGCCAGATCCTTCGGGGAGCCCCATCGACCTCCGGGCTGGTGGGCGCAGGGATCTTGCCTTCCGAGGCAGGACCCCCTCACAGAAAACTTCTCGCTCGCAAGAGCATGTGTCCGGCACCTCACAAAAGGCAATGGACACTACACCTGTCCTCACGGCGCGCCAAGCACCTAAGGAGCGGCGAGGCTCCCTCCAACGCTCCAGAAAGGGCAAGACCCCGATTAAAGGGCCTCGAAAGAGCTCTGTAACATAAGGTATCACTTCCTTTTCTGTATGCACAGCACCAATTTACTTTAAAAATGGATACACAAATAATTCAGTGGAACGTCAGAGGTCTTCTTAGAAACCTTGATGATGTGCAAGAACTCATCCACAAACATAATCCAAAAGTGCTGTGTTTACAGGAAACACACTTAAAATCCAAACACACAAACTTTCTCCGATGATGCCGTCGCATCATCGGGTGGTGTTGCGATTGTCACTCATAAAAGCATAGCCTGTCAACCTTTACAGCTACAAATGCCCCTTGAAGCAGTGGCGGTTCGAGCTGTTCTCCTAAACAAACTCATCACTATTAGCTCTCTTTACATACCCCCACATTACAAATTAACGAAACATGAATTCCAATCCTTTATAGATCAATTGCCAGAACCTTATGTTGTTCTTGGCGATTTCAATGCGCACAGCTCCCTGTGGGGCGACTCTCGTATAGATGCGCGAGGTCGTCTTGTTGAACAGTTCTTTTTTTCTCTGGTGCGTGCCTTCTGAATAAGAAGAAACCCACATATTACTGTCTTGCAAACAACACCTTTTCTTCAATTGATTTGAGCATAGTTTCCCTGTCCATACTGCCTGAACTCGAATGGGAAGTTACGAACAATCCTTACAGAAGCGACCACTTCCCCATACTATTAAGAACACTTAAACAAAACGAATATCCACCACAGGCTCCTAGGTGGAAGATTGACACAGCAGACTGGGAGAAATTCCGAACCTTAACTAGCATATCATGGGATGACATGTCCTCGTTAGAAATTGATGCTGCTGTGGATTACTTTACAGCCTTCATTATAGATGCCGCATCTAAATGCATACGTGAAGTAAGTGGCTCGGCATGCAAACGGCATGTCCCGTGGTGGAACGATGAATGTAGAATCACACGTAGGAATCAAAACAAAGCGTGGGGCTCGCTACGCGCTTCGCCCACTGCAGAGAATCTTGTTAACTTTCAGAAAGTTAAGTCTCAAGGCAGGAGAACCCGCCGACAGGCCAGAAGAGAGAGTAGGCAAAAGTTTTTATCGAACATCAACTCGTTTACAGATGAGGCGAAAGTCTGGAACCGCGTAAATATAATTAGAGGGCGACAAACATATTCACTCCCTCTGGTAAACACACAAGGTGATACGCTGCAACATCAGGCAGACTCACTTGGGGAGCACTTTGAGAGTGTTTCAAGTTCAAAACATTATTCGAAATCCTTTCTGAAATATAAACAAATAGAAGAATGTAAGCCACTGAAAAGAAAATGTCTACAGAATGAATCGTAGAACTGCCCTTTCAATATTGCCGAGTTGAAAGCTGCCTTGAGCTGATGCAAGAGCTCTGCACCCGGATCTGACAGAATCATGTATGAAATGATCAAAAACCTACACAATGACACCCAAGTTACACTACTCACAATTTTTAACACCATTTGGGCTGCAGGATACCTCCCAACTGCATGGAAAGAAGCCATTGTGGTTCCTGTTCTGAAACAAGGCAAAGATCCTTCCTCAGTGGCAGGTTACCGCCCTATCACCCTCACAAGTTGCCTTTGTAAGGTATTTGAAAAAAATGATTAATCGGCGACTCATCCATTTCCTTGAAATGAGCAAAATGCTTGATCCGTATCAGTGCGGCTTCCGAGAAAGGCAGTTCACAACCGATCATCTCGTACGTGTTGAAGGAAATATCCGGGACGCATTTATACATAAACAGTTCTTCCTATCGATATTTCTCTATGTGGAAAAGGCGTATGGTACAATGTGGCGTTAAGAAATCCTAAGAGACTTGTTAGAAATGGGCATCCATGCTAATATGCTAAACATAATAAAAAGCTATTTGTCCAGGCGTACCTTCCGCGTAAAAGTCGGTAACGTACTTTCGCGTCCTCTTACGCAAGAAACGGGTGTACCGCAAGGAGGCGTGGTCAGCTGCACACTCTTCATTGTGAAGATGAACACGCTTCGCGCTTCATTACCACCGGCAATCTTTTATTCTGTCTACGTGGACAACATACAAATAGCTTTCAAATCCTGTAACCTCGCAGTGTGCGAGAGACAGGTACAGCATGGCCTGAACAAAGTGTCGATGTGGGCTAACAAGAATGGATTTAAGATCAATCCTAACAAAAGTTCTTGTGTTCTTTTTACAAGAAAGAGAGGCCTGATCCCTGATCCTTGCTTAGAACTATGTGAACAACAGATACCTGTAAACAAATAACACAAATTTCTAGGTGTCATACTTGACTATAGACTCACTTTCGGCCCCCACATTAAACACCTTAAAGAAAAATGTCTGAAAACAATGAACCTAATGAAACTTCTATCCCAGACTATGTGGGGCAGTGACAGGAAGTGTCTAATGAATATCTATAAGAGCCTCATTCGATCACGACTAGACTATGGTGCCGTGATCTATCATTCTGCAACCCCAACCGCGCTAAAGATGCTAGATCCGGTCCACCATCTAGGAATCTGACTGGCCACTGGCGCTTTCAGAACGAGTCCCATACAAAGTTTATATGTAGAATCAAATGAGTGGTCACTTCATCTGCAGAGAACATACATCAGCCAAACATATTTTCTGAAAGTCCACTCTAATCCTCAACATCCGTGTTTTAATACCGTTAACGAGAATACATATGCTACACTCTTTTGTAATCGTCCCTCCGTAAGACAGCCTTTTTCGCTGCATGTGAGGGAGCTTAGCCATGAAATGCATGTCCCACTCCTCGAGCTTCGCCTAATCCATCCAGCCAAGCTGCTACCTCCTTGGGAGCGGCAGCTGATACAATGCGATATATCTTTCATGCAAGTTACAAAACACGCTTCAGACATTGAAATCCAAATGCATTTCCGTGAACTCCAGCACAAACACTCCTGCACGGAGTTCTACACAGACGCATCGAAGTCACACGACGGGGTGTCCTATGCAGCCGTCAGTCCATCCTTCTCGGAATCCGACGTACTGCATCCGGAAACTAGTATCTTTACGGCTGAGGCCTACGCAATATTGTCGACCGTGAAACATATAAGGAAATCAGAACCTAAAAAATCAGTTATATATACGGACTCCTTAAGTGTTGTGAATGTGAAGGATTTGATATCGTTCTGTAAGCACAAAAATCCTGTTATAATTGAACTCTATTCCGTCTTATGTAAAGCATATGTATCTAACCAGCATGTGATTATATGCTGGGTGCCTGGCCACAGGGGCATCCAGGGTAACATTCTAGTGCACCAGATGGCCACATCAATTTCATTGCATGCAGTTAACACTACTGCTTCGGTCCCTGTCACAGACCTGAAGCCTTTCTTAAGAAGGAAACTGCGAAACCACTGGCAACGTATATGGGACGCAGAAATAAATAACAAACTGCACATGATAAAGCCACAGTTAGGTTCTTGGCCCCCCGTAACAAAATCACGGCGAACAGATGTCCTATTCTGTCGCCTCAGAATAGGACACACATTTGGCACGCATAACTATTTACTCGCTGAAAATGATCCTCCAACCAGCGGTAGATGCGGGGAGAGGCTGACAGTCCTCCACGCCCTCCCGGAGTGTCAGGAAGCCGAATATGAAAGAAAGAAACATTTTCCCTTAGCATACCGGCAGCACATCCCCCTTCATCCTGTTATGTTACTCGGCCCAGAACCTTTATTTGACACCAACGCAGTCCTAAGTTTTCTGAAAGATGTTGTCTTGCATGTTGTTAGCCCCACATGTTCGTAGCGGGTCCTCTCTTCAGAGGATGCCGCTGTGATAGCTTTTTCGCATAGCACATGCCTCTAGGCCCTTGTGTTTCAAGGGCTCTGGCGAGGCAGCAGTGCTCCAAGTAATTTTACCACCCTATATTGTTCTATTTTGCATCATTCTTCTACGATGGATTTTAATGTTCATAGTATTCGTCGTTAGTCATCGCCATAATTTTATAGCACGTAGATTTTACGCACTGTACAGCGACAATTTTTAGGCCAGTTTACAGCCAAGTCACACCTCCATAATACATCGTCAACATCACCACTTGTCATAGCGCTCTTTGGCCAAACCTGGTCCTTGCGCCATAAAACACCACACATCATCATCATCAAGACTTACAGTAAGGCAGCCAATTGGGCTAGGCTAGTTGATGGGTCATCCTTAAAGGGACACTAAAGTGAAAAATGATTTCTTCTGCATCGGTAAATTACCGTTCTACAACATCAAAAACACCACTCTTACAACGGTAAGACGTTTGGTAAGCCAGAAAAAGCGTAAGAACGAAATACAGGTGGTGACGCCTACTTAAGTTCTTGCACCTGGGGGCTGTGACGTCTTGGATTTTGATGGCATCTTCTAGGGCCTACTAATTATATATAGCGGTACAGATCGACTACATTGTGTTCTAAAGGAACCAAATATTAAACATGGCAAGTTTCGGGCACCTTTATTCAGGCAATGCGGCGCAAATGCCAAAACATACTTTGGGATCCCTGACGTCACGTTGACATATCGGCGCTGGGGTGTTGGCGCGAAATTAAAATACTGATACTTGGATCTTCATTTTCTCATTTAATAATCAAAAAATTTTTTTTTTAAATGACTACCTGCAGGGTTCTCAAACAATGCTTCATTAGTCTAAACTGATTTATTGCTTCGCTTTAGTGTCCCTTTAACCTCAATGCGCTGTATGTGTTGTTCCTTGTCTCTGTGCATATTTATAGCTTTGAGCTGCAAACGGACGAGACGTTTTTCTCGTGTGCAGGCGGCTATGATGGCACCAACTTCCTGTCGTCGGTGGAGGTGTTCGACCTCGAGTCCGAGCAGTGGTCCGAGGGGACGCCCATGCAAGCCGGACGCAGCGGACACGCGGCGGCCGTTTGGCGAGCGCCGCACCTCATGCACTCGGTGCTTTGAAGACACGGAGTGCATCGCCAGTGCATGCGTGAATAGCTCTGGCGCATGCGCGCTACATCACTTCTGCCCGAGTTGAGGACAGCGGCTCAAGTGCCGTGTTTAAATTCCGAGGTCACGAAACATGCCGGCACGTTTGCCGAGATCGTGGTGCCTCCTTGGAACAGTGGCCAACACGTTGTTTACGAGCGCGCGTTACACAGATATAACCCGAAATTATTGATACGTTGTAACCGAGGTTTTAAATTATACGATGTGGCTCTCCTCGCTCCCGGTGGTTTTCTTCTTGTGTCTGTTTCTCGCTTTGGGCGCAGGTGGGCAGAATCTCAAAAGAAGCCACGTGAGCGCCGCCGGTGTCACTGCACTCTTCTGGCAGGTACCTGTTGACTTGAAGTGGAACGAGCTGAAGCGAGCAAGTGCATGGACCTTTAGTATGGTGCTGCCCCGTCTGACAAGGCAAGGAGCCTTTGGTGGCGTGAAAAGGTCTTCGAATTATGAGATTGAGTGTTAGCTGTGCGATATTTGTTGCGAAAGCAACTGCTCGAAAATACAAGGACGGAACGAGAGACAGACAAACATACACAGCGTATGTTTCATGTGTCTCCAACTTCGCTTTGACATCTCCACAATGTTCTTTTGTTGAAGCCACGTGTCAACTGACACGAAATCGGGGCCTTGTGAGAGTCACTTTCGAAATAAGAAAGCATGGACAGTGAGGAAACAGCGCAGAGCAGAAGCACACGTGTGGTCCTGGCGTTGTAAATTGTCTTGAACGGCAACATAATCGGAGATTATTCCATGGTGATTGATGATGACGATGATTTATTGGCATCGTCTGCGAAACAGTGCGGCTACAAATGGTCACCTAGCGTGCTTGAGCTGACCCAGTAATCTACAGACATTCATCAGTCTAGCATTTTGTCGATGTCTCCTTAATCTTTTTTCACTTCCTTAAAACCTCGCATAGTTACCTATGCCTGTAACACATCATTCATCAGTCTAGCATTTTGTAGATGTCTCCTTAATCTTTTTTCACTTCCTTAAAACCTCACATAGTTACCTATGCCTGTAACACATCCGTTCTCATCAATTTCTTCCCTGCTTGTTTTTTAAGCTCTAATACTCTAAACGTCTCTTCTTTATCTCGACTCCTGACTGGTTAATGCTTCCACCTGCCTTAAATCCCAGCACTAATGGAAGGTGGACGTTCCGTTCAGGTCATGCTGGGTGAGTATGTATACCTTTGCATTCTATTAGAATGTGCTGAGTCGTCTGTGGAAATCAGAGAATAGCTCAGGGAGATTTTTGTGTTTGAAGCCTTTTGCCCAGGCGACCTCTAGTGTTCGAAAAGAGTGGTAAAAAAATGTGGAAGCTTGCCTTTCGAGGAGCACGTCGTGGAGACTACAAATATCCTGTGAATATAGGTGTTGCGCCCCGCACTCCTTGACTACGACGTAGGGCCAGTGCTCCGAACAATTGGCTTAACATTAGCAGAACATTTATTGGTTCAATCCAAAGTAAATATGCCGAGATGTCTCTTTATTTACTGCCGACAGAAAGCGAGTGGGCCAGTTTCCCATTAGTGGTAACTGCTCTTCGCAGTAAAACTGATAATTTTTCTACAACGCATGCAATTAAGCTCCACGCTTTTGCATACAATCGCTGTCATTTGCTCCGCATAGCCCTTGCCCTATATATTCAATTACATGTCATTCACTAATTTCACTCAATTTTTGCTATAAGTCTGGATGTTAAAAAATGTACTTATGTCATTTACGTTTTCTATTGGTTTCCAATGACTAGCTTCCCTTAGGTGAACCTCGGTCCTTGTGCCAGCATTTTCATCACAGTTTCCCATTAAAAAAGTTCAGCATCATGTTACACTACTGTAACATGTGAAGGCGAAAGCCTGCTGCGCACATGGTAGAGCATTAAGTTATACGATGGGAGGGGTCAGAATTCTCGCAAGACATAACGAGTCGCAGTGTGAAGTAAACGTATGGCGCTGTAGTTCGACCTCCTCAGCCACGCATACGAGCACCTAATGCAGTACCTAGAGGTTCTTTCATTCTCTCTCCCTCTTTATTTCGTTTCTTCATTCATATTCAGCCATTGCCTCTTTGCTTCCTTATGGGGGTAGCAACCATTTCTGATGATGATAGTTTTGTCTCACTGGACCGCTTTTCTTTTTTTGGGTATGAGCCATTGCAATGAGCCACTTAAGGCTTTCGCCTCAATACCGACAGAGAAATCGTGGGCCCATGGACTCTGTGCAGTGCCAAGGCGTAAACTTGTCCACATTGCATATCTGTCAATCCTCCTTCGTTTTTCCATAAAGCATAAGATTTTGGACACATTCTACGATTTAATTAATCCTGAATCAAGCTATATGAAAAACAATCTATTCTCGTAAATGTGGACTGGAGCAAGCTTGCAAAAAAAAAAGAAATGCAAGGAAGAACTTGTGATGGTATCCCCGCCACCCTTTTCTGGCATGGAAGAGGCAAAAAGAAAACAGCATGTACGGACAATTTGGCTCCACAGAATAGAACTCGAAAACGACAAACGGCAACAAGCGGCACTTATGCGGCACCATCGGACACGGCCAGCGACGCCGACATTTACTTTATGGAAGTATGCGTCACTACTGACGACGAGTACCTTCAGCTTCAGCCCGTAATTTCTTCCCAAAGAATCTTCCTATTATCTCTGTTGCGAAAATCCTTCATTTCCTTCATCCTGTGGCTTGCAAAATGTGGTTGCTGCCTTTCAGACCTCGCAAGGAAGCGCTACGCCAATTTTATGCAATGAAACTGGGTTACACACGTTTAATACACAATACATGTCATAGTTTGCGAAAAGTTTATAGTGCCGATTTCAGCCTCTATCGTGCTTAAAAATGAAGCTTTAATGGCCTGTTTCAGGCGCCGAAAACCAACATTTTTAGTGCCGAGAACACGACTGACGCCAATGGGATTTGAATCACCCGCTGTGCGAGAGGAATGCGCACGTGACCGTGTCACGTGAGCGGCGCGATGGGGGTGGCGAGTCGCGGAGCCGAGGGAAATCTGAGTCCTTGGAGTCCTCGTCGCACGTCGCAGGCGTGTTTCCAGATAGCCCATGCCTACAAACCCGGCTGCAAAGGGACGTTGCCAACGTTAGGACTTCCCGGAACAAAAGTTGTACGTACGCAATACGTTTCAGTGCTGCCATTCCGGAGAGCGCGGCTGTTGGTTGCTCGTCGTTTGCATGGGCCGTATGTAAACAAGCCGGTGCGACTCTGTTGCTCTTATATCCAGTTCCATATATTGCAGCGCTTGGGTAGGCGATGTATATAGAGCTCGACACCCTAGTGGGCGCTGTCACCGGATCTCGCTTTGTCGAAGCCTTGGCCAAAGCATATGTGGCTCATCACACTACCCAAGTGCGCGGAAAGGATAAAATCTAAACGGGGCGACCTGCTCTCGAGATAACGCACTCCTCTCTCGCGACCAATTTCTCGTAGTTTTCGTCATTGTATAACGTTTTGCCATCGTGGCGGTTCTGTGTAGTTCTATGCATTTCGGCATTCGACTGAAAGCTTTTTTTCTTTTCTTCTTTGTAACCCACAGGACTTATCTGGCTTAAAAGCAACTTGCAAAAACCATAAGCTACTGCTTAGACCATGTGTCAATTTTCATATTTTGTGTGACTGGTATTTGGGGAGCAGCCACGAAAAGTAAAAAAAAATCTGAGAGAGAGAATCAACTTTATTGAACACTGGTCCGCAGTAATCTGAGAGCGAATTTTTATTCCGAGTTAAAAGCTGTGGCAGAAATGAGGGGCACAAAGCAACAAGTGGCACGAGCACATTACAAATTTTACAACATAAAAAAGTTGTAACGCTGTATCTGTGCATGGCTATCCAAAGAAGACAAAATGTTCACAGGAAGATGGAGATTTCAAACGATTGTGATGCCTTGACAAAGTCCCCATGTTGAAACGTGCATCTCAATGCAGGCTGAAGTTTGTACTGTTCGGCCACTCTTGATTATCTCTGTTGCTATGGGTCATAGATATCGGTGTCTGTCCTGCCAAAATAAAACTGGCTTCAAGTGATGCGACTAGGGTGAAGTGGTGGTTAACACCATAGAGTTTCTCACTACATTACCTAGAGGGAAATCTGGCGCTGCTGCGCTGTGGTATGCATGGGAATGCCGGTATATTGTGGATTCGGATTGGCATCGTTCTCGTAGAGACAGGACACCTTGAAGACGCGCTTGGCAAGTACCGTTCCGTCTGTCACAATGATTCATTTTCTACTAGAACAGCACGTAAAAAGCTGTTTTAGCTTTATTATTACGCGAAAACATGTTTTGTTTAACTATGAGAACTTGTTATTGTGTGTACGACTACATGTTACGTAAAAAGTATCAGCGGGCCGCTAAAGTGGGAGGACAGACGACAAGGTTCGCACTCGCTTTGAAACAGTTGGTCGTCTGTTCTTGCCTTTCTTCGCTTGGTCATGCATCGTGGGTGAGTAAAGATGTAATATGTGTGAATGGAAACATTTTATGAAGATTTTACTTTGAGCGCGTTATTTGCGTAGCCATATCCACGTTTTAGACGAAGCCTCTTACAACACCAGCCAACACGAGCCTCGCAGACATATATACCGTCATTCCCATGACGGCACGGTGCCCCCTTAAGAAACTCCCATAGACGGTGGCGCCAGATTACCCTCTAGGTGTTATAGTGAGAAACTCTATGGTTAACACATTCACTATGGTAGCACTTTTCGAAGTCCCAATTCCTGCGCTTGTAGGCGCACCAGTGGGTCACTTGTCATATTCTTCAGATTTTCTTCTGGTGTGTCGTGACCAATCGGTAAGCCACCAGGGAGTCGTGCTCTGAAACTTGCTCGAAGTGCAGAACGATGGCGCCACAACACATCAAACAATAAAACAACTTTTCTCCACCGTGGCCGAACCCTTTGGGGCATTCGGTGCTAAACACCATTAATGTTAAACACATGTGGTACTTGGTGCACTTGGTCTGTGCATGCATTCATGGAAGCTGGTGCAGCAGAAATCAAGAATAAAAAAATTAATTTACGGCCTCAGGTCATCGTCATCACCAGCTTATCCAAAGGAACACACGAAATTTAACCTTGGCGGGTATTAACTTTAAAGCCCATATTTCATTGATTTGGCGACAAGAAATTAATTATTTATGGTGGGAAAAATGCAGACATTCCTTTATTCCATCCGCTAAACGCCGCCTGGATTACGTAAGTCACTGTGACGTCGCGAATTTCGCAGTGCTTTTGTGTATTTTGTCCATTTATTTTGTTACATTGGAGAAACTCCATAATATTACTTAATTTAGCACTTACCCACTTTATAATGCAATGTGCTAATTATGTGTGTACAAATAGGTATATTTAGCAGGCTAACATGCAGACGCTGTCAAAATCGATGTCTTGTAGAGTCGGTGCGGCAATTTTGAGGGGACAAGTTGAAGCGACAGTTGAGCCGAGCTGCATAACTAAATTGCCCCTCTACGCTACCAACAGAGCCTCCCCTACCGTGGTAGCTAGGAAGCTGAACAAGCCAGAAAAAGCGCAAGACTGGTGGCATTGCTGTACCCTCCAGTTCGCCGTTACGTCACGGATTTGGCAGCGTCTGAATTAACGGGCACAGTCAACTTTTACAGCGCAAACAATTATGTGGACACTCCAGGCGCATTTCTGCCGTCGCCGTCGTCGTGATGTTCCGCAAAACTCCAAGGGCGATAACGTTGCCGCGCGCCGTATGGTGTATGTAGCAGTAAAAGCGGGGAGGAAGCGCACAGTCTTCTGTCACGCGCAAGGCACGGGGGGGGGGGGGCGACTCCGGCGGCTGCTGCGTATGGTGCGGCTGCGCGCCCCCTATCTTGAAAGCGATCTGCGATAGGGGCAGAGTTGCCCGAGTGCTGATAACTTCGCGTGCGCTGTGTTTTCACCGTTCATTTTCGCGTTGAACCGGAAATGCAGCACGAAGGTCAACTCGCTCGCTGCTGCTGCCGTGCTTCCTCACTCCAATGCGCTCCACTGTTCTGATAGCGAGTTTCCGCGGTCATCGAGTGAGATGTGTTCATGTTTCCTCGTGCGCGCGTGACACCATGCATGTTAATTTATTTACTAAGCGAATGTTTACAAGCTTATACGGCCGATAAAACTGCTATGCTTATTTCGTAGAGCTGCCTGCTGATTTGCTATCGCAATCAATGCTTCGTCTTTCGGGCGAAAATGCGGCTTTTTTTTATCGGTTAAGATAACCACCGGCTATTCTAAAGGAGCCGTAGGCTGAATTTAGAACGCTTATATATTTTACTGCGTCACAACGGCCCAGTACACACACACGCACACCTGCCGCGATAGGCCGGAAGTTTCGAGATTAAAGGAGGTCGCATTTCGATGTCGAGGCGAAATGTGAAAACGCCCCGTGCATTGGGCGCGCGGTAAAGAACCTCCGGTGGTCGAAAATAACTTGCGTCCCCCCACTACGCCTTGCCTCAGTCTTATCGTGAATTTGACATGGAAAACCCCATGAGTTTTTATTTCTTCAGTTATATATTCGATTGAAATCCGTGACGTCGCCGAGGTCCCGGCGTAGGAAGATTAAAAAAAAGAAGACTCATTGAAGTCTAGCGGTAAATTAACGAAAATAGAATTTTTTAAGAGTACTTTGTCACTTAAAGGGACACTAAAGGTTACCAGAAACTCAAGTTAAAGTGGTAGAGCAATGTGCTAGAACGTCTAAGGCGTCAATATAATCGCGAACAGAGCTTTAGTAACCGAGAAATTGAGGTAAATGCATGAAACGATTTGAGACCCCCCAGCGACATTCCGGTACTAGCCCGATGACGAAAGGACTCCTCATAATTTGTGTTACTAATACTCAACTACTCGTATTAAAAATATCATTTCATTCGATTATAAGACGGAAAAAAATGCTACTTGTGTACGTCTATTCGATTCTAAGAAAAAATATCATTTTGACGTTACCCTTCAGTAATATGGGTGTTCGAAAGGTTTCGTTTTCGCTCGAGTCTGCGCGCTCGACTCTGCGCCGCGCACGCTTTGGAGTTTCAGCAGTTTCGTTATCGCGTCGTGCTGTGAGGGTTCTGCTGGCTCGCGAAACTTTCATTTGGAACAAGCAGCGAGAATGCCACGTCCATGTGATGTCGTGGGAAGCCCTCGTTGCTTTCCCGCTCCGGAGAGCCGGTGTCGAGGCCGCCGTCGTAGTACGCAACGACGCCGGCAGTGCGAGCCCTCAGCAGCAGGTCGCGCTCGTCGGTGCTCAAATCGCTGAAGTTGAGCCCACCATCGCGAGCCAATCTGTCGGTGTCAGGGTCCATTGCGACGAGCGTCGAAGTTAGCGTCATAGAATGAAGTACCAGCTCATGGGCGTCTTGCACTGGAGTTTGAGGTATAGTAGCGGCGCCTGGTGGCGGTGCAGGAAACGACATCTGGGTCGTGCCAGCTTGGGTCGTATTGAGCCCTGGCTGTGGCGAAGCACGTTTCTAGGCCGAGTTTTGCGTCGATTCGCACATTTTTATGCCCTGTTGCGAGTGCGAAAAGGCTCGTGGCTTCTCATAGACCACGCCGACCACGCTGCGAGCTCGCCGCAGCCTATAGTTTAACGAAAACGGACTCTCCGTGTGCCGTGGGACGTAATGTGGGACGTAATTCGTTCCTCCTTCCGCTAGCCACCATACTCCCGCTTTCGCTCTGCTGTCGGCTCTGCCTTGGCTCTGTTTCTGGCCGCGCGTTCGCGTTTTGCGCAGAAAAGCCGTAGCGCCGTCTGCGGACGCCGTTCTACTCACCGATGGCGCAACGTCACTATGAGACCATGATGTCAGTACTCCTCGATCGGAGGGCGGGCGATTTGAACTGCGCTAGAGGTACGCGGACGCTTCAGAACGCATTTTCTCTTAAAATAAGTCTCTCCTTGGCACGAAACAAGCGTTTCGAGGTTTCTGTGATGGTATTTCAACAGTCCACGTTGACTTAATAGTAACCTTTAGTGTCCCTTTAAGCTAGTTCAGCGTTTGTTTAGTGTCCCTTTCGAGGTAACGTCACCACGCGGCCGCCATTTTTCTGTTCTCTTTTTTCCCACCTTTTCTGGCTTGTAATGCCTCAGTGATCCGTCATGTGGTATTTCAGAGGTGCATTCTGTCGATTTTGCCAATTTAACGGTGCAAGTCCAGCGTAAGGCGAAGACCTCTCTCGGCGATCAGGCTTTCCCACCTATCTAACGGTGCCCTAACCAAGATGGCCAACTTCTAGTTTGTAGCAAATTATAGTAGCACACGTTGAAGTGCGTTCCGAAAGCTCGGTGAGTGCTTGTAGCACGTCTTTGGGTTGGAGGAACGGATGATGGCAGGAATGGTGGCACTATATATATTATGCACGTGGACACTTTTTTTTTTTTTTTGATTATATGCCGACGTCTCTAAGGTCAGACGAGATGTCTGGCCTCTCGGACAGCGTAGGAGTCTGCAGTAACGCGAAATAAATGAATGTATGACAACCTCGCTTGTGGATTTTTGGATGTGGGCCGAGCCGACCTTGTATCCGTAAATTTGTTAATATCATCGACACAGCTCCGATCGATATAGGGTATACCCGCCAGATGCTGGCCACAGGACGCGTCTTAAAATCGAGCGTCTGACGAAAACTTGTATCGGCGATAGATGATCATGGTAATGAAAACGCTGACACTTACTACGGAATTAAAAACTTTCAAAGAAAAAAAATAGAACCTGACGTTTCGTTTGTCTTTTTTAACCCAAAGACGTGCTCCCAGCGCTCACCGGTACGTTTCGGCTTCCGTGTAGGGAAGCCGAAATGTTGCGTTTTTTTTTCTTTTTTTAAATTCTGTAATCGGTGTTAGCTTTTCCTTGCCAGGGTGTTTTTTTCGTAACGGAGGCTTATAGTCAATGTAAAGCGCATCTTACGTACGGGGTCGCCGGTTTGATTCGCAGTCAAGGGAGTGCCTGCGCCTATTGTAGAGGACCTTGCACTGGACGAACAAATGAGCACTTCGAACTACTAGTTCAATGTGCTCTTGTGAACAGATCGCGCCTCGATGGTGGACCTGATGAGACAGACGGCACATTTCGTGCTCCTACCTCACATTTCACTACGCGCCTTTCGGAGGTATAGTTGACCATAAATTATTTATACTGTGTTAAAAGGACACTAAAGGCAAATACTAAGTCAAGCTGAAGTGATAGATCAGTGCTCGAGAATCTCAGGCGTCAATGTTATCGCGAACAGAGCCTTAATAATCGAGAAATTGAGGTAAATGCAGGGCATGATCAGAGACTCCCTCGGGACCTTCAAGCACTTGCCCGACGACGAAGGCACTCCTCAGTTAAATTCTGGCAGTAGTGCTCAACTACTCGTTGCAAAAAAAAAAAAAAAAGAATTCTTGTAATATATTATAAGACGAAATAAAATGCTACTTGTCCAGTTCTATTTTATCTTTAGAAAAGAGAACTCATTGAAATTACCGTTGACAACGACGCGGGTGGTCGAAAGGTTTCGTTTTCGCTCGACACCGCGCCGCCCACGCTTTCGGGTTTCAGTACTTTCCTGGTCACGTAGTGCTGCGCTGGTTTTGCTGGCTCGCACAAACTGCAAGTAGCAGAGAATTCAACTTCCATGTGGTGTCGCGGGATGCCCGAACGGTCCACGCCAGTTGCAGCGGCGAGGCCATCGCTGGTGTTTTGACTCGGTACCACCGTCTCTCTCTCTCTCTCTCCTTTTTTGAAATTCAAATCATCCTCCGGTTGGCGGGAGATTTGAATTTCAAAAAAGGCATTCGAACCCTTCAGATGCAATTTGCTCGTAAACTAAGTCTAAGCGCTAAACGAGCGTTACGAGGTTTCTGTGATGGTATTTAAACAGTCCACGTCGAGTTAGTATGTGCCTTTAGTGTCCCTTTGTACCTCGTCTCTCTTTCCTAAAGTTTAGCAGAGCAGTTGCACTTGTGCGAGCATGTCCTCCTCCTACATAACGCTGAGAGGCATGATATATATGTATGTGACGTACGTGCATCTCAACAATGTACTTTATTCTCTCTCTCTCTCTCTCTCTCTGCACTCACATTGCTTACGTCTATATCTCGATCACGAAGTTCGTCGCGCTCCATCCGCCCACCCATTATAGACCTTCTTCCCCTTAATTTTGTTTCTTTTCTGTTACGTGCAGTACACCCCCGGAGAGCCCCGACGTGAAAAACGCCTGCGCTGAAGATCGCAGCGGATGCGCGGCGTCAACTGGGCCACTTGGAGCTGTCATTAATCCTTATCATCGCGATAAGAGCTCGCCGAGTGTCTCAGCGTGCGCGTGAAGTCGCATCGACGTAGACCGGACGACAAGGGCCTCAACTGTGAGAAGACGCCGACCCAAATACCATAGAGTGTGGGGAAACCAGAAAAAAAAAGAAGAAAAGAAATAAAAAGAAGGAGAGGAGGAAACGCAAAACCAAGCAACAAAAAACTGGAACAGAAATCGATTGTCTACCGTCTAGTCTGCAGTGGGTGTGCTCGCGATTAGAGCGCGTGGTGAACACGTTTCAACGTCACTCGTCGCTCGCGATATTCATGTGCTGCGAGTGGAACAAGTGCTGATGCCAGCTGCCCTTCGGCTGCGCAGTTTGTACGCCTGCCGGGGTCGCCTGTCGCGCGCGGATTAGTGGCGTCGCGCAGTTCTTGGGCGTCGTCCTCTCGAGCGTGCGTCGTGCCTCTAGCGAACGGTTGTAGGATGGCGGCGACATCGGCGCAGCAGGATGCGGCGGGCATCGTGGTCCCCAAGGAGGAGATGCAGGCCTTCATCGTCCGCTGCATGCGGAAGGTCGGCACGGACGGGGCCCACGCGGAGGCGTTGGCCGAGGTCCTCGTCGCCGGAGACTACCGGGGCCACTTCAGCCACGGACTGAATCGGCTGCGTAAGGGGGCCGGTGGCTGTTCCTGATCGTTCGTTTACTACTTTTTTTTTTTTTTCATTTTGCCTTGGCGCTCGTCATATTTGCGCGAGGTATTCCGTGAGTGAGCGACAACGCGTTTTGTTCGATGAATTATGCAGGATACTTTTGACCACCTATGAATTGAAAGGGCTCACTTGCGCTTATGTAAGAAAGGCGTGATCGGGCTAATCCGCGCGTTATCGTTAGTGCCAATAATAATAATGCTAATAATAATGTGTGATCTTGCCGTCAGTGGCGCTGCCGTGACGGCACCACACGCAGACAGAGCGCTGCATTGGTTGCTTCTTTGAGATCGCTGGCGAGCATGGCGAACTGAAATCCGGCTCTGTTTGTGGTGAACATCAGTTTTGTCGAATGGAAGAGCAAATATAGTTGAATTAATCAATATACTTCCCCAATCTGGGCCAGGTGGCGCTAGGATGGATGGATGTTACGAGCGTCCCCTTTGGAACGGGGTGGTGGGTTGTGCCACCAAGCTCTTGCTATTATACTGGCTGCCCTACCTAGGTTAAAAAAGGAAACAAAAAAAGAAAAGAACACTGCTGAGCAGCGCTGCTCATGAGAGCAAATGGAAAAAGTCGCCAGGCAGCACGATGGCTTGGGCATGTTGTGCATGGGAGTATGGGCTGCGAGATTGTGCCTTCATCGTATTCGTCCACACAAGCCTACCGTTGAATGGCACAGCAGCCTCAAAAACGCGAAGGGCCGACACCCGCCCGTGAAATTGTACACATTTACAGGCGGGTATAGTACAGAAAGAGAAGACAATCTATGTGTGCACCACTGCTGTTGGCAGAGTCAAGCAAGTCGCGCTTGTTTGTTTTCACACACAAAATTTTTATCCATGTCATGCAGAAAGCCGAGGGGGCTCCCACATGTAACGAGTCCATTATTAAAGGGGACACTTGTGCTTGTAGCCTCCACTGGGTGCAACTGCCAAGTGCCGTGCGCTGGCTGAAGCGGCAACTACGCACAAGTGCAGCTAGTGGTGTAATGCGAGGCGATAACACTGCATTTTAAAAATGAAAAGGCAAAATATCCACCAAAGACAAAAGAAAGGTGTAAAGAAACTCTCGTGGGAAACCGCCTCACAGGGACAAAGAGAGACGATTTTACGATTGCGTCACGTGATAAAAAGATACTGTGACGTCCTTCATGTGCTGAAACCCCTGTCACACAGGCACTTTGGGTCGTAATTGAGGCCAATCCAGATTGGGTGCTTCTATATGAGCACTTTCGACTATGATATTGCACGATCCGGACCGGATAAATTGCGATCATAGGTTGTCGTCTGCACCATAATGCTGAGTGGGCTCAACCAACTCGATCTGGATTGTTGGACTGTGCAACGGCAACCATTCATGATCTTGAACGAAAGTGCCCGTGTTGCACCGGTATTAAAGAACGACCGAGAGCCAAAGCGATTCCAACCGCCGCTGCGATCCTCTCACAACACAACTCGCGTAGTTAAGATGCAGCAAAGCACGGTTCGCATTCTGTTGACAAATGGGCTACCTAATCATAAGCCTTCGCTAACTCTCTCAGCTGTTTGCAAACTACTACTACAGATATGTTAGTGATCAAGTTCCATGCCCAAGCAGCCCGCTCTCACTGTCAAACACAAGAAGGACAATGTGCAGCGCTCGCTCAAATCATCCTACGTTCGATGCGTCACTCAAAGCATGTCTAAGTAGAGCCACAATGATATTCTCGTCGTCACGAGCATGAGGAAGCTGTCATGACTGAGCTACAAGGCGAAGCAACAACACTGCCACGAATAGTAGAAAGCATAAAGTAAAACGGCAATTTTTCGCATTCCAACTTACCTGATTTTGCAGATGGCGGTTATCCATGCCTGTCTGCATTTTGTTTCATTTAAATTGTAATTCCTTTTTCAATTTACCTGGAAAGCTGTAGAACTCTACTGGCAGCTGCAGGCTCCGGGTGTTTCTGTCACTTTTGTGGCAGTTCACCACAGAACAGTATAGCGGGCTCTTTGGTTACCCGGCCCGTCGAGCCATCGCGAAACATTGGCAAAACGCTACAAAATTTGCAAAGAATGCGTGCATCGCAGGCGGCTAGTGGCGCCAGTGAACTGACAGATTATGACACGGCTCTTCACTAGGGGAAGAAGCAGTGCCGGCGTCTGTCGGCGATATTGAGGTTGGGAGCTCCCACCCCCCCACCCACACACTCGCACACATATTCAATTTAGGGCTAACAAGTGGGTGCAATGTGAGATGCATGTCTCGAATCTAAATAAATATTTACCCTCAGGCATGGCACCGAAGGGCCTTCGGATAAAACAGAAGTCAGCAATGGATACATTTGAGGAAAACGAAAGAAAGCAGTAGAATGCTGTACTATGGGAGGCCTCGCTTGGGCTCACTCAGCTGGTGGCACAACATAATGTGTGTAGAGCATCACAGCCTAAAAGTGAGGAGCAGCTGCTGTTAGGTCAATCAAAACTCACAGAATTAGAAGCCCTAAAACTGGTAAAATACGAGGGAAAGAAAAATGTCAACATAAAAGAACAACAAAAAATAAATGCGAGCGTGAAAATGTTCCAATGGCCACCAGCAGCGATTCTAAAAGTCATAATTTTGAATCCGAACTGACCAATTGTCCCGAAGCAACCAGAAAAAAAAAAAAGAAAAGAGGTAATGGGCAATGCCTCAAGTCATAAACTTGTTGAGTAGCCCATTGTCCAGTGCACAACTAAATCTCCTTTCGAAAGGTCTAACATTTTGTCTGGCATCTGGAAGGATGAATGAGTTTCAATTGTTCCAAGATTTAGATGATTTTGTGAGAAATTTACGCCTAAAGGAGTACCTCTACGATCGTACAACTGTAGAGGGGTGTTGTGATCAGCTACCTGGACTAAGATGGATCATGGACACCTGGTGAGGCACGCGACAAATATTTGGACATGTACATTTGCGCTCTTCTAAAAGGCATTGTAAAAGAGTATTGGAGGCATCGTGCCATCCGCAGTAACCTCTCAAAAGAGAAAGAGGAGGCGATGCGAACCGTGTGTGACGATCAAACATTTGTCATTAAGCCAGTGGACAAATGTGGAGCAGTGGTTGTACTTGACCGGAGTGCTTACATAGCCGAAGGTTTCCGTCAATAGGGCAACTCTAACTTTTGTACAGAACTCCCAAGCAATCCTACAGAGCATTTTGAAAGGGAAACGAACATCATCCTCACCACTCTGCTGAAGGCAGGGAAGATAACCAATGCGACATTCAAAGCCTTGATACCGAGAAACTCTGACCTCGGCCGTTTCTTGTTGCTACCCAAAATTCACAAAATAAACAATCCTGGCTGGCCTATCGTTGCCAGCAATGGAACAGTGACTGAGAAAATATCCAGCTTTATTGACATTCTCATTAAAGACATTCCATCTTCATTCCCCTCATGTACATAAAGAGACAAATCACTTCCTCCGGGAGGTATAAAACCCGGCTGTACGGGCGGGGTTACTTGGTCACTATAGATGTCGCATGTTTGTACACCAACATACCTTACGTCAAGGGCGTAGCTTCCACAGTTTGCACTGGCTCCAGCCAACCTAGCCATTTAGAGGAAGATACAATTGAGACTCTTCTAAATTTAGCACTGAAATATAATTAGTTTTAGTTCGACAACAAGCATGGTCTGCAAATCAACGGAAGTACCATGTGCATAAAGATGGTGCCAAATTACGCAAATATCTTTATGGCATTGTTAGAAATACCCTTCCTCACAAATTCAGCCATAAAACCAATATTATAGAAGCGATTTCTGGATGATACTTTCTTTGTGTAGACCGACAGGGAACAAAGTCCGTTACACTTCATTTCCAATTTTGGTTCCTTGCACCCGTCAATTTGTTTTACATGCAACTTCTCCCAAGATAGTGTCCACCTCCTCGATGCCACTTTGTCACTGAGTGGCGGTCGCATTTCCACATCCCTATACAAAAAGCCAGCAGATTGCCAGCAATATCCGCATTTCTATAGTAGCCATCCCCACCACTGCAGAACAAGTATCCCCTACTCCCAGGCTCACAGATACAGAAGAATCTGTTTCGAATCTGCACAATTTGCGAGACACGCGGAGGAATTGAAATATGCTCTTGTACGTCAAAAATATTCTCCACAAGTAGTAGACAGTGCCATTGAACACGCGCGCAGCTTAGATTGAGCACGTATAATGGGAGAAATGGTGAGCAGTACCAATACCCAATCAGGTTCGAACTTGGTCCTCACAAACACTACTGGTGCTCCACAGGCCAATGTCATTCTCAACCACCATTTTAACATCATGTAACAGAGCATCCGACTCACTGCTACCTTCCATTGGCCGTCTCATGTAGTAGAGAAGAAACAAAAATTTCAGTGGTCTGTTAGGGCAAGGACACAGAAGCCCAACACGCTTGTCGACCATGTGGAAAACCTTGTTGCAAGATATGTTGTCACATGACAGCAACAGATGCAGCTGAGGCATCGAACTCGTTCTTTGTATATAAAATTAACAGGCATCTTGTGTGTAATTCCATAACGTCGTGCACAAAATTCAATGCGAGGTGTGTGAGCAGGAATATATTGAACAGAGACCCCTCTTCACCTGTGGATCCAACAATCACCGTGCACATATGAAAAGTCTCCCGAATTTACCTTTCTCCAGGCACGTTCGACTGCGAGATCACTCCTTTGAGTGCCTGAGCGCCATGCTCTTGCAGTCTGGTTTGTAACACACCCGTGCATGCGAGCAGAGTGAATCTTTTTTTCATCCATAAATTTGGAACGTGCGCTAAAGGAATTAATGAGAATCCCAGGCAGCTGACGTGCTTCCGGGATATGCAGTGAGAGTGGGGAGCGCAAATGCTTCTTCTCTACTCAAAAATTGAGATGTAGGCCACTGCTTGCTGTTTCCTCCACAGGCGCCTCAAAGGGGCAAGTGGAAAACTAATAAATCCAGTTTCCTCTGCCTTACAACTCAAGTAGTAATTCTGAGTGACTTACTACCCCTTCTGGGAATCTGCACGAGCTGATGTGGTGTTAGTTGTCTGGTAAACATTCGGAAACTGCATCACATAGAGGCTCCTTAACTCGGCTCCCTAAAACTAGACCCAAGAACGTACTTGCTTTATGAACCCCGTGTATATATTCTTTGTACAATTTTTTTCCCTGCACCTCAGCTGGACCACAATGTCGCAGGAACGGGCGGCGCCTTGTTATGTGTATTGTGACACTGTTACTTTCTACAAATTACCGCTTTCCTGTCTTTCTTCCGGGCCCCTTCTCTATTATGCCCCCCATCACTCTATTGAACTTGCCATCTCCTCTGCTACAATGGTGGCATGCGCACTGGTGCTTCGCAGCGACTGTTTTCTCCCTCCTTACTTCAGGTCAACGGGAACCTATAGCTACCGCTACTCTCCGCCCCCTTTCCCTTCTCCGACTTATCTCTCCTTTCTTCTCTTTTTTCTTTCTCTTTTCCTTTTTTTTCACAGGCTTCCTTGCCTTGCATGCATGGAACTCTGCCTTCCTTTTGCCCTGCATCGTTGCCAATAAGGCAGGTGTGTATCTGCCCAAAGCGCCGAGAAAGAGTCAATCACTGTGAAAACTGTCCCTTTCGGTTTGATGTATCTGAGAACGACTGGGTACCTGGTCTGCTGTCTTCGCTATCAGTGCCAAACTGCCATTTTCTTGTACACCCTGATGAAGATCCGTCCACCGGTCGAAACTGTTGAAATTAAATACTTGTTCTGTTTACTTTGTAGCGTCGCTCAAGTTCTTTCCACTTGAAAGGCAGCCTGAAGAATTTCTCTTTGCCTATATATGTATGTATATGCGGACACGCACGCACACACACACAGTAAAACCTTGTTCGTACGTTTTGGAAGAAACCACCGGAAAAGCGTACTAACCGGGAAAATGTACGATCCGAGGTAACTAAACACGTTTCGTGGACTCGACTATCGTTGACATTACGTGATGCGAAGCGTCGCGCGCATCGTTGCGGCACTACACGCCGACGCTCGTCGAGCTGGTGGTGCCCCGTCACGCGTTTTGGTGTTTTAATAGGGCGACGGGAAACCGAAGCAAAATCGAGCTGGTGGGCGACGCCGGATGCTGCCGAAGCGAAACGCGATGCCCACGTCGCGCCGCCTGCAGCAGGGAACGGCGGCGCGCTCGGACTATCGCCTAATAAAAGCGGGCAGTACGCTACTGTAGTGTTTCAGTTTCTGTTTGCCCTTACACGCCGCCAGTGTTGCCACCTGTATATATACATGCCTCTGAATAAAGAGTGCTAGTTCCGTTGCGGCCGTGACTGTATTCGTGGTTCAACTGCGGCTACCGCCGAAATACAACAATGGCGACGAGGGTGGGACCTTTTCGAGGGGTCCCACCCTCGCTACCAATGGCACTAAGCACCACGCACTGTAGAACAGATAGGTGAAGATGCCTATCGCAATAGGTTTGGCGGCGATACCTGTGAATGCGGCGTGCGACGCCCCGGGTGGACATTTGCTGGTACCGGAATAAATAAAAAAAAAAAAACTGCGCACCGTCGTTTCGACGTGAGACGGGCGCCTATATACTGTTCTCGATCGCGTGCGCCTCGCGCCTTTTCTTGTTCGCATGGTATCGGCCGAAAAGCGTATACGATCGCAGTCTGCAACAGGAAACGGCGGATCGTTTCGGTCATCGCCTGTTAAAAGCGGGCGCTACGCTTCCGATGGCACCGCGCGTTGTGAAACAGATAGGCGAGGATGCTTATCGCGGTGCGATTGGCGGTGACAGCGGTGAATGCCGCGTGCGACGACCCTGCAGGAGATTTGCTGGTGTCGAAATGAGAAACTAAGCGCGCGCCGGCATTTTCAAGTGAGACGGGCGGGCGATTATTGCGGTGAAGCTGCCGCGGCGGGCAGCTATATACTGTTCTCGATCGCGCGCGCCTCGCGCATTTTAACGCGACAGCGTTAAGGAGCTCGTGTCGCAGAAAAGCCGGTGTCGTCGGCGTCAGCGGCGTTGGCCGTGAGCGATAAATCCCAGAAGGCACTTCATAAATAAAAAAACATCTTGCAAGATCGGCTGGTGGGAATCAAACCAGGGTCTCCGGAGTGTGAGACTGAGACGCTACCACTCGGCCATGAGTTCGATCGTTCAAAACTGGACAAAATCGCCTCTAGTGAATGCGGTGTTGCCTTAGAAACGTGCCGTAGAAAGTTATACTGCGGTGTATATTGGTAATTATGACCATGTAAATTACAGAAGTCGCAGTTTCACAAGTAGCGAAGTACGTTTCCGCGACACTTCTCCTGCGCTCTGCACACATGCAGAGCCATCTTGCAGCAAACACAGAAGACCCCCTCCTCGCAATGTACGGCGGTGCCCTGACACGTGGCGTGCCACTCGCCCCATGATCGCGTCCGCCTTCATGGCGCGTTGCGGCCCAGCCCGTCGCGGGCCGATCGCGACGTTTGGCTCGCGTAGATCAATTGAGTAGGCGGTGCGAACGGGGTGCGATAACGTTATCGCGTTCCACTCTTGAAGGCGAAGCTTAAGCGTCCTCCCATTTTTTTTCTTTGTTACATGGAATCTAGTGGCCAAAAACGTATCACACCATCGCAGTTTGGTGACGTACTGAACGTTGGGGCCCAAAAATCGTGTTTTCCGGCAACGTATGAACCGGTAAAAAATGAGTAACTCAATTCGGTCATTTTTCGTGTTCTCAGTTGTGAACGTTGGCGCCGGGGATACGTACGTAATGGTAACGTATCAATGAGGTTCTACTATATATATAGTAGAACAAAAACCCTATCGAGGTAGAGTCATTGCCACAATTAACATCGCCAGAAAACTGCGGAGGCCACATGTTGTGTGCTAAGGGTTATTGTCAAAGCTTAGCAACAGCTGCTGGCTGAAAGCTGAGTGCAGAATTGCTTGAAACACCTGTGCCAACAGCAGTACGTGGCGTAGCCGGGGGGTGGCACACGGTGCATGTGGCTACATCTAGAAATTTTAGTGTGCAGCTCATAGGCACCCATTCCTGCTATGAGTGTTGGCGTCCCTCATCGGCGTGACCGAGTGAACAAGCACAGCAAAGGATGAAAGAGTGAACGCGGAGTGCAGCGGGGGATGAAAGACAGCGATAGCGAAGAGAGTGTGAGGAGGAAAGTGGAGGAGGAGGGTATGGGGAAAGCGTGAGAAGAAAAGTGTAGTGCTGCGAAATACACACTCTGCGAGAGCTACGAGATGGTGCCAGAGTAGGCGCACCGTCGTCTGTTCACCGGTGGCATGTGGCAAGCACGTCTACCGATACCATGTATCGAAACAAAGCACTGCATGAGCGGTCTGCCGCGGGTGTTGTGAATCGTGCCCAAGCGTCACCCACGCGCTGCCTATCGTGATCTCCCAATTAGTAAGGCAGTCGCACCACACTCTAGCACAGCACTGTAGCACACAAACTGAAATGAACAAAGTGGGAAATGAAGCAATCCCAGCAGATCGAGTAAACAAAATGTTAACTATTATTCTTTCCCTGGTAGCATAAGTGCGAACCCTGTGGGACAATATACGTATATATATAAAAAAATTACTGATAGCTTTTGGAAGATGTATGTAAGACATTTTTTATGTACACACAGGCAATGATACCCTTTCATTAGCATTTTTATAGGGTTACATCTTTACATGACTTCAGCATATTGTTCTCCTGCTGTGGGTCATTTGCAAGTGTTGTCTTTGTTGTTTTTACTATTTCTCTAACAGAAATGTATGTGACGGACATACAGAAGGGTGTGTGTGAGCGTTCTGGCAAGCCTGTAGTCATCAACGAGCTGGCTGCCACAGCCCTTGTCGATGGCAGAAATGTTCTGGGCCCCGTCGTCGGCAAATTCTGCATGGAGTTGGCCATGCAAAAGGCGCAACAAGCAGGCATTGGATGGGTCGTTGCACGAGGTAATGTTCTCCCTGTGTGTGTTTGGTGAACAAGAAATATTTCAATAAGGCTTCAACTGGGGCTGGCTGGTATGACAGTGTTGTTTACTACGCTGTACTGTTATACAAAGGACAAAAAGAAGTGACTGACACAAATGTGCACAATATAAGAAGCAATATTTGATATCCTGTACTCTTGCACTGAAGCAGTATTCACGATACTGCTCTCTCTCACTCACACACTGACTCACTCGCTCACACACGCACACACACACTAGCTGCTTACCTACCTACCGACATTTATAATCTTGTAGAATGTTTGTAATATAGTTTATGATTGTCATATTGACAGCAATAATTTAACAACTTCTCACGTGTGTCAAATTTTGGGCAAAACTGAATTCAAGAGAGTACAGATGCAGTTGCTGGCTGATTTTTTTGTTTGTTTTTGTTTCTGAGCCCGGTTTTGCAGACCCAGTTGATTGTTTAGGCCCCCATGTAGCACCACCACAGCAACTGAAATCTTGGCTGCCTTTGCATGATTACGTCATGAATAAGCTTCATGAACATTCATGTGGTGCAGCTCATGCTTGGCATGATTATGGAACACAGTGCTTGTTGACAGCATCCCTACAGAACAAAGTCTCAGAGTTTCTTTAATAAGCAGCCAACATCTTGAATAATATAACACTATGTTTAGCATTTTCTTTCTAATTCTAGTATTTTCTTACTTTGACTTCAGTATTCCTCATTTTGTAATATTAGAATGTCTGCAAATACTTCAAGTTGGATGTCTATAGCATTTTCCTTTATAAAACGTTTCAGCACCTTGGAGTAGGGAGATGGTTTTTAAATCATAAAATATTTGCTTGGGTGGTAAATCAGTATGCTTTTTATTGACTGAGGCTGTAAACTGTAGCATGAGTGACAATGAACCCTGATATAAATTACTAAATGTTTACTTCAAGCAGGATGATCACGAAATTTGTCTTTCTAAACAAACTACTGCCATGTTCTGAATCTTGGGGCTTTGACATACATCCAAAGCAATCATAGTCTTTAAGGACATTGTACCAACAGCAGCACACATGTGTATCTGCACACACAAACATGCATGCACGCGCACACACTCTCTTCTCTGTGTACTGCAATGCTTTCTCATTACAACTTCTTAACCCTAACAGTCCTAAATAATGTTTTCAGGATGGCAATTGAAAGATGCGTGTGAGCCTTGGAGATATGTGGTACAAAATTGCCAAATTTATTATTTTGTAGTTTGTAACAATTATTTTTCTTTAAACCTTATTCCTTTTCTATCCGTTGTTCAATTTGCAGTAATGCCAGCATGTTTACATGGGGGCCATTATTGAAGAAGGGCAAAAAAAAAAAGGTTGCAAGGAGAAACAGGTCTTGGAATACAAAGTATAGAGAGTCTGGCCACCCAAAAGCTGAACTACACTTTCAAAATGTGACTTTGCAGGTTCCAAGATCTGGCATCTGGTTCATTTTTACCTAGTGCTTAAGTCTCGGTGTATTCCTGCTGACCCTGCTACATTTTTATTGCTGTAATGTTTCCTAATTCGCTGGAAGGTTTATGTGCAGAACAGCCAAATACACCTTGTGATTCGTTGCAGCAATGAAGTGTTTGTAGAAAAGTGAGATGTGGTGCCAATGACTGGTGGGGCTTGCACGTAATGACATGTTTGTAGAAAAGTGAGATGTAGTGCCAATGATTGGTGGTGGCTTGCACGTAATGCCACTTCTAATAAAGCAGCAAGTTGTCTAACGTAATACACATTTTGTACGGTCAGCAGTTCCCGACTCTCTTGGCTGTGTACCCAGTGTGAAATCTCGTCAAAAATCCTTCGATAACTTTTGCTGCGAAAATACTTAAATGTTGACTTCAGAAACCAATAGGCTGTGGGTTCTAGTTGCTTACAACTGTTCCACGTGTTCTGTAGAAAAAAAAACAATTTTTTTTATTGCTTAAACAGCAAACACTCTGCAGCTGTTGGCAGGTGTTCATTACCGCAGCTCATTTTGCAGGAAGTTTAATCTGTCTGGGAAAAATAAAATAAAATAAATAAATATATATGTATGTAAAGGCAATAATTTTTTTTTTTTACTTTTCCATTCGCGTTTGTAGCAAGCGCACTTAAAAACTCGACCCTAGCCACCATCTATTGGTGCGAGCTGTGTAGCCCTGTGTGTTCGGTGACGATGCAGCCGACCACAAAGTCATGGCGAGCAAACGCTGGTGGCAAGCATGCGAAAGGAACAGGCTGAGCCATTCATTCCACCAGCCCTCGCATCTCCCCAACAAAAAAAAATGGCTGCCGCCTAAAAGCACTCAAAATTCAGGTCCGTAAGGAGGAAAGTAGAAGTGGCGTAAAAAGCATTTTGCTTTTCTGGCATGTGCCCTTTTGTCTTGACACATCTAATTTGCAAAACTAATGAAACGTCATGCTTTTTGATTCGTTCCTGTTTTTCTTCACACCATAGAGCCACAGTGTGGTCGGCCTAGACAGTTAAAACCTTTAGTTCGACAAAACGATTTGTTTGCTTGCAACTCTTGTCCTTGCTTAAGACTTTCTGGCTTGTCACTTTTGGCTGCATTTTTGTGACGTATTTATCCAAGTTTTTATTATTTAGCTTAAAGGCTCGTAGCTCGATACTCTGCAGCATTTATTGCATTGGTGGGCAAGCACTTTCTTGAAAACGAAAGACCCAATGCAGGAGATGTTAATGGCACATCATTACTGTCGGAACAGTAACAGTAGCCACATTACTGCTAATTTAGCTGCTGTATAGTTTTCTCGCTGCACATTAAAGGAATGCGAAATTTACCACCCATGCTTTTTATTCAATGTGTGTTTACCTTGGAATCTTCTTGGGGGAGCATTGAAGACTATCCTGACATTTGACATGGACTTATTAGATACAGGCTTTTCTTAATTTAGTGATACATAAACTTCCCTAATTACTTGTATATCAGTAAGAAGCAGCTTACCTGTGCCCATGATTCTGCTGAACAGTGTTTCATGCATTACATATCTACAGCCTAATTGGTTCCTATTGGCACCAGTTTACATATAAGGGTGCGAAACGAAATAGGTAAACACTGATGTGCTTAAACTTTTCTGAATAGCTTTTTTATTATGGCGTCTGGCCACATAAAAGCTTAACTATTCTTTCGAAATGTGGCTTCACAGGTTCCAATCATTATGGAATTGCGGGTTACTATAGTATGATGGCGTCTTCAAGAGGCATGATTGTGAGTGATGGTTCTTTGCTACAAAAAAGTTTCTTATTTTGTTGTTTCTTGTATGTTTCTGTATTCAATAGGACATCCTGCCTCTATGCTTTTCACTACAAGTGTAATGTGGTGCTGGTTGGAAATGTTTGAGCTAGAAGACTTTCTCTTCTTGCTTTAAAAAATAGAAAAAGTTATCTGTGAATACGTTTGTGGCAGTTAAACACGTAATCGTACATAGCTTGTCTAAGTAGCACATAGCAAGTACATAGCATATCTGTTGTGGTCATCTTTATTGTGCTTCTGTATCTACAAAGCAGCCCATCGACCCGATGTGCACTCATTGAGCCTTCACAAATATAGATACCTAGACAGAACTGCTAGTTCGCAAGTTGTACTCCATCTTGCAAGTTGCTTGCAGCACTGCTGAAGGTATACACAGGTAATGTCCTTGCGCGGCGGAAT
Source organism: Dermacentor variabilis (assembly GCF_050947875.1). Taxonomy (NCBI): domain Eukaryota; kingdom Metazoa; phylum Arthropoda; class Arachnida; order Ixodida; family Ixodidae; genus Dermacentor; species Dermacentor variabilis. Next base: position 69,683,453 of record NC_134577.1, read on the forward strand.
ATAGTTCCCGGTGCAAATGTCTTGATTATTGTTGGGATTAGAGTTTTGTATTTGCTTGGTGCATGATATGTTACAACGACACGCGACATGTTAGGACCTTTGGGCACGCACGTCATATACCACAAATTATTATGGAGGGGGCCATCCATCTTGAGGGGCATTCAGCCTTCCCATTGGCTAAGAATTCCTGCAGCTTCCACAGTGCTGCAAACAACTTGTGAGATTGAGTGTAGATGGAGCTGTATGCTGACATCCCCACAAATATTTAGTGATAAAATTTGGGACTCTGAATGGAATAATTGAAGCTCCGAGAAATTATAGTGCCACCAAGTACAGTGTTGCTCAAATATGGCGTCCTACACAGTTATAAGAGATGAAGATGTCCACCGTACATGCCACCTTTCTTTCTCCACTTTAAATAATGAATCACCACCTATCCCAGCAGTCTGCACTTTGGGGCTTGATAATGTGACTGTGATGCAGTTTTTGCAAAGGAAATGGGTGCTTTAGTTACTTGAATCATTAGCGTTGTGTCACTCTGTTTTAGGGCATGTCGTTCACCAACGCATCTCCACTAGTGGCGCCATCTGGTGGAAGTAAGGTGAGTGACTTTTTCTTTTTTACTTGTATTGATGGGTGTAGTCAATTGCTTTCTTGGTTTCTATATTGTCTTGTAGCACTACATCTCATTGACGTGCAAAAAACTTACTTTTTTACATACTGATTTGCCTGAGTGTGTGAGCACTGTTATAATGCAGTCCAGAATATACCGTTTTATACTGACCCATACCAGATGACCAATATGGCTAGATATGGCTAGATGGCTAGATATTCAGGTCCAAGTACAAGTAAAGAGAGTGCTTCTGAGAGACACAAATAAACGTAAAACTGCGTTTCATTATTCCATTGATATTCAGAAATTCTTGGGAACGAATCCACTCAGCGTGGCAGCCCCTGGGAAGGATGGTGACTCGTTCGTCCTCGACATGGCGACTTCAGCTGTGGCATTAGGAAAGGCAAGTGAAAAGTGGCCAGACTGGGTCGCTTGATTGTCTCATGTGTACCCTTGGTACATGAGTGTACAGGTTAGTGAAGTTTGTATCTAAAGGCAAAGAGTTAACATCTTAATATGGTGTTCACTCACTTGGAGAAATGAAAAACAAAAAAAGATAAGGAAAAGCATAGAATTTATTAACACAGCGATAGTTTGGCAAGTCGGCTCAGCATGGTGAATGTATAAATGTGCTTAACACATGGGGACAACAGAATATAATAGAATGAGACACACCTTGCATATTCGTCCTATGTTATTGTTCATGTGTGTTAAAGGGATAGTGAATAAAAAATTTGTCGCCGAGATTTCTGTCTCCATTGATAGCTGTCGCACCGAGAGCGACCAAAACAACACTCTTTCTGAGGAGAAGTGAGCGAAAAGTAATTATTTTAGTGAATATTTCTCAAATCACAGCACCTACCGGCCTCCTCCGAGAGCTCTGGCAAAACCGGATATCACGTCACGCTTACCCACCTCGAGGCCCATTGCGAGCGATCGTCCACACTGAGCGCGCGAAGGGGCGAGTTGACGTTTGCAGCAACGCGCTTTCTTTGTTCGACCGTCCTATTCGTACCGCTTCCTCGTGTGAGCTGTTCGAAAACCTCGTCTTTGATCTCGTGGATTTGTGGTTTGATGTTTGGAGCAGCCATGTCAACGCCGCAAAATGCCGAGGGTCTGCTGTGCGCATGTGAAAACGGCAGGCAGCGGTAGTCTTTTTCTCGCGTACTTGTTCACGCTGTAGTTTTGCGCACAGGTGCCGTTTGACCGTAATTTGTCGTTTGTACGACGTTCTGAGCCAGATGTTTGGCCAATTCTGCCAGAATGAATCGAAATCCGCATCGTCTGAAGCGACGGCTGACGAAAAAAATTCGCCAACATGAGACTGGTGGCGCCATCTCGTGTGCAGCAAGGGAAGGAGTGCTCGGCTGCGATGAAACAACGGGACGCTGAAACCGCTGCGCATGTACTCGTTCACTTCGTGAATAACAAGACGTTCCCTGCTTACAGAGGAGCATTTCAGTCACTGCACATGCCTGGCTCCAATCCTCACCCGTTGCTTCATCGCATCTATTCTCAAAACAGCTACTTGCGCGCATCAAGCACCTGCCGCGCGAGAGTCGGCAGCCGACTGTTATGCTCACGCCGCCGGCCACACCTGCTCCGATGGCATAGGTACAGGGAGGTCTACACGCGTCAATATCTTCAACGATTTCTACGTTTTTTTTTCAACAGTGTGTACTCACGGCACCTGTATTGTGCATTGATGGCTTTCATGTTTTACGCGCTAGCAGCTACCCATCCAAGCGGGCGGAGCAAGCCGCTTTGCGCAGAACGCAGAGTAAATTCCTTACGTCGCCTGACATTGCATAGCCTGAGGCATAAGCGTCCTCGCTCTGTTGAAACCAAACATGGCAAAGCGTTTGCGTGAGTGAATCACGCTGGGCGCACCGCCTCGGATGCAACACTGTCAATGAGGCGTGCACCTCTCGTCTCGCTAACTCATTCGTGACAGGTGCGAGGTTGCGATCCGAGCCGCAGGAACCGCGTTTAAATCTGGTTTCCACCTATGATGCCGCCCCTGATCTCTCGAGGCGAACGCGTGTACATGGAATGCACAGTGTAAACACCACTTTGCTGGTCCAGACTCTCTCGGCACCACGGAGGGGGACTGCTGCGGCGGGTCGTCGTCAATTTCGCTTGACGACGCGGACTGATCGTAGGCATACGCCTTTATCGTTCGTGGTCGTTCAGTAGGCCGCTCATCCAAGTCGGAGTCATAAGTTCCGCTCATGCTATCGCTCTCACTAGAACTTTGCATTTTGCACTGCGCAGCGCGAGAAAAACAAAACTGCGCAGCCGGCCAGCTCGCTCCGCGGCTGCTAAGGGTAGGTGTGACGTCAGATCCGCCGGCTTGTTGTCGGGAGCGCTTTGCGAGTTACGCAGTGGCCGCTCATAGAGAGTCAAAAATAAAGCCATCCGCTCAACAGTAACCCGAATAATGACTATATACTATAGCAATCGTGTCTTAGGAATGCAATTGTGGGGTTTTCTCTATATTCTCCGATTTTTATTCTGTATCCCTTTAAGGGCATACATCTGTTCATAACATTCTTTTTTGTTTATTTATTTATTGCAGTATGGTCAGGACCCAGGGGGCATTACAGAAAGGGGGTACAATATTAGGTGCATGTAGTATAACCTGCACCGCCCAATTTCAGAGGTCATAAACAACATTGTTATAACAAGTAAAACAATATTTTAGCAATTTTAACAGACCTACAAAGTGCAGGTTATTCTTATTCTGAAAAGGGTCAGTAACGGCAACCTTGCAAGAAGACGCATCTTCAATACAAGCAATAAAATTTGGGAGAGAGGCTCCATTCTGAGCTAGTATTCAGCATAAACGAATCAGAGAACGGGAGGCTAGTATTGCAAAAGGAGTGGCGACATTACGGTAGCATTCTGTGGGTGATGAAAGATGACTGTTCTCAGAAAAGCTCAAATTTAAGTTTAATAAAAAAATTGGCAGGTAACTTTGTAATGAGCAAATATTTAAATGCCAAGATTAGTTTTTATCGAAGAAGCACTAGCTTACTGTGTAGTTTGATTGCATAAAGTGAGCTAAGTGATTCTAAACAGATTATATTATGGCAGCCATAAGATTGCATTGGTTTGCATGGACACAGGCTCAAATTTAGATCCATTTAGCAGTGTACCACATACATACACTTATATTCATAAGCCAGTTTGAAGAAGAGGTTATAGAGGGTCAGTGACACACATTCTTAATGCCACTCTCAACCATGGAAGCTGTTTCTGCACCTGACTTCAAGCTGTGTGTTAGTTTAATGTAACAAGAATGGTAGTAATAAGTCATTTAACTGTGTCAAGAAAAAGACAGAAGTTGAGATGGGAACCAGCTGTTGAAAAAGAGTGGCGCCAACATACTGCTTCAGTGGTTCCTCAGAATTTTCTTGTATACTTTGTTAGCTTTTGTGCTTTCTGCAGAGACTCCTTTTTTTTTTCTTTTCTTTCTGGCAAATTCGCAACTCAATGCACATAAACAGACAGAAGTAAAAAAACAATGAATCTAGCATTTCTTGAAAAATCTCTTCTCATATCACGTTGATGCAGTCTCGGCCTTAATACAGTCATATACGCAGTGGCTTGTTTGCTTCAATGTTGAAAAATTGTCTTTCATTTTAAAATAAACATTAATTTAAAGTCGGGACCTGTTCGATCATCTTCTCATCTCTGTTTGTGCCTTACTGCCACTGGTAGGCTGAGCACAAACGTATGTGTGTTTTGTGCACTTCCGGAAGTATGATTACAGCCTTGCAAAAGGACTTGTATACCTTGCTTGCACAAGTCTAAGATGTGTACTATGCAATGTTCTAGCTGCAAGGTTGCAACCAGTCTACTATTTGCTGTCGCAGGTGGAGATGCAGCACAGGAAAGGAGAACAGATTCCATCCGGATGGGCAATCAACGCCCAGGGGGAGGTAGGTGAATGCCCCTGCTTGATTTAAGTGCAGTGGCATTTAATGCATTGTAATAGCATTGCCTTGGTCTTTGCCTGTGTTCCATGCCCAGACCGTTCCATGCTTCTCGAGTGACACTTGGGAGACTAATTGAGGCTAATGAAAAGTATGATACAGCCACCAAGAAAGCGAACGGTGACTGTACACACACACACACACACACACACACACACACACACACACACACACACACACATATATATATATATATATATATATATATATATATATATATATATATATATATATATATATATATATATATATATATATATATATATATATTGTATACAGTGTGCACTGAGTGTGGTTGAAGGAGAGCAACATTCAACCTGTGCAGCAGTCAGCCCATGTTCTTCTCATCCGTTGATCTGTTGTCTATGTATACACTCAAAAACGTAAGTAAACATGCCAAACCAGTGAGCCTGCTGGTGCATTGAAATGGTTGAAGCTAAGGAAAGCGTGGGGCAGGCGGGCTTCTTGGAATGTTAGCCGATAGATAATTTCTCGCTTTTGGTTCAGAAAGTTGATTAGGAAAATTCATATGGCAAGCTATTTAGTGGGAACTGACTGCGCAGCCTTTTGCATGTCATGCCTTGGGATAATCAGCCATAGTGGCTTTGGTGTTACGCTGCTAAGCCCAAGGTGCAGTGACCCCATTTCAATGAGGGCAAAATGCAAAAGCACCCATTTACTGTGTATTTGGATTCGCGGTAAAGAATCTCAGGTGGCCAAATTAATCAGTAGTCCCCTACTACGGTGTGTCTCATAAATGCATTGTGGTTTAGGCATGTAAAAACCCAGAATTTATTTCTGTTTTTATGACCCGGGTCTACCAACTACCAACTGAGCATAGCTATGCCTTCGCAGGCATTTGTGAACATGTTCATCCACCGTATTTACTTGACTATAAGTTTCCCTTAATTATAACACATGTCTGGATTTTCATATTTGAAAAATTACAAATGCAGCACTCTTGACTATTCACTTACCAGATTTCATTTTAAGAATGGTGACTTGTTCTCAGCTGAAAAAAAAAAAAACATTATTGCATTCCAGCTATATTTGATTATGTCTATCCTCATCATCACTGCCAGAAGCCTCCCTATCACTTTTAACAGGCCCAGAGCACCTAAATATTGATGTCATCCATGGAATTTGATATACTGCATTTTTTTAAGTGCCTTACAAACCATGACATCATGACACCATAACGAACTTGCGCACCTGCCAAAAAGTCATAGCTGCCTACAGTTGCAGCTGATGTGCATTGGATCAGATTAGATTACAGTTGTCTTCCATTAAGTTTGATGTTATGGGACAGATGAAATTCTAGTGGGCCAAATTAAAGAAACTGCAGAAAAAATGCTCAAGTATACCCCTGATTCATTTGGCCGTTTTTGATTCTAACACACCCCTGAATCAAACGCATGCCTACTTTCTATCTGTCCAAACTATAAATCTAACATAGAAATGACATTAAAACTCCTAAACAAAGTATAAATCCAACACAGACTCAACTTTTAGCAAGAAAAATGGGCAAGAGTGTAATATAGGTTGCATAATAGAAGCCGGTTTCCAGAAGTGAGCTTCGCCGCGATACATTCGTGTTATGCGGTAAAGCATACAAACTCTGCGAACATGGTTTTGGTTTTGTTACCAATGGCATCCGACTTGAGTAAGCTGTAAACTTTGCTGTGCAAAGCACTTACATATGACGTCAATGGTTATGTTATTCTTCTGTTGAGGATGAATTTGTGGGTTTGACTGTTGGCTGTAGTGGCCGTCTCTCGTAGCGAATGAGTTTATTTGGGAGATTAAACCACATGAATTTATTTATATTTAATGTAAATTACTTGAACTTTGAAGAATGTCTGCACCATAAAAGCAGTAGAGACAATGTGCTTAGTATATTTGATAGCATCCACACTGAAAATTTTCTGTTAAGAGGAAATTAAGTATTGGTGGAAGATAATTGGCTAACTCGCATGAAAACGTGTTTCTCATTCCTGTGACATCTGACTGATTGCAACTAGGCAGAGTTGCTGAAGGCGTGAAGACTTTGCTGTGGGGACTTGCTTTCTGTGTAGCATAGAATTTGCCTCGTATCATAATGTCATAATGTGCATGCACTTAATGTGCACATTGCTTTACTGTCATTGGATTGGCGCACGTGAACGAAGACTTCCAAAGCTCTTAACATTGGCGTGTAACTGTGGCCATACAGAGCAGATGACTGTATTTGGCCCCTTGCCTCATGCTATTACTTGAAGCAATCTAGACACTTTGCTAAGTCGCTTAGCACGTTGCAAAACCTTCGCTGCTTGTTTGTGCATCCATCTACATTGTGTGCCAGCATCCTGAGCCCATGTTCTCCTGCAACCATCAGGTTTAATGGCAGTATCAAGTTGAGGCACTACATGGCATTCATAAATAATAAAAGGAAGCAACTAAGGAACTTCAGTTACAGATGGGGTGGCCTCCGTTGAATGTTATTTTACAATGGGAAGCTGACATGAGAAATGGGTTTTAACTTATTAGCTTACAGGACGCTGTTCTCAGGGTACATATGCGCTGTTAACTTGCCATTGTCTTGTTTGGACATTATGAAACTGCACTACTGCCTTCATGCCAGCTTGAATTTGTTATTGCAGCTGGGAACATGGTTCGTTTATGTGTTTCCTTCCCCCCTCATTGGCATGCCACTGGTGGTAAACTGTTGGGCTCAACCAGACATGGTGTGCATGCTCGCACTCCCACAAACAGTATGCACGAACCACGAACCAAAAATGGTTGATGGCTAGTGAAATACACCCATGACCAGTGGAGTCGCAGATGCTTATTCAGTACTTCTTTTTGGGCGAGTTGGTTCATCTTGAAACATACGGGTAACAGAGCAAACAGATGACCACAAGAAGGGAGACACGTACACTCAAGGTTCATCTTGAAACAGCGCTTGTGTGTACTTGTCTCCATTCTTGTGGTCATCTCTCTGCGCTGTTACCCATGTGTTTACAGATGCTTAGGTCTTGTAGAAGTGCAGCCATGCACCCCTCCTACCAGAAGAGATCACAAGGGCAGAATGTGATGCTACATGTTTCTAAGATCCACCGATGAGATCAGAAAACATAAATTACTGTTGGATAACTATGAAGCAAAATGTGTCACTAGGGATGTGTTAAGGCTTGCTGGTAATCCAGGATTTAAGTACTTAATGACAACTTGGGAACAACCGTGAAAAAGAACGCATGCACAGAGCACTTAAAGGCCGTGCTGTAGTATACAGATCACTCATACACATACGAAAATAAAACTACGTCACAACGAGAAGTTTACGGCTAAGTAATTCACGGTGACCATTGCTTGCAGGTGACTAACAAGCCTGAGGAAGTCATGAGCGATGGTGCCTTGTTGCCATTGGGTGGAACCATTGAGACGAGTGAGTAATTGTTTCTCAGTTCCCTCCAGGCGTGTTTCCAGGGCAAATATTTGGATAGACCACTGTTCCATTATGTACTGCTGCTAACTGAACAGCTAGCAGTACAGAAGCTGCACCGTAGGCTTCTGTTAATTTCTGCCTCAATGGTACTTGAAGATTAAGTTTAAAAAAAAAACAGGCAGAGAGTCTCTGCACACTTCACCTCTTATAAAAGCGACAGTAATGGCAGCAAAAAAAAGGTCATACCCATGACATCATCTTTCTTGGGGGGGGGGGGGGGGGTTCAACATCTGCTTTGGAATGAATTGCAAGCATTTGTGAGGACTGAGTGATGTTGCCACCATGCAGCCACCAAAAGCACATAATTTGAATCTGTGGCTTGGTTCAGTGTTCTGAACCAAAATCAGCTCATACGCGCATGGAAAACGCTGCCGGATGGCAAGCGACTAGGAGCTCTGATGAAAGGAGAAAATTATCAGGCCTAGGATGATGTCAGTTGGTGCAAGACAGGTGTTATTGGAGATTGATGGGAGAGCCCTTCGCCTTGCAGTGGACATACAACATGCTAATGATGAATGATAAATAACATGGGGGACGGCTTGCGAAAGTACAATGATAGCAGTCAGAAAATGTGTGCACAGGAATGCCTTCGATAATTGTACTTAGGCCCACCATATGGTGACTCGATGGCCGTGGTGTTCTGCTGCTGATAATGAGTTTGTGAGCTTGATTCCTGGCTGCAGCTGGCACATTCTGATGGAGGCAGAATGCAAAAAAGGCTTGTCACTTAAATTTAGTTTGATTATCCAAGTGGTCAAAATTAATCTGGAGCTTCCCCCACTATGATGTTGCTCATAGTCAGTGTATTGCTTTGGGAAATCAAGCCCATGCTTTGACATACTCGCTCACGAGCACTCACTCATACTCACTCTTGACGTCAGTATGAAAGGTACATGTGGTCATAATTGCTAGTGAGCTCTGGCAATTGAGTAGACTTGAGTAAGAGTTGCAGGTGAGTACGAGTTGACATTGCTATGAACGTGATTGAGTGCCAGTGAGGGTGAGTAGGTGTGAGTCTGAACCTGAATGAGTGCTGGTGAGCATGAGTGATCACCAGTGAGTGAGTGGGCAAAGGTAGAAACGTCAGTGAGTTCTGAGTAGTAGGAGCAAATGATATCCTGAAAAAAATATAGGTGAATGAGTGTGAGTGTTCATGATGTGCTGACCTGTGGTTAAAGCTCATGATTTGATCATTACATTAACTTTTTTTGTACAGACATTAAATTGCAAGAACAAATCATGTTAAAAAATCATTGTTTCTAATAATTTTCCTTTATTGCTTCAGTGGTTGAAAGATTGCTTCTTGGAAATGAATACACCTTTGCTTTTGTAGTGCTTTTGACTGTGATATATTCCTGCATGTTTGTGTTACATATTTATGCCCAAAAATTATAAAAATCTTACTAGGGCCAGTATGTATTTATCTTCAGGTGTGGTGCAGCACTAAATCTTTATTAATTAGCCCACTTTTGTGCTCACTTCCTTGCTGATGTCTTACAGGTGGCTACAAGGGCTACGGTCTGGCCATGATGGTTGACCTGTTCTGTGGCGTATTGAGCGGTGCTCACTATGGCAACAACATTCGGTCCTGGCTCAATGTGACAGACCCTGCAGACTTGGTCAGCACTGTACTCTTGCTTGAATTTTGCACAGTGAGATTATGCTGCTCTTTTGCACTGTGTCGTTACTGTAATCCTGCGCCAGTTAAAACCTCTAAACTGCTTGCAATGTCTGTCACTTTGACTACTCTTCTGTCCTGTCTTTCTGTTATGCCATCATTGTCATACTGCTGTCACCATCTTCAATTGTGCTAGCCACCTTCTCGTCCTCAGCTTCACCTCAACCACGCGGTGGAGGGCAACGAAAGTTTGTCCCCACTACCACTGGGTATCGAACCCCTTCCCGTGTGGCAATTTGCATTTACGAGCTGGACATGCCTCTGCAATGTCCGTGCTTGATAGGTTGGGCAGGGTTTTGCGTGCCATGCACGATTGCATGCCGACTTCGAGTGTGGTGGTATCTGTGCAGCTATTTTAAAAGCCTCAACAAATACTATAGCAGTGGATGAAGACAAAGTTTTGTAAATTGGAAAGAACTTGATCTTGAGAAGACATAGGTGTTCTCTGAGAAAACCAGCTGCTGTTATAGTAAATTAGTTCAGAGCGAGAGGAATTGCGGCAGTCTGCTGAAATTTTATTGTTCTACATTATCTCATTGCATGACTGTGGTTTTGTTTATGACTTGGTCCTTCTCTGCAATTTTCTCTTCTGTGCACTTTTTACAAATCCTTATAATAAGCAAGGCTAAACTTATGACATAATCTATGTGCGGTGAATGTGGGTCTGGTTTCCATCTGCTGCAAGTTCCTTTAACATTTATTTTCATTTCCCTTTGTCTTGTCATTCCTACGTAGTTCAATTAAAACAACAAATAATTCCCTTGTGCTTTTCATGGCTTCATTACCTGTTGGCTTCATATAACTGTGACTAAAAGAAATTGGGCCTCTTGCATGGCTCCCTTCTTTGACCCTTGCAAAGAAAGTTATGTCAGATTTGGTCAGAGAGTGTGTCCGTAATATTGGCCCCTGTCCTTGCAGGGCCAGTGCTTTGTGGCAATCAACCCAGCAGCATTTGCCCCCGGCTTTGAAGGCCGGATGCAGGATTTGATGAACACAGCGCGTTCGCAGGAACCGGTAAGTGTTCCAGCATGTCCGACAGTGAGATGCAGTGCTCGTTGAGCTTCAGCCACAGCCGTTTGTGCAGACAAGCATGCCTCTTGCATGTGTTTGAGAGTCCTGCTTTACGTTCAGATCCCGTAAGAGTGATAATTCGAGCATGGCACATTCTTGTTTCACACATTCATGTGTGCATCTTGTCTTTGGTACCAGGCAACACCAGGTGTTCCAGTCCAGGTTCCAGGAGACCCAGAGAGGAAGCACATGGCCAAGTGTGATGCACAGGGTGGCATTCGCTATCACATCAACCAGATTCAGTTTGCGGTACGTCACGCAACTCAGTTGACAGCGTTCCACTACCTACCATATTTTTCCACGTATAACCCGCCACTGCATATAACCCACACCCTCAATTACAACAGCCCCCCCCTGCCCCCCCCCCCAAAAAAAAGATCTGTTCGTATAACCTGCCGAAATATCTTGTTTTACCTCCTCCCCTCTCCAGCTTTTCTGATATAGCTGTGTTCACACAACGGACGGGATCATGGAAGAATCAGTTACATGACATGTGACATGAGTCGGATCACTTTGCAGCTAGCATTCGCATGACAAAGGATGACAGCACAGACGGAGCAGCCGTGGCATGTGCAGCCGCATCAGAGCAAGCGCGACCAAGCCGTATCGCGAAGCGCTTTGCACGGAGCAAGGGAGCACCACGGGCGTGGATGACGTACCTATATCACGTGATAAATCCCCACGCTGAAATTGTGATTTGCTCCGCCGTGTGCAAGCTTTATCATCGGCTTCTGCTGCGCTAGGACGGCCGTTGAGTGCAGCTCATTGCGATTAGAGCTCTATTTTGTCGGCGCCGCATGCACTATTCGCAAACTGCTAAACGCAAAATGGCGGTCTTTAAAGAAAAGGAGAATGGGCAACCATGTATGAGAGAGGGGAGCTTCAACACGCAAGGATGGGGAGAGGGTGGGGTTGCCTAGGAGATAACGAAAATGAATGGCGGAGAACTTGGCCTTAAGGTGTGGCTTTAAGGCCAAGGCTTAATGTGTGGTCAAGGCTTGAAGTGCGGCCTTAGCGTGAAGCCATGCTTAAAGGCAATACCTGCATATAACCCGCGCCCAGGCCGTACCGTTAAATTCTAAAAATTTTTGTTGCGGGTTATACGCCCAAAATATAGTACATGATGTAACTGAGCAGTGCAATGCCCGCAATGTACGTGATCATCTGAACCACATTATATGCATTTACATTACTTTGTGGCCTTGAAAGTGACTTGCAGAACCTTTTTTAACATGCATGGTTAGTCCTTTAAGATGCACCATGTGCAGTCATCAGCAAATGTTTATGGACCAGGTGAGCACACCTAACCAGGGGACGTATTCTGAAACGTTCGCCGCCGCAAAAGTTTCGCCCTGGCCACGCCTCCGCCGTTGCGGCGCGCTCTGAATGGCTGCTTTGACAAAACCGGAAATTCAGGTGGCGCAAGTGAATTTCCGGTTTTGTCAAAGCAGCCATTCAGCGCGCGCCGCAACGGCGGAGGCGTGGCCAGGGCGAAACTTTCGCGGCGGCGAACGTTTCAGAATACGTCCCCTGCACCTTCCCGCCATCTGCCAGTATACAGCTGCTGTTGAGAACATAGGTTGGCCTGCTATCACAAAAGGATGCACTTCCTGCACAAGCTTTGCTTGTTACAGCGACCACTGTGCTGGTAGGAGGCACAGAGATGCTGTTCAGAATTCAGTTGCATACTCCGTAAGCTTTTGCTTTTCACTGTACTTGTACTTTGAAGCAGTGCTGCTATGAAGCCAAGCAGTGAAGGCTCTCCTTTGGCTCAGTGGCCCAAGCAAGACCTTTTAATTAACCGTCACTGTGTGCTTGTGCACTATGTGTGCATGTGTTCTATGTGCATGCTATTTTGTGCACTCTCTATCACCCTAGAGACACACTAGAAACACGCCAGGCAAACATCTCCATTATTCAATTAAAGTTGCCTCTCTCTCTCACACTCTCAAGCAGCGGTTCATTGAAAATGGTATTTCAGTTTCAGTAAATTTAGTTATGCGCATTGTAGCAAGTGAAACTGTTATGCTCAGAACTGATGAAGGAAACATTCAGGTATGTTGTTGGGTCATTGTTGAGCCTCATTGGGAACTCCATGTGTGGAGCTTCATTTTCCGAATGAGAGATGGCAGCGAGCTGATTTGTTGCTGCCAGACAACAGCTATACATGATGTGAGATTTCTGCATTCTTTTGCTTCAGCATCTTATACCAACTTATAATCTTAGCTACAGTCAGTATATAGGTACCTAGCTGTGTTGCGATATCACTGAAATTGATCGAAAGGAAGTGGAGCGAGAGGTTGATGCAGAATATCACCATCCACTTTCGCTGATGGGCTGCGTTCCATATGGAACTGTAAGCAAACTCGCTCTTGTAGTGAGCTCTGAGTGCGTGTCAAAGGGCAAGTGCAGCAATTTTTTCGTCATAAGAGCAGCAGCATTAGATTTGGCAGTTCATTTTGTCACGAATAAGGTTGTTGAATTCCTACAGAAATTCAGAAATGATTTTAGACAAATTAGGAATCCCTCGTCGAGGGAGTGAGAAACAAGGAAAGGCTTGGAGGTTAACCAGACGGACACCCAATTTACTACCCTGCAAGGGGAGAGGGGATGATGGAATTAAAGGATAAAGGAGAAGGCAAAGAGAGAGATAGCTGGCTTGCTAAGTATAATAGATACAGGGTGTCTATAAGCACCTATTCAGGTCTGTTAATTTTAAAAAAGTCATGAGGACATGCATTGCTTTCTGGGTTTATGGATGAAGCCAAGCGCCCAGGATTTTTTGCCTTTCTAAAGGGTGGGCAGTCCAAATGGCTGAGCCTACTCGGAAAGGCTGATGTTGGACGTCAAAGCATTTCCTCGAAACTAAGTCTGCTGCAAGGTTAGAGAAGGCATGGACTGGAGCACTAGTAGTGACATCTTGGGAGAGTGTCCAACTGCAATGAATTATGAAGCACCTTGAGACTATTGGTGTAAAAATATACAAAGGTCACTTTTTTGAAGGTCATGCTGCTGCTAGAACCTTTTAGCAGCAGGTGAGTTGAATGCAGTCACTCATGGTAAGAGGAGTCTTGCACCCGTTGCTTGAAGACAACTTCACAAGATGATGCAATTAGTGCTGCTGCATCCATGCTGACGTCAGGAGCGTATGGTCGTCACCAGAGACAATCCTTCTGAGGTCGCAAATCGTGAATGTGCTCGCTGGTCATTGAAATTAAATTGCGGAAAAACTACTCAGCTCCTGCTTGGTGCATGTGGCAGAAGATGTTCAGGAGTATGTGCATTAAAAATTTCTTTAGGATATGAACACCTAGAAATTCATACCAGTTGCACCTTAGAGAGCATCATGTGGTCACCATAAATATGAAGCACAAATATGAACACACACCCGTACTACTATGCACACATAGCCTATGTGTTGTTTTAGGATGCTAAACCCTGTCATTCAGCCAGCAGTCATTGACCTCATATTCTGAGAAGCTGCATAGATTCAGTGGCCTTCGCAGGATGTTCACAAGATTTTTCTTACTTTTACAGGACGATATTGCCCAAAAGCTCTGTGTTGAGCCACCGAAAAGAAAGTGATGGCAAGGATTGCATTTGCAATACAGCAGTAATGGGGAAGCATGGTGCTTTATTTTGCATGCATTGTAAAAAGATTAATAAATGTTTATTAAAAAACTTTTGGAAAGCGTGTGCAGGAATGATGATTTCTACTGGCATCCCCTTCGAAATGGGAAGGCAACAAACGGTCTGCATAAGCTAATCAGATTCTCTACACATGCTTATTAATCTAGCAGTATGCCTACCGCTCTTAATATTTTCTCTTCTTAAAACTTCTTAAAAACTTCTATATTTACCTTAGTGACCTATGCCTGCAATGGGCCCAGTCCTATCGATCTCTTCCCTGCTTTTTTTCACCAATACTCTAAACGTCTGTTGCTTATCTCGACAGCTCACCAATTAATGCTTACTTCCATTTTGAATACCTGTGCTTCTGGAAGGTGTACGGTCCCTACGATTCTTGCATTGATGAATATCTTGGCATTCCATTATGATGTGCTCAGTCACCTCTAGATTTTTGCTGCAGCAGGCACCTGCCCCGTCTTGTTGCGGTTAATTGCTCTGGAATATTTTTGTTCTAAGGCTGCCTGCTTGGGCCTCAAATAGAGAGGCAGTGACTATAAGGTCCCTGTGTCGCAGAAAATTCGGCGTTGGCATCCTGCGCCGGTGTCCTGCATCGGCGTACAGTGTCTGATGTCGTTTGGCAAAGATTTTCGAACCACCCTTTCCCCGGGCCCTCCATGTGGCGCAAGGAAGTTACTGAACTAATTGAATTTCGCAAGCTAAAATACATAAAAAATATCACAAAGTACGACTTACACACAACCTACAGACATGATAGCGTCGGATTGTAATTTGAATATACAGTAAAACCTCGTTAAATTGTTATCCGCTGAAACAGTAGTTTTAAAATTAGTAAAGTAAAATTATCGGCTCAGCGGCCATCGAACATAATGCGTTTTCTGTCCGCATAAACCGTACCAGCTTATCTCATATGTATCGCTTAACACATACTGTTTCCACTTTTTGTCACAAAATCATGGCGGTGCGCCCGCCCGGCAGAACAGCAAGCCTCAAAGATCAGAATGGCCTTCAGGCGTAAATGCAGAGGGCGCTTGAAAGGGTGAAGCCACATCAACATCACTTTGGTGCCGTGCCAGAGTCGGAGCGTTGTGGCTCGTATTGTGGTGTCGAGCAAGCTAGGACGAAAACCGACGCTCAGCATAGAAGAAAAACTGGACATCGTTTGTGCTGTCGAACGGGACACGAAGAAGCCGGTACTGGCACGCGAGAGGGATCTACCATTGACTATGGTGTGTGGCATTTGGAAACGCGAAGAAGTTGGTAGGCAATGCGGCTGCGACTGTGAAAATAGGTCGGCTGCGAGGTTCGACTTTTCGCCATCGTTGCCTCTGTTATTGCCGAAGTGTCGCCTAACGACAGCGGTGAGGACGACACAGAAAGCGACAGCAGGGGTGATTCAGGCTCGGCAGTGGCACATGTTGGGCGTTACGTCAGCCTCATGCTGGTGTTTGCCAAGAAGAGGGGGCTGGCGAAAAGCTGGCTCGTAGCTTGAGTGAGTTTGAGGCCGTCGTCGTCGCTGCTAGCCCACTGCAGCATCAGATGGAAATAACATGCTATTGTCGCGCGAAGTGAATAAATGCTGCATGATTTCTGCCTTTTCATCGCACTCTCTCGTAGTTCCGATTTTGACAGGTAAGTGGGCGATCTTATGCTATTACGGTTAAGCAGTACTACCGTTTAGTACGTACTTTTTCCGAGCTCCGGCCAATTACGGTTTAATGAGGCTTCACTGTACAAGAAAACATAATTCTGCTATGCAAAAACTCAAACCCTTTTCCAGCGTTTCTACCATTCATAGACCGGCCATGGCATTTGGCATATGCACGCGAATATTTCGGAGGCCACAGAGTGACGCCCCCATTTCCTTGCAAAACTTCCAGATGGCGCTCGCCTCCATCGTATCGTGGCCCACGCAAGAGGCTCCGTTTCTACCAGAAAGCCCACCATCGTGCATAGCGTTTGCCGCGATCATTCCCCGATAGACGTTGCGCTTACATACACTGCAGTTGCCGGAAAACGAGCGGAAACCGCATGCTGCATTTGTCACGAAGGAGAATGCGACGCGGCGGCCATGGTGTAGATGCGGCGTGAAGCCATGCAGAAATGCAATGCCATCAGAGCGAAAGGGGCGCGGATTTGGCCGCAGTCCTGTTGCAGTGTACTACAGTACACTGCAATCCGGCTTCTCTTGACGTGAGTTTACACGCACTTAGCAACGAGCCCCTCTAACCCACCCGGCCGTGCCGAGCCCGTGGCCTCAGAGATTTGCGCGCGCCGGCAGGCGCACGCAAATTTTGGAGGCCATGCTGCGCCTCAGCTACTTCATCGTTTACTAGAGATGGCGGTAATTGCTTGATTTGTCGACGACTCGAGTTTCTAGCGTGCGAGGCAGCAGCCGCTGAAGTCGGATACATCATACTCTAGCCCAGCCGTGCCGAGCATCAGCCCCCTCAGCTAGTTATTGTAGTTTACTACAGATGGCGGCAGTTGTCTGATCGGTCGACGACTCTGGAGTTGAGTTGTTGTAGGCTACCTGTGGGATTAGCCTTGCAGTTGCTGCCGGCAATTGCTCCACCGTAGCGACACTTAAAATAAATAAATCACATAATCAGACACAGACCTCCCAGTTTCTAGCGTGCCAGGCAGCGGCCGGTGAAGTCGGATTCGACATGCCGGAGATGGCTAAAATTTTACCCGGCGCTTGAAACAAGACCCGAAGCAGCGTGGCAATCAGTTGTTGCCGCTGAACTGTCACAAGTTCGCGGCGAGCGAGCGCTTCTTTGTTTGTCGAAGACTCATTATTTCGACGGTCGGATTATTTCGTTAAATTGGGAGGTTCGTAAAATTGAGGGAGGGATTTCTCGGTCCTTCAATATCTAAAGCTTTAACGTAGCGACACTCAAAAGCTACTGCGGCATTCTATTTGCTGCTAACCGTTGCATTTCTTGCGTCCACTTGTGACAGCGTGAATTATGTCCACCGTTTCTTCCGGGTTGAGCACTTTGCTTTTCTCCTTGGGAGGCGATGCAAGTCAGGTAGACGGTCACATGAAGTTGTGACAGGCTGCCGATATGCAAAGACGCGGAGAACGAATGCAGTGATTGTGCGAGCAGGCCGAGCAAGGAGGAGGAAGAAAGAACTTTATTAAGGCAGAAAGTTGCGAGGGGATGATCAGTGCCATCCGTCGCATAAACCATGAAATAACGAAAGCAACCACCGCCTCCACTAGCGCCATTTGGTATGTCAGCTCGTTACCGACTGCTGAATCCGTTGTTCCGTGCATGGGCACGGCGTGCAGCCCCGCCAAAATAAAGCTAGGGCCGAGTCTAGGGCGCCGAGATGTGTTAACGCGACAGCGTCAGAGCGCACGCTCGAAGAAAAACCTGTATGTGTAAAAATTCGAAAGGAATCGCCGCTTTTTCTACTATTTCAGGAAGAAACTTCGTTAAATCGGGTTTCTTTCAATCGAGTTTCGATGATTCGGGTTGATGACAGCATTGAACCGTATGGGTACCTGCCGAAGATTGGAAATTTCTTCGTTAGATCGGGAACTTTGTAAGATCGGGTTTCGTTAGATCGAGTTTTAACTGTAGGCCAGAATGCTGCTGGTCAGCCAAGCTAGCGCGCGATGCACCCTGTTCCAGTGGCGTGCGATAGGACATATTCTATTCCCGCGCCAGCCACACTAAGCTGTAGAGCGTCCAATTTTCGCCGATGTAGCTAGCTGCACTACGCGTGGATCGCGCTCACGTTAAGCTGGAGTAGATCCGTTTGTCCACCCCAAATGCTATTCTTCGAGCGGACGCAAAACTCACTGAGGCTCTGCTGTTAAACGTTGACGACCAGATAGAGAAAAGTGGCTGGACTAAGAGAATACCTCGCATTAAAAGAAAATTGGCACAGGCTTAGCTCGGCTATGCCAGGATATACGCAGCGAAAGCTATGGCATGGTTAGCCTTGGTTAATCTTGATTGCAAGTGCAAGTTAGTCTGGTTGTCTAGCTCTGTTGCGGCGTTTAGCCAGTCGTTCGGCGCGCTGTTCGTCTGTTCCCTGGGCGATTCGCTTCCTCTTCATCACGTTCCGATGTCGATTCCAGGCCTCCTCCTGCTTATCAAAATTTTCGCCGTCCATACTGCCGCCTCAACTGTGGTTGCAACGCACGCGGGCTCTCCTTTTCAATCCTCTGACATATTATCAGGCATGCGACGCAGCTGGCGAAGCGAGCGGAGGTGAACGCAACGAGGAACGCGGTGTGACGTCATAATAGCACTGCGCCACCAGGTGGCTGCACCATGCAGACCGCTCACGTTTACGCCTCCGCCCCAACGCTCCAACGCCCCGTTTGCCTGCGTTTTACCGGAATACCGGACAAGCTAAACCTCTCTAATATCGCGGGCGCCCAACGGCACTGGCACAGCGCACGAAGCAGCTAGCAGAGTATACAAACTGTGACTATAGCAGACGCGCAGGACCTGTTCACTGATACACGAGAGCAAGGGAGGCAGACGACCCGGGCGCTGGTTCTCTAGTCTGTATAGTACGTCACTTCCGGCGACTGGTAATGGCGGCGTTTTTTTTTTTCAGTTTTAGAATCAAAAACATCGATTTTTGCGAGCACTTCTTGAAGCGCCCACTCGCATTTCAAGCGTAAAATTTTCCACAGAGGCTACTGTATGGCTAAATTATCCGAAACGAGGCTTTTTACGCGATCCCTAATTTCGTTGCAGTTGCCCTTTAACCGGTCAGGAGTCGAAATAAGCAATATGCGCTTAGAGTTTTTGTTAAAAAAAAGGAACAGGGAGAGAAATCATTGGACCGGATCCGTTACAAGCATAGGTAGTGATACAAGGTAGGTAGAGAAGTTTTGAGGAATGAGAAAAAAGATGAGAGATCTATACAAAATGTTAGATTGAAAGCATGTATATCATACCTGATTAGCTCAAGCAGGTTAGGTGACTATTTGGTACTGGCCCCTATCAAAGAGGATGCCAATAGATCATCAGCATCAGCATTGCCACCATAGCACACCGCGAGGCTGGTTCACTTTGTCCAGCAACAAGAGCGTGCAGCAACGCCAAATTTACTCACTTGTCTTCTTCGTCTTTCTTTCTCATCATCTTTCTTTCCGCCGGTTCTCCTACCTCCGCCGAATGCTTCTGATATTTCCGACTGGTAACCGGGGTCTAGCACTTTACAACACCGAATATTTTGTCTTTCGGAGCCTGTAAATCGGGCACAAGCCACGGGTCTATGATTACTGCTCTGCACAAGTTCATTGAAGCGTCCGGAAGATTACGCTGCTAGGGTGCCGACCGTGGCGCACTTTATTCGTTTTTGATAAGTATATGAATGAGCCCTCTCAAAATTTGTGTAATTCTTAAGTCGTATAATGCTTCGTTTTGAATGATTGCCATTTACCGCTCTTTTGGTATTCTTGCATACTTTTCAATCAATCCAGTGTGGCCAGCTCCCCTCGTAGCTACGATCGAGCCATGTTTTGAGGTGACAACAACAACTTGTCATCTTCGAAGGACATCAGGCCTGGAATCGCGACGCACAAATGAGCACCGTTCACCGTGCAGCTTGCTTTAGTCGCGCTTCTTTCGGCTAACCCGAGTGTAGACACGTTCTCGATACAGGAGCTCGAGGGGTCTATCTGTCGAATCCTGTATTTTGGAGGTGGCGCGCTAAGCCGAAGTGTGAGCCCGTTGGCCGGCCGACTGTAGCAGGTTGTGACAAGCACCGGGACAACGATCACGTGGCTTCGAGGGCGGTTAGCTGGTCCCATGCGCACGCAGATATCGCGAGAAACGTAGCCTCCAGTAAATGCTTCGCCTTCCGATTCACTGGAGTGAACGACGAGACCACGTCTGCCACCCATCGCTGCGGACCAACACTATAGGCTCGGGCGCTTGTTGGCGAACCATACTTACGAGCCCGGATTGCTGCAGTCAGGAAAAGCCGGCCTCATGGAAGCTCGAGAACTGTTTGCCCACGCCGCTGGCGCGGACTGCGATAAATTTTTTTACACCTCCTCCCTGTATGTGATGCGCTTTGCTGGTAGTACTTAATTTAGCAGTGGTAACTAAAATGCTGCGGCTGCATATATGCTGCCGCTGCCGTGCCCTCGCGGCCATATTTTTTTTTTCGGCGCTCGCGTTTCCGTCCAACAATTTGTTTTTGTACTGGCGCGCTGTCCTATGGAAGCTATGGAAAGAAGAATGATAGGTGTAACGTTAAGGGATAAGAAAAGAGCAGATTGGGTGAGGGAACAAACGCGAGTTAATGATATCTTAGTTAAAATCAAGAAAAAGAAATGGGGGCATGGCCAGGACACGTAATGAGGAGGGAAGATAACCGATGGTCATTAAGAGTTACGGAATGGATTCCAATGGAAGGGAAGCGTAGCAGAGGGCGGCAGAAAGTTAAGTGGGCGGACGAGATTAAGAAGTTTGCAGGGACAACATGGTCGCAATTAGTACATGACCAGGGTAGATAGAGAAGTATGGGAGAGGCCTTTGCCCTGCAGTGGGCATAACCAGGCTGATGATGATGATGCTGTCCGTGATGTGGCGGTGCGACGGTGGACCTCAACGCACAAGCTGGAGACCACGATACCGGCGCAGGGGTATACCGCTCTCTGCCACCCGATAGTGTGGCCACTTTATCAGCGATTTTTGTGAGCTAGACGCCGAACGGCTGCAGGACGGTATTTCTACTGCGCAGCAGCGTTAGACTCTCGTCCTTTGTCGCGCCAACATGTCGACCCGCGTTTTCTCAGAACACCAGGCACATGCTTCGCCATGCGGGCGCCATGGCCCAACTTTTTATTTACCATGTTCTGGAAGGGTTCGAAAGACCCGTTATGCTAACTTCTGTGATATGACCACAAGCATCGTACGTTTAGCGAAGATGCTTTATTTTATTCAGTGCCCCACTTCGAAGTATTTCGCACAAACTACGCCACTAACTATTGTGCTTAGTCGATCGCATCGCTAAGTACACTTAGCGTGCAAAATGAAGAGGTGACATTACTCAAGTATAATTGGGTCATAGATATACTTAATAATGAATTATCCCGTGCGATATTCTTGTAAGTAGATTACGCTGTAAATAATTTATTTCCCATCAGCAGAAGACAACCTAGTGGCAGTCATTGTTTTCCACCGATGACACTTGCTAATTCGCCATTTGTGCCGAAGCCGGAAATTTTAACTACCGTCGTCAAGGCTTGATCAGCTATCTTCGAGTTCTTTCTGCGATCCGTCGTCTTCCGGACACCTCGCCGACCGCCGATGTCGGATCCGCTATAATTCAGAACGAACTTTTCTGGTCATTTCGTAGAGCACGCGGCTCGACCGGACGGCTGGCAGTGTTCAGAATAGCCTTCAGACTCTTGGCATACAGTTGCTGGGTCGCAATGATGAACGTGGGGGCGAAGCCTGGCTCAACGGGGCGCGCCACGTTACTTGACCCACGCACGTACACCTCTGAGCAGTTCGGGCAGTCGCAGTTCACAACCGGGCACACGTTCTCGAGGACCAAGTCCTGGGCAACATTGTCGGTTGCCCGGAACGTAGAGTTGATCCACTCGCGCTCTTCTTTCGTCTTCTTGCCGTTAATACCGATGGCAGGGCAGTTCCAGAGTCTCGCAGCTTCAAGGAAATCTCGTCGGCCTTCCTCTTCGTGTCGGTGGGAACACAACGGCCTAATTTGACTTAGATTACGTCGCCGAAGAGCTTGGCAAGTTTCGCTTCCTTCTCTTCCTACTGGCACATGTCAACGGTCATCTACACGCTGCTTTCAGCGGGCAGTTGCGCCATGCCGAACTTGACTTCGACGTAGTCGTCCAGCAGTTCCTCGACAAGTGGCCTCACGTCCTTTTGCCAGGATGTGACCCGCATTATCGTCCGGTGATCCAGCCGGTAGCGCTCGGAAATATTGAGGACATGACTTGAAACCCGTTGTCAGCATGCGGTCTATGTTGTCCAGCATGATATACGTGCAGCGGTGTAGATTCATCTTGCCTTCCTCGAGGATCCCGATGAGGCGTCCCGTCGTGGCCACGCATGCATATCTGACAGCCCTGCTGGAGCTCGGCGTACTGGCCTTCCTTGCGGTCGCCGGTCGAGGCACACATGCTGCGCAGTCGGGCACACTCGCCAAGCTATGAGACCACGTTGTGAATCTGCTTGGCCAGCTCTCGCGTCGTAGTCGGCACGACGGCGATGTGCCCGCCTTTCTGTTGCAGGGGCGGCTGCCGGCTGACGCTGATGACGGCCGGCAGAGCGTAATTGCCAGTGTCTCGTGTGATCCCGTCTCCGCGATGCCCAGAAAGTTCCTGCACGTGAGAGCGATCTTGTCGCGTAAGGCATCGATCCTCTTGACGAAGTCTGGGAAGGACTCTTGGAAGGCGAGGATAGACTTCGGCACGTCGTTCCCTTTCGTCATTCTCTCTCTCTCTCTCTCATATGTATATATATATATATATATATATATATATATACATATATATATATATATATATATATATATATATATATATATATATATATATATATATATATATATATATATATATATATATATATATATCCCGAATGCGCATCAACCCAGCAGCAGCAGCCACCCCAAATCAGCACAGGAGGGTAGGCAAAGAAAGCTTCGCCTTAGACAAGTATTGCCATCATGGGCACAGGAAGTACGGCTTGATTATTTGGTTAGGTCGCGACATATAGTATTGGGTAAATCACTCAACAACTATCAGGTAATGTGATGAACAGTCTTAGGCAATTACGAATTTTGCAGGCACAAGATGGGGTAAGCTGCCGCGACACAGGGATAATTGGAGATCACTTAGAGGTCTTCGTCCTGCAGTGGACATAACAATAGGCTGATGATGATGATGATGATGATGATGATGATGACGACGACGACGACGACGACGACGACGACGACGACGATGACGACGACAGTTTGCAGTGATCCGCCATCGCGGACGCTAGCCTTTGGATCTAGAGAAAGCTTTCGTTTTTTGTTGCCGAAACGCGGATAGGTCTGGTTTGCGAAGTCAAACCTCAAGCGGTGTAGCAGACACGGAGAGTAAGTTGTCCAAGGTTGTTAGAAACTTAATATTCAGATTCATTTACTCAAAGTACTGTCGCAATGATTTCCCTTCCCATGTAATGAACGATAACACTATCGAATCCCTCTACTTACGCAGAAAATCTCAGCGAATTTAATGCGATGTGCCCGCCTTTCTGTTGCAGGGGCGGCTGCCGGCTATATCTCTCCTACTGTCTATAAAGCTTGCTGTAAACTCTAAAGAGTACCTGTCACAACTTGCAACTAGACTAACACAACATGTCAAGCCACATTCCCTAACACCGTACTTCACAATAACCGATACGGTTAAGAATTCCTTTTTTTACTAGAACTACAACCGAGTGGAAGAAACTAAAAAGAAAGTACTAAATATTCACATTTAACGTGCTTGACTTATTGTGTATGCGTTCTTTGTATTGCATATCCTGCTGCATTGCTGCACTTTTTTTTCTCGCCTACTCTGCTTGCGCCCGTTCAGGGCCTGCAGTACGAAATAAATAAATAAATAAATAAATAAATAAATAAATAAATAAATAAATAAATAAATAAATAAATATTACACCGCTCACAGCATCAACGAGTAGAAAATTCTCGCATGCTAAACTCCCGTCCCCTTCCTACCCGTTACTTGGGATATCGGATCACAAAAATACAGTTATTCTTAAAAGCCATGTGAGCCCCGCTTTTCATGGCTCAACTAAATCGTTTCGCGACTACAGGTGCGCGGATGATGAAAGTGTAGCACAGTATTTTGAACTTGAATACGACAGCGTTTGCAGCTAGTATAATAATGACCAGTCTAGTGTGCACTACACACGGTCTGGATTTAAATCTGTAAAGCGTAATAGGGTGTGTTGAACAGTTCAGTTGGTAGCGTCTGTTCGTAATCGAGAAGGCAGGTCACGCAGAGCAGGAACAGCTGGTTGCCCGAACGGCTAAGCATTGGCGATCCGGCTGGCCCACTGGCTGCACTGCAGGCACGGAACAGACGATCTGGCTGGCCTTGTCCTTGTGCTCTTCTTCTTCATTACAAGGGCATGACTCGTATGCAAAAATACGTACTTCGCAAGCAGAAGACAAGCAACTGAGGCAATAGGCCTTGGCTGGCAAGAGAAATCCTACAGCTAAAGTGCCGAGCAAAAACGGCGATTGCGTGCACAAACAGGTATAGGGCACACTTGAGTTTCCTTACTTCGTAGTCAGCTGTGTACATAAGTTAAACCGTCTATACGTTGTTTCTTGAATGTAGAAATGCCTTTTTCATTAGTAGTACCAGGAAGTTTTTAGCGGCACTTGACGCGAACTAAAGAATATGCGTGGAAAATACGGATCGAGAACACGGACATCTCTGGCGTTTCAGACATGGCTGTTGCATTTTAACTATTACTTCGTGGTTTTCGCTCAGTAGAACTATATGGTTTCGAAATTCGCTGAAATTACAGCCTTGAAGAGACTATTTTAATCATAGCAGAACAGGGTATGTTTATCTTATTGCTCAACTCGGGGACAAAGAAATCCCCGGAACCGTAAGATATCTTTAATGTCTTTTTTTGTTTTATTTTTAAAATGTATACACGCCGAATGACGCTCCAGATACCTCTCTATTAGATACAAAGCAAACCTTCGGGGTGGAGAGCTTTCTACTTAGTGGATACTGGCAGAAGTACGCACCATTCACAAATCAAGCAGTAAACTGTGTGTCCGTAACTACAGACTAATCTTCCTACTATGTAGTACATACTGCAATGTATTGGAGCACTTTATTTTTTAACAGTTCGGTTCGTACACTGAAACAACTACTTTCTTTTTCCAGAAGGTTAGCAAGAGTTTCGCCTCGCATTGTCGGCGGCTACGTTGCTTGTACAAACAGAATTAATGGCTTCGCGGTAATATTTCAAAAACGCGGCCAAGTTGATGCTATCTTTATCCAGTCTGAGAATGCATCTGACCGGCTAGGTCATAGTAAAGTAAAAGTAAAGCTGCGTCAAAGTATGAAGAATGATCAAATCCTGCGCTGGCTAGATTCGTAGCTTTCAGATTTAAATCAGCACGACCAAATTGATACAGCTTGAGCGTTCCTTTATTTCTTATTTGTCTTAACTATCTATTTTTCTTATTTGCCATTTAACTCCCCTATACGCAGCCGTTCATTCGCCGACGATAGAAGATCAGAGAGAGAAGAGAAAGCAAGGACAGGAAATGCAGGGAGGTCAACCAGAAGAGCACCCGGTTTGCTACCCTACACTGGGGGTGGGGGAAAGGGGAATAAAAAGAGGGGAAAAGGGAGAGAGTGAGAGTTGTGTACCTAAGCGTATAGTCAGAATGCAATCGATTAATGCTTCACGAGCACTAACGAGCTGTCTGCAACCGGTTTCGCTCATGGGATATCATCCTTAATAAATCCAGACTCATTCACACGAGCTAAACAGGCCCAAGTTGCTCCCTTACATATGAGTACAAAAGTGATGTGTAGCAAATAAATCGGTCAGTTTAAATATATTTGAGGTGCTATGATTGAAAAGCAACTCGAAGCGCTCATGTGGACCACACAGTGCCGGCAGCAACTAAAGAAAAGAAAAGAACCGTGGCTGGTGAAGCTTCAATTTAAGTGCTCAATAAGCAAGGCGAAATTGGCCGCATGCTTACGAGTGCTCGTTTATGCAGATATCGCTTGGGATCTCCCTACATACTAAGAGGGATTTTAACCACATTGAACCAACAATATGGAACAAAGCGCTTTTGTTTATTTACATTAAATGCGACAGATGTGCTTCAGTAACAGAATTGCGCAATCGCTCCTGGCTGACCACTCTTGAACATCGCCGCAGGGTGCGTCACTTAAAAGATGTGTTTTAGTAAAGTCAGCAATTTAACCAGAATATAAGTTCACCCGTATACGTTCTATTCAACGCAAGAACAACGCGTAGTAAGCGTGACATAACGTTACTAGTACCAATAATAATAATAATATAAAAAGCTACAAATACATACAGCTATTCGTTTTTCCCTAGATTAATCGCGGAATGGAACCTGCTCCCACGTTGCCACCTCACGTACACGATTTCTGTGCACAACTGGCTCAGAGCGGATGCGAAACAAGCTCAACGCTCCCATCCGCAAAGTAGTCAAGAGCGCTCTCGGGCCCATACCGAGGACCTCCTGAAGCTGTGGGTACATAACACCGCCAAGGAGATTGCCGAAGCCCAAGAGCGTGCGCAACTCACTCGCCTGACCACCACAGCGGCAGGTAAACGCACCCTCGAAGAGCTTGGTTACCACCCTGCAGGATTCCCGATGGTCAGCACCCCGATCTCTGGGTGCATTCGAGACAAGTTCGCAGTGGCCCCTGTGCTCCGAAACGTCCATCCCGTGCACAATGAAGGCAGATGCATGGCCCGAGCAGCAGCCATCCTTAAACAGCTCAAGCAACAAGACATTAAAGCAAGCTTCGTCGAAGCCGCGGGGTACAGCGACGGGAAGGCTTTTGCCGTCGTTGTGGTCGACCCCAGCGGCAAGATTTGAAATAGCGCCTCGATTCGCACTTCAGATGCCGCGGTGTCGCCGAGCAAGCCGCCATCGCCATCGCCCTGCTAGCCTGTCGTGGGTCCGAGATCTATAGTGCTTCCGAAACAGCAGTTAGGGCTTTTCAGAAGGGTTGCATCGCCAAGCAAGCTGCTCGTCTTCTTAGCAGCTCGAGTCCATATCCTCTCAGACGTCATTCAATTCACTGGTTTCCTGCTCACGTAAGGTCAGTCGAGGGTGCTCCCCCGAACCTCAATGGGTCTGCTCACGAGGCTGCGCGTGACCTCACCGCCCGCGCTTCGTCTGTAACAAGCGCCGACTGCCCTCCTCCCTACGGCCACAGGGACACTCCCGCTACTCACAACGAGATTATTAAATTTTTTCTACATGTCTAGAAGGGTCTTTGCACCCCCTCACCCCAAGTTGAATAGGGCGCAAGCCGTTCCGCTTAGACTTCTACAGACCAGCACATATCTGTGTCTGTCCGTTCTCCACGAGGGGTCACCCCGACGCATATCGCTACGACGCCTGCCCGCACTGCGGGCAGACCTCCAGCCTAACGCACATGCTCTGGGAGTGCGCGTCGACATTCCCCAAGTTCATCAAGGAGGAGTGGAACTCGCTTGTGCGTAACCCCGCTCTGGACGAGCAAATCCTGGCTGTCCGGCCTGCTCGGACAGCCAGGACTATATAGATGGGCAAGACCTGCCGGTCCTGAAGTGGGACTAGCCGGGTGCGCGACGAGCTCGCGTCCTCGCCGGACCTGCAAGAGATTTTCCTCACTCACTCACTCACTCACTCACTCACTCACTCACTCACTCACTCACTCACTCACTCACTCACTCACTCACTCACTCACTCACTCACTCACTCACTCACTCACTCACTCACTCACTCACTCCCACGTGACCTCAGTGACTTCTTCGCTGGTTCTTCATTTTTCTCTAATGTGTTCTCATCCATGCAAAGCGAACAAGTTTAGGTGGTAAATTTCCTTATCTTCTTGTTCGAGTGTTCTTGTAGTTTTTTGGTTGTTTGTTTTTCTTTTCTATAGCAATCAACTGCTCTAAACAAAGCTATACTCGCAGCTTGTTTCTTTAAACTTGTCGTCCGCTTTTTCCATTTCTGGCTCTCACTCTGGTCGTCTTTCCGTTGTGCTTGAAGCGGCACAATTAAATGTCTTGACGATGACCGTCGACGCCTCTCTCGCCAAATGTATCGCGAGCCAGTGCTGCGCGCGGTGGGAAAAAGCGGCAGCTTTTCGAGGGCTTCGGCTCTCGAGCAAGTGAGCGTAACCTCGTTCGCAAAATGTGTCACGCATCCACGCGCCAACTTCGCAGATGCTCCAGAACGCGAGAACAGTTGCGATGACACCGAAAAGATGTGTAGAGCATTCACGCCGTCGTACAAGATCAATGTATAGTCCAGCGCGCGCAACAACTTAAAAGTTGTGAAAATTCTGATGACACTGACGATCGAGGTGTCGTCTTGTCCGGCGTGTGCCTGAATTGTTTTTGGTCTGACAGCCCCGACGAGAGCGATTTTTACGAGTACTTTAGGATTGACTACCGCTTGCATATAGTCTACTGGTTCGCAACAGAACGTTTGCTTCTCTGCTGTATACCGGTTCGTCTCTGTCGAATGCGTAACTGGTGCGGACGATAATTTAGAGCATACGGTACATCACCCCCCTTTGGCTGAAGAATAGGCAGCTGGCAGTATCATCTAAATAAGCAAGTGACGTCTGGAAGTAAGGCGGCACTCAGATGAAAGTAAGAGTAAGAGTACGTAAGGACGGAAAAGGAGATGACTTGCGGCCCGGTAAGAAAGTAACTCACGCGCTGTATAGGAATCGAGAGGGCTCCACGCTTCACAAAGAAAGAGAAATCGTGCCGCCAGAGGGGCCAAAGAAGGCTCACCCGTGACAGCGCAATGAGAGGGCCGATTTTTTTTCGTAACGCTAATGGCAGTGTGCACATGTACGTACTAGTGGCGATGGTCCCGCTCGGCGACGCGATACCTGAAGACTATAAATTGCAACTCCGTAGCGTCTTTCTGACGGTCAAAGAGGAGCAGGTGCACAGACGCGCGTGTTTGGCGGGCCTGTATAAAATAAACAGGCCGTTACACGACACCGGAGTTGCTTCAAAGTTTTATTGCCCCGCTCCTCGTCGGGACGAATCCCCGATCTACACGATCTTTCTTTCTTTTATTTTTTAGCGTATTTATTCGACGCGAGGGATTACGTCATTGCGCTCCCAGGAGACGGGTCGAAGCCGGGGTGAGACCAAAAGGCCTTCAAAATTTTGAGACTGTTCGCAACCACGAAAGGTAGGCAAAGTGTTCTATATTACGCGGTCGGACACTGTATTTCGGATGTGGGGACACAATTTGGCTCTTGCGTTTGCGTGTAGAAACTGCGGCAATTTCATACAGCAGCAGAAATGCAGAAATTCCCATGCACAGTTACTTTTTTTTATGGCAGTATATTTGTTCGCTAGGACTTCCTCCAACTTCGCTCGTTGCGGATACACGGTGTGGTGGTGCTAAGAACGAGGTCGCGTGTTCGAATACCAGTTGCGACGTTCTAATTTCGATTGCAGCTGAGTGCGAAATTGCGGTTGTAATTCTACCAAAGCGCACGTAAAGAACAGCACAGGATCTAAATTGTTTCTGAGCACTCCGCTACCATCTAACTAATAGGCAAGTCGTTGCTTTCGCGCAATAAACAAATTAAAGCCAATTCACGGATCACTCTTTTCCAGCGGCAATAGAGTCACGAACTTATTCGAGCTTGAACAGCCGCGTCTTCAAAACTTGATGCGCTTGTATTTTGAGCTCACGATTTCGATTCTTATCGCCAATAGAAATAAGCATACGAAAACTGAGCATGACCGGTACTCACGGGTTGATCATATTTTAAAGTTTTACGGGATTTAAAAAAGTTCTCAGTCCGTTTTTGTTCAACTGCGTCATGGCAGCCTTGCCACTAAAACTCCCGTCTGGTCTACAGTATTCGCTGTACGCAGGTGACATCTGCATATGGGCCTCTGGATCTCATATACAAGACATTCAAACAACGCTGCAAGAGGGTCTTGATAGTATCGACACCTTTTTAAAAGAAAGAGGCATTAGTCTTTCATACGCAAAGACAGCCGTACTTCCTTTTACTAGACGACAGCTGAATAATTTCCAACTTACGCTTAATGGGAAAACTTTGATGTTTGTGAAAGAGCATAAATTTCTTGGAATTATTCTTGACCGCCAGCTAACATGGGCTTCACACATCCGCGCAATTGAAAAGCAGACCAATGCAGAAATAAACATACTTCGGCAACTCGCAGGCACAACGTGGGGGGGATCAGTCCCTTCGCTGCTACAAGTTCCATAACGCACTCATAAAACAAAAAAATTGCTTACTCGGCACCTATTCTCCATGGTTTATCGCAAACTTCTGAGGAACGTCTTCAACGTTTACTGGCAAGAGGGCTGCGAGTGTGTCTTGGGGTCCCGCAGGCTGCCTCGAGTTCTTTAGTAATTGCTGAAGCTCGTCACCCACCATTTCCAATCATACGAACGGTTGAAACATGCCGACATATTTATCGCATCTTAACCCAACACGAGAATCATCCATTAAACCTCGCGCTTACCGAAAGAAACAAAAGCAAAATTCACGATGTTGTTGGAGAACATAAAGCATTATTACCAAGATTTGAATTATGCAAAGTGGATGTTTGTTACACTCCCTGGATGTTAACATGCCCTAAAATAGAATTATCGGTTGACGGGATTATATCTAAGAGAGACATGTTCATAGTAGCCGCACAACAACTGGCACTCTTCCAAATTTACTCCTTATATCCCCAGTACCTACAAGTTTATACAGATGGTTCGTGTCATAAAAATTCCTCGACTTCAGCATTCGTCATTCCACATTTAGCGCTAGAGCAAACATTTAAATTATACCGAGAGACATCTTCCACCGTGGCAGAACTGTTTGCAATCCTGTGTGCTTTGCGGTTCATAGCATCAAAAGAACATTCGAAAAAATGGGTTATCTTTAGCGATTCGCAAGCCGCTCTCACATTACTACAGAGCAATAAGAAAAATTCTTTGAACACTTTGCTATTGTATGAGACACTCAAAGAACTTACAAAAGCAAGCGCAATGAACCACGTAATTGCATTCCAGTGGATACCTGGGCACTGCAATATTCCTGGAAATACTGCAGCGGACGCAGCTGCGAATCGGGCGCACAATAACGCGGAGACAACCAATCTTCCTCTATTGCGTAGTGAAGTCCGTCTGCTCCTGAGACAGATTTCTTGTCGCCTCAGCAAAACTACCTGGTTTGATCAGCAAACTAAAAACTCTGAGTTATACTTTATAGATCAATGTATAAACTTAACAATGCCGGAAAATCTAAGAGACAACAGAAAATTTGAAACATTGGTACACCGCCTACGTCTTGGTACTGTATTCACTAAACACTTCTTGTACAGGATAAAACGTGTCTCTAGTCCACAGTGTTCTTGTGGCAATGCAAACGAAGATGTGCATCATCTTCTCCTCGAGTGCACTAAATACAATCCACAAGGAAGGGTACTGCAAGCAAATTTGTTGATATTAGACAAAAGACCATTCACTCTAAAAGAATACTTGGCCCATGGCCAACTGCGGGCCTTCAAAAAAGAGCGCTTCTTGCTCTGAAAAAGTTTTTAGAGGAGACCAACATTTTGGGAAAATATTAGGTATCAGATGATCCGAATGCGCTAAATGAGTAACATAAACGTTGTTCGTGATTCATAATTGGTTTATGTGGCGATCACAACTTTTATGCAATATGTATAATTCTGCTCTGTACTTGCAGTGCATTACATGTGTTGTGTGTTATGGCTGTTCTAAATATCTGACTTTATGTATGCTTACGTGGACTGAACTAATGCACAGAACTTTGCGACTCATGCACTGTTGGACTGTATATGTTTTATTCATCCAGTGTTCTACTGAGTGCCATATTTCGTGTCGCTATTCTCCCTTTCTGCGCATATTTATTTCCTTTGCCAAGTGACAAGGAGTAGCCGGTGCCACCATAAAGGCGCCCACCTCTCCTAATATTCACTTCAATAAAAAAAAAAAAAAAAAAAGAAATCGCCTGTGGCAGATCGTATAATTGTTGTCACTGAGCTGGATTTTTTGAAAGGGCGTACATTGCTAGCACGATAAATTCAAACATGTATCCAAATTGTTAACCAAATAGGCTAATTAAATGCTTAATTACTTTACCGCACACAGTGAAATTTACGCTTGAAATTAATTTTCAGGACTACACCAGTTTCGAGACATTATTTTCCGGAGTGCGGGAAGAAATAGATATGAGTTCCATTTACTTTTGTGTTTCAAGGCATAAGACAGCATTTTCTTTAAAAAAGTAAGCGGAAAAAGTGCATTTCTTACGGTGAATTTGATGGCACATATCTCCAAACTGATGCCATTCTGGAAATTCATTCCGAGTCGATATGCCTCGCAAACTCACCGGCTACAATGCGTAAATTACAATATGTGCCTTAATGTAATCAATGAACAAGTCAATTTGTGAGATTTTGTAAATTTGTTGAACATGTGTTTTGGTTTCTCATGTAAGTAATGTCCGCCCCTCTGAATAATCCAGCTCAAGACTAGAATTATGTGACCTGCAAG
Organism: Dermacentor variabilis; assembly: GCF_050947875.1. NCBI lineage: Eukaryota > Metazoa > Arthropoda > Arachnida > Ixodida > Ixodidae > Dermacentor > Dermacentor variabilis. Next base: position 69,716,272 of record NC_134577.1, read on the forward strand.
AGGCATATTTTTTTAAAATTTCTGTAATGCTTGAAAAATGATCACCCCATATAAATTTGAGTGCGTTGGGGCGTTGAATAGTCTTACACGACATGTGCTGTCATTTTCATACGGGAACCTTCACTTGCCAGTTAACGCAACATTTATTCTGATTTATTTCATGAGCAGGGATAAAACAACTCTAGAAAACTAAAAGAAACAATAAATGCGCACAAAACTGTCCAAACGTAACATGGCCCTACTGTTACTCGAAATTCTCGGCAGCCATGCAATAATCACCGTTCTTTTAAAGCGTCTGCTAATGCATGAAAACAACTTTCCCCTGGGTCTGCACTCGGATACGTAATCTGAAAGCGTGGATACGCTATGCCTGCGCTAACCCTACCTTCAGAAGACGTGCCCAGGGTGGGGGGGGGGGGAGAATGTCTGTTAAACGTATGTCGAGCAAATGAATCGTGGTGCCATAGCTGCGGACCAAATCGAGCTTTTCGGACACGAGGACCAACGTAAGATGTGCTTGCATATGACGGAGCTTTGCCACTTCAGCCAGGCGCTCGTCGGCCTTCGTGGTAACTCCAGCACACCAGAGACAGCGTCAGGGAACGCCACTGCCGATGTGTTCTCAAATCCATGTGGAGCTCTATTGAGAAGACGTTCATTGAGGCTTTGACGAGGATGCCATACGCGATGCGGTGGCTCGCAATTTTCTTTTTGGTAGATATCTCCAATAGAGTGAAATGCAAATAGTACATCACTGGCGGTGCTAACACAAGTTGTTCACTGCAATATGCTCACGAGCAATAAAGGAAATAAAATGAGAAGGATGCGAGTAAAACCTGTTGCATCTGAAAAACCAATTATGTAAGCTCTCGCTGAAAAAGTTGCATACTTGTGTTTCCCTACATTTTAAGCGCTTTGAATTATAGACGAATGACTTCTGTGGTGTTTTCGCCCCGGCTAATGGGAGCCTCGACTTGCTAGGCTGTTGAAGAAGTACTACGCACACGTTTTTTTTAGTAGTTTCAAGGTCATTCACGACAGCGTTTCCTTTGCTGTAGGGTTATAGAAACAACAAAACGCGTACGAGAATTTTGTAACCATGTGCCATGCGAGAACTGGAGAACGCGAAACCGAGCCGGCCGGTTTCGCGTTGACCAGAAATATGACCAGAAATGACCAGAAATAACCACTTGAAGATCACGTGGCGTAATCGCGTGCTTAACACACGTTCTCTGTGATTATTTTGGGATGTAGTACATTTGTTCTTTTTGGATTTTGTGATAACGGGCTCTAATGGAGCAATTACCTTCCAATTTTTATATATCCAAAATAAGCAAATAAACAAAAAGAAGGCCTTGCCATCATTTTGTCTACCGCAAAGTTTCATCCTTACCTATATGGTATATATAGGCTTTTCAAAGTCGTGAGCGACCATCACGCATTGTGCTGGCTGGCAGATTTAAAAGACCCTTCAGGGCGCCTACCACGGTTAGATTGCAAGAATCTGACGTCACCGTGGTGTACGAGTCCGGACGGAAACCGAACTTGTAGACTATGGCCGCGGCGGAAATTGCGGTGTTGCGGGTCCCAGGCGAATGTGCGGAGGCTGACCTTGACGGCGGGTGACGGCGGCGTAGGTCCTCGCTTCCGGCACGAGAGGCGGCAATTCGAATTGCACTTCGGAAGCTCCAAGTGATCGTTGGAGTTTGCCCTTGACCATGTCAGCGACCGAGGCCTCTTGAGGTTGCGACGAAGGGAACATCTTGCGCAGTTCTTCGCCCACAATGACCCCTGATGGCCTCTCGGAGGTCGTCAGAGCCCAGTGCTTGGATTTCGCACTGTGACGTGAGCACTTCGCGGCTATATTGCCCAGTGCGAATTTTCATTTTTTTCTCAATCATCGTCGCCTCTGTCCAATGTTACAGTGACGTTTCACTTCGTGAATGCGGGTGAGGCGCGAGCGTATGGGTGCTATAGCGCACACGAAGCTATCGGCCCTCGGTGAGCCTAGACTCTGTCCGCATCGCAGATCGCTTTCAAGATAGGGCTCGCTCTCCCGCGCCATACGCAGCAGCCGCCGGAGTAGAACGCCAAGCGAAGTGGATTACTACCGAAAGGACAATGAGATCACAGCTACTGGCCGTGGGGCGCCCCAAGCCCATATTGCGCTTCGCGGACGCCGACATTCCCGAATGCGTAACCAAGGTCATCCAGCCACGCAGCTCTGGCTCGTTGCCAACCAACGTGCAAGTCCAGTTCTAGTCTGTGGTGCTCAGCGGCAGAGATCTTCTGGCTGTTGTTCAGACCGGTATTGCAAGGCGAGTGTCCGGCCTACCTCACTCCGGTCATCCTTCAAATTCGGAACCGGCTGCCCATGGCGCGCTGAGATGGACCCATAGCGGTAGTGTTAGCCTCGACACCTGAGTTGGCCCGACAGGTGCAACCTGGCTGCCTCCGAGTTTGGCGAAAAATTTGGGCGTCCGAACGACGCGCCTCGTGGCAGGCGAGGCGAAGGAAACGCGGCTGAAGCAGCTGGAGGAAGGTTGCGAGTTTTGTGTCGCGTCTCCATGGCCGCCTCGTCACCTTCGTGGAGGAGCGCAAGGTGAATCTGCGCCGCCGCACGTCCCTGGTGTTGGAAGCGGCTTCGAGAAGCACCTTCGCGTCGTTGCGTATAATGTGCGACCCGACCGCCACACGCTCGTGTGGCTGACGACGAGCACGCGAGAGGCGCGTCAACTCGCCGTCGAGTTCGTGGAAGACTACGTCACCGTCAGCATCGGCACGCGCCAACAATTGCGGAACCGGCGAGTAGAGCACATCGTGTACGTTCGCGAGGAGGCCGAGACAGAAGACAGGCCAAATAGCACCTCTTCAAGCACATTCTGAAGGAGCAGCGTCACAAGGCGCCATGGTGTTCGTCGAGACTAAAGGAAGAGTGGACGATCTCGCGTCGACCATGCGGCTCCAGGACTGACCCGTCGTCGGCATGCACAGCAAGGAGACAGAGTCAGAGAGTGATTAGACGCTGGACACGCTCCGCTTCGGCAAGGTGCTCATTTTTGGTGCGACCGAAGTGGCGGCGCGTGTCCAGCTGGACGCGAAAGGCGTCCACATCGTGGTCAACTACAGCTACCTGCGCAGCTTGGACCAGTATACACGCACCGAAACATTCACATAGCTCAAGATGACGGGAAAGGCAGGGTCTACTGATAGCCGTAATGCCAAGGAGTTCATTTCTATTCTCCGAAATGCCGAGCGAATGTTCCTGCAAGAGCTGCTTAAGGTTGCGAAGAAGACGGCACGAAAGTAGACGGTGGACTGCAGCAGTGCGAATTATGCAGAAGTTTAAGGAAGCTCGTCTAAGAACTCTGATGGGAATTCTTCGCTCTGCATTCAAAGTTGCTCACTCCGCTTTCTTGACAGCGAGGCAATACTCTGATTGTTAAAATCTAGCTGACTCAGTCGTTTCTTTCGTTCTTGCACAAAAGCCTGCCAGGGACATAGTGCAAAGTCCCAAGAGTACCGCATGATAGACGCTTTAGATTCGAGCTGTTGTAACGAGAGCCCAACGCCTATTCATTCACCACGCACACGTGGCATTAACGGCACTCGGGAATGCATCGACGTTATAGGCCTTATACGAGCGGCCTTGAGCGTACTGTTTCAACTTGCGCGATTTGTTTTCTTTTTTTGCGGTTTAACGCAGGGACGACATATAGAAACAGAATAACTGTTCCGTAATACGCGAAAAGAAGAGACCATGTTTGCTCTTGCTTGCTTTATTGATTCCTTGGTGGTCTTTAACGCCGCAAACCAACAAACGAGTTACAAGAAAAGTGGTAGTTGAAGGGCTCGATATAAATGTTGACTAGCTGGGCTTCTTTAACATGCACCTGAAACTCCTTTTTTTGCACTGCGTTCAATCTAACCTAGGTTGCCTTGAATGGTAATCAAACCCGTCACCTCTGTCTCAGCAGCAGAATGCAATAGCTTAGTAGCCACTGCATCTGATTTCAAATTAGCGTTGGCAGTGATTCGTCGTCTTGCTGTGAACACGCGATATGCAAATATGCTAGATGGGATGGAGCTCGTAGTCAAAAATGTACACAAAGCGGAGAAGCACGAACTTGATGACCTGTTTGGGGGATTGAATCTAGCTTTAGAACTCCAGGTATCGACACAGAGAGAGGCAGAAATGAAAAAAAAAATGCATGAAGGCAAGGAGGAAGACCTTAAGAAAAATTGTGTTTGCTACCCTTACGAGGCATGGGGAAAAATGAGATAGAAAAATATGCGAATACACACCGAGCGCACGGTGAACGAATCACAAATAACCTATCTATCTATCTATCTATCTATCTATCTATCTATCTATCTATCTATCTATCTATCTATCTATCTATCTATCTATCTATCTATCTATCTATCTATCTATCCATCTATCTATCTATCTATCTATCTATCTATCTATCTATCTATCTATCTATCTATCTATCTATCTATCTATCTATCTATCTATCTATCTATCTATCTATCTATCTATCTGTCTGTCTGTCTGTCTGTCTGTCTGTCTGTCTGCCTGTCTATCTATCTATCTATCTATCTATCTATCTATCTATCTATCTATCTATCTATCTATCTATCTATCTATCTATCTATCTATCTATCTATCTATCTATCTATCTATCTGTCTGTCTGTCTGTCTGTCTGTCTGTCTGTCTGTCTGTCTGTCTGCCTGCCTGCCTGCCTGCCTATCTATCTATCTATCTATCTATCTATCTATCTATCTATCTATCTATCTATCTATCTATCTATCTATCTATCTATCTATCTATCTATCTATCTATCTATCTATCTATCTAATCTTACGCCGACACAGTGCTCTAAGTTGTGTGTTAGCTCGCACCACTAGGTGTTGTGCTTCTGGTCGTGATGCTTTCGTGTTCGTTCGATCGTCATCATTCGAGCTTCGTCGTCCGGCTCTCGTCGTGCCGTCGTCGTCTCGCCACGGAGGTCATACACCCGCCGTGGTTGCTTAGTGGCTATGGTGTTGGGCGGCTGAGCACGAGGTCGCGGAATCGAATCCCGGCCATGGCGGCCGCATTTCGATGGGGTGAAAACGCCCATGTACTTAGATTTAGGTGCACGTTAAAGAACCCCAGGTGGTCGAAATTTCCGGAGTCCTCCACTACGGCGTGCCTCATAACCAGAAAGTGGTTTTGCACGTAAAACCCCATAATTTAATTTAATGGAGGTCATACAAACGTCGTTATCGCAAGGCTGGATAGAGTTCCTTATGGAATTATTATGCTGCTGCTGGATGCATGCCGTTTGCGAGTTCCGAGCTGAAGTGCCATTTCTTTTGCGTATTATCAATCAGCGCTATCATTTGCAGGAATGATCCACCAAGGTTGCTTCGTTGATTGATATTTTACTATTGCTGTGTAATAATTTTCCTTCGGTAAACATACAACGGGCCTAGACGGTATGTTTTGAAAATATTTTATGTCACGGAGGACTGGCCTGGATTTTCAAAGGCAGCGGTGACGCCATTCGTGTTTTTTGATGGTGCAAATAAGCGCCCCATGGCAAGTTTTTGTTTGATTACGGTGCAAAGAAAAAAACAACAACAACAACAACAACAACAACAACAACAACAACAACAACAACAACAACAACAACAACAACAACAACAACAACAACAACAACAACAACGTAAATGCAACCACCACAGGACGTGTATGACCAGCCATTTCGCTGTGTCCTACTCCTGTGGCATAGCCTAGCTGTACGCAACTTAAGCCAACTTGGCAAACGTGACCTTTTTATTTTGTTATTCCAAAAGGGCGATTTACTGATCTAGCCTGATCCAACGCGTCTACTTAATGCATGCAGTGCGCATTTACAATAACGTCTCTGATAGAAATGCACGCGTCCTTCGGCAGGCCGCATGTGGACGAGCTCCTACAGGCTGTCCAAGTTGGTGGCTGCCTCGAGATGACGTCATCCCTGTTGAGTAGCATTGTGTTGCTTGGTTTCGCACGGGTAGCTGTCACAGACTATTCTGCGGAAGAATGGTCGGCCCGAGGTAAGAAGCCTATTTTTTCTTTTTTTTTCTTTTTTTACATTCTGTGCCGTTCGCGAGAAGGTTGGTGCTCGCTGACCGTCCTGTCCGCTACGGGACGCAGTAGCGGGTTCAGTTCGTTGGCGGTCGCTGCGGCCGCATTCATATGGTGACAGTGCAAAAAACGCTTGTGTATACATAGCTTTGGGAGCACAGTGAAAATTCCCCGAAGGACGAGACATTTCTTTGCACAACGACGCTTTTTGGGCGTTTCCCTGGCGTTTCCTTGATATGTTGTTATATCAATCAATCAATCAATCAATCAATCAATCAATCAATCAATCAATCAATCAATCAATCAATCAATCAATCAATCAATCAATGTATCAATGACTCAGTGTATCGATGAACCAATCATTCAACCATTAAATAATATTCGCGAGCTCGTAGAAGGAATAAGAAAAAGACCTATTACGCCCCAAAAGTGAATGAAAACCAGCTATACTCGGAGAAGCGTGCAAAGTACACTTTTCACGCACCTGTCAAAGTATTCTCGATAAGTATTTATTGATTTGTTAACGTCACTACTTGGGGTGCCCTGAGGGCATTATTGTAGTGGGTGTGTGCATTACAAGAAAAAAATACAATGAAGGCTATAAACGCAATGCAAAAGTCGAACGTAAGTGTTAATAACAGTCGCGCGACACGTGTCCCTCAAGAAAAAAAAGAACGGATACGAGATAAAAAGCACACTGGGCGCAGCTTAACTGTTCTGCCTCATGACAGCGTTTCGTGCAAATGTCGCTTGAGTAAGGCGGCAAACGACACATTGGACGGGGTAACAACAGTAATAGGTAAATTGTTCCACTCACCTATCGTCTGTAGAAAAAAAAATGACTGGAACACTCCGGTGCGGTACTTATTTGGGAACTTGGAAATAATTCAGAATAAGTGTCGTGTATCAGGCTTTCCTCTATTAGAGAAACCTCGCAACCAATCTTTGCGTTGATCCCTATGCCAGCATTTAGGTGATAGATGGCTGCGAAGAGGTATCTTGCAATGCTGATTCCATCTAGAACACATTTTTGAAATGCGAGAACACACACACAAACACACACGCGAGCGCGCACGCGCGAACGTTACACTGAACACTGAACTGTTACACTGGACGTTTTCAAAAGGTGCAGCTACATATATATTTGGCGTCATCCTGCTTCAGCCGCAATGGCTTCCGATGAGTAACATTCTATAATATACCTGGTGCAAAAAGCCACATTAAAAAACACTCGCAGTTTCGCCCGAAAGGCAACGTATTGATAGCGATAACGCCGTATTAGACAACTACACGGATCAAGGTTCGTAGTATTGCCGGCCGTAAAAGCTGCAGTCAACATTCGCTTACTAATTAAATTAAAAGCACAGTGTCACGCGAACGCTGGCAAACATGAACCGATAGAACTCGATCACCGCGGACACTTGATGTCACAACGCCGGCATGACGTATAGCGGCAGCAGAGGCGAGCCAACGCTATCGTGCTGTCTCTCGCTCGAACGAGTATCCCAGACTTCGTTAGCCAACATCCAACATTGAGCGCGTGAAAACACAAACTCTTCCCAGTCTTCTGAATTCTAATATAATACCCTCATGAGGTATGCACGTTTAATACCATAACACAGTCAAAGTGCACAGAAAGTTGTTTCCCCAACGTAATCAGCTCGCGTTGAAATTCTGCCGTGCGTGCTCGAACGCGTTAGCTGCGCAGATAGGATTTGTACGGAGAAGCGCCCTCTATCAAAAACGATCAGCACATTGTGTCTGTCTCCATCGTTATGCCCCTCCTTTGCACACTGAAGGAAACAACTAACCAAAATTGTCTTTTAAGCGAGCTTTATTTCACTTTTGCTTACGAAGAAACCATACCACAGGTAAAAGTTATTGTCGAACACGAACGAGTCACACCAAATGAGATAAGAAATCAGGTGCTGTACAATTAGGTACAGAAGACAGCCAAATGTACCGGCAGGGTAGCTGTGGGGGGCACGAGGCGACTGGTGGAATTTATTGAAGTTAACTTCACTTCTGGCACAAAAAAAGAAGAAAGCAAATAAATAAAGAAAGAAAGAGTTAACGAAACAAACTAGCACACAAGCCAGTTTCTTTGCCATCGAAATCTCTCTCGATCGCGTTTTAACAGACAACCTAATACAAGCTAACGTTATCGAGGTGTCAACCGCGGAGTTTCATTGATATGGTTGCGACAGTAGCTTCTGCAGCAATATAGCTCGGAGGTGTACGTAAATACAAAAGCTCAGGGTATTCGAAATACGGAGTATGAAGGCTATTTTGCACCTTCATCGCATCTCATCGCATTCATTGCAAGTCGTAGTGACAGTACGGTATGAATAATAAGGGGATAAGACACGTAAATGGTGCTCCCCCCTGCCCCATTAGCGCTATAGGCACTTCGCAGAAGCCGTGTCCCCGACATCTCGGCCAGCAGGCGCATAGCCAAGGCTATCTTCGTCTTCCGTTTTGTATTATTGAAATGAAAATAACCGAAAGAGATGTAGTCACCCTGTAATGGTGACGGCTACTCAATTTCGCATAGCAGAAACAACAATATAAACATGTATATGTAGTAAAATATAAAAGAAAACCACGTCATAGGGCCAGAAATCCACACCACGCATAGTCCTGCACACCCACGGACGTTAAATATAAAAGGCAAAGGCGAGTAGCACCACAATGAGTTTGTATTCTTGCATTATAGTCGACGTTTGTTTGTACTACAGCTCGAACCACGGCTGCAGTTCCTACAGAACGTGTGCGAGAATAGCTCTGGAAAAATGCAAGTGCGAAGGCTCGTTGCATTTCGTGCGCGTGAGAACACGGAACACACAGGATGTAGAGCTTAGATAATTGTGCACCGCGAAGATGAAGAAAGCAACGCGTAGGGCGCGGGACATAGCATCCGGGTTGAAGCATCACGTTAGCTCAGATATTTTAACGCGACAGCGTTAAGGGCACCGTGTCGCAGAAAATCCGGCGTCGGACGTCGTTTCGGCAAAAGGATTTTCGAACCGCCCATACCCAGGCCCTCCTTGTGGCGCAAGGAAACCACTGAGCTAATTGAATCTCCCAAGCTAAAATACGTAGAAAAATTGCAAAGTACGACTTAAAAACACCTACAGACGTGATAGCGCCGGATTGTAATTCGACTATGCGAGAAAACATAATTCTGTTACGCGAAAACTCAAACAAGCTCCTTTTCCAGCGTTTCTACCATTCACAGACCGGCCACGGCGTTCACCATTTGCGCGCGCCGGCGCGTGAGTATCTTGGAGGCTACGGAGCGGCGCGCTCGGTTCCTTGCAGTACCCCCAGATGGTGTTCGCCTCCGCCGCAGCGTGGCCCACGCAAGAGGCCGCGTTTCTACCAGAAAGCCCACCTTCGTACATAGCGTTCGCGCACAGCGTTTCCCGGTAAAGATTACGGTTACATACGCTTCAGTGGCCCGGAAGAGTGAGAAGCAGTCAGGGATCTTTGAATGCTGTCGCGATTCCTTCGTAAAGGCGAAGCTTAAGCGTCCTCCATCTTTTTGACGGACCGTTTGGAAGCTTGCACCCGAACACGCCAGTGCAAGTGTTATCAGGAGAGAAGCTTAAAACAACATACGACTGGCCAATCTAAATAAATACCCTTGACGTCATAGCTCTCAGCTGTCATACATTTAGGGGTGCTTCGGAATCTCGCTACTGTGTGCGCGACCGTATACGCTCGCTCCAAGTCCGGCTTTCCCAAACACATGGCCAACATGGCGGAGCGTCCACGTGATCAGTTATGGTGCCGTCTAGACCCTTTGCATGCCATTGCAAAGGGTCTATACAGCTTTCCGCTGTTCAAAAAACGAAAAAGAAAGGCCAAGAAGACTTTGCCGTCGCCGCGTCCACACTTTCTTGGGTGTCGGTTTATGCGTGGTAGATGTATAGCCCTGGTAGGGTGTTAGCCAGCACCACTTATGGCCACGGCAGTGGCTCTCTTTGCCAGTGCTAAGTCTAGCACACACACGCGCAAATGTCGAAGAAAGTCGACGAATAGCCGCTGTCGCCCTAACTTAATTCGTGTCGATCATCCAACGCGTAGTGCGGGAATAGTGGGTTCGTCTTCAACTCGTGGCATGTTGTCCTTTCTCCCAGATTCGTTATTTTTCCGCATTTTTTTTTGAACATTTCAATTAAGTGAAGATTTAATTTGCACCATGCTTTCCTTCGCTTCAGTGTCTGGTGGATTTCAGCGGTTATAAACAACGAAAAAAAATATGGATGTTTGTTCCTCTCCGTTTTTGTAGCTCATAAGGTAGCGAGGGGTCTCAGAACTGCCAGCCTTGAGTCCACGAGGTAGCATAAGAAATGTTTATTGGCCAGTCTGCCTGCTTCTAAGCTAACGTACAATCGTAAGCAGTACTAAAATTTCAGTTGTGCAGAGTCTGCGCAGAATGATCCAAAAACTTCACGAACGTTATGCTGGATCCTTTCGCTATGCTCTATGAGCGCTGCCACAAATTTTTTATCACACTTTTTCAGAATCCACTCAAAAGCACTACGTCTGTAAGACCAAGGTATGCAGGGAAAAAGGTAAGAACGCTGTCACGCATAATGGATAAATGTTTTTCTTTTTCATTTTTTACAAACGACGATGTGCAGTATTATGTTAGATTAAATATTGAATCGCTCAAATGAATTGTTTTATCCTGAACGCGAACAAGAAATTCTTGTTCATTCAGTGCGGCTGTTCTTTAGCTCTTCTAAAAGCGTTTGTGTGCTTTGGAACAGGTTTCTAGTAGGGAAAAAAGAACATCGTCTGTAAGATTCTTGACGTAAACAATCGGGCAGAATGCGTAATTTGCGGACAATTATCTACGCTAACGTAATTAGCATTAAAGTGGTGGTACCTGTGCAATCTTGGGATGGAAAACTTATTGTCAGTATATATATAATGATAACGTTTATGTAATTCTGGAGTGTAAGACTGCCGACATGTTCATGAGCGACGAGGAGGCGCAAGTAACTCGGTGGTGATGAACCAAGTAAAATAATAATTTACTTCGACAAGATTGGCACGATTGTTTTGTTCTTGTTGTAAATACATTTGTACACACACACACATGTGTTACATTATGCACCTTACAAGTGGGGTACCAGCCATAGGTACGCATTACACATACATTGACTGTATGCCCAAGCTGACGCACAGTCAACTTGTGTCACTCGGTATGAACTTGCTGCGGTCTTGCCGAGCAGGAAAACGTCGTTTATTGGGTATGTTCCCGAACAGACGACTTGTTGCGAGTTGCTGTCGGACCTAGTAGACAACATGCGGCAGTGGGTATGTGGCCGAACAGACGACTCTGGCGATTTATATGTGATACTGGTATAAGCGCCCATGCTTAGACACTCCCCCGTAATGGATGTGCCGATGTGACAGAAGGGGTACGATACCATAAATATGTTACGCCGATGGCGTCGCATCCTCAACAGACAACTCGGCCTCGTGCGCAATGGCTTGACGGACAGGTGTTGCAGCGAAGTTGGAGCCAGAATAGAAGAGATAGTGGGTGTTGCTGCGGAGTTTAAACTTGGCTTTAGCAATTCTTAGAAAATATGCCATGTCGGTGGTGTCATTTGGCATTGTGACTGTCAGTGACATTGCCATTTAGTGTCTGCTGATCTGCCCATAAGGCTTCCTGATTCGACGATGGCATGGGGACATGTAGCAGGTCGCACAAGAAAGCTATCGCTGACATTGGCGATCATCTTCGATGGTGTCTGCTGTAGTTTTATTGAAGAGAGGCGTAAAGATGATAGATAGATAGATAGATAGATAGATAGATAGATAGATAGATAGATAGATAGATAGATAGATAGATGGATAGATAGATAGATAGATATATAGATAGATAGACAGACAGACAGATAGATAGATAGATAGATAGATAGATAGATAGATAGATAGATAGATAGATAGATAGATAGATAGATAGATAGATAGATAGATAGATAGATAGATAGGTGGTAATCGCATTAGTAGTTCTTAGCGTCTCGCGGACAGCACAGGTTGGCGGACAGGCACATTCGGAAAGCCAGAAAGAGTGGACAGTATCGTTCAACAGGCGCGCCTAGCCTAGGCTCTAACGGCACTTTATTATGAACCTTTCTGGTAGCTTCGCTTCACTCATTTGCTTGTTTTGTAATAAATGTTCAATTATTATCTGTTTAGAGAAAATTACTGAGTGTATATTATCGCGAACTGGGCAAGTACACATTGGATGACAAAGAGCTACATTCAGCTGGTAACGTTTTCAAATATCATGCGTAAGCAATTAACTAATAATTTTACTTATTTATTGTCACTATTTTGAAGGCCTACGGGACATCACAGATACTAGTGATATGGCATGATGCAGTTGCAGTGCCAATTTCTTAAAGTCCCTACGTTCGGCTATACCGGGGATGGAGACAGGCAGGTGTTTTTCTTTGTTTGTTTTTTTCACTTTTCGGAAAAAAACTTCTGCTTTGTCACCCTTGCCTTTGATTTTGCTGCAACCTTTGGCATGATCGCCCCGCTGCGTTTGTCTTTCGGGAATGACTTTCAGCGAACCTAATAAAGAAGACCCTGAGCAGAACAGTGGAGCCATGCGACGACTTTAGCGAATACGTGTGCAGCGGATGGAAGAAGGCTAATCGCATTCCGAGCGACAGATTTACGTACGGGGCTTTTAAGGAAGTGGACGAGAAGCTCACCAAGGACCTGCGCGGTGAGAGTGACCTCGATATTGACACGTGTACTTATTTATCATTTTCCCGAGTACTTCTCTTAACCCGCTAACAACTGACAGGTAACTCAGCGTAAGAGGCGCCTGCATGATTTGGAACTTACTCAAATGTTATTGTCAATTTCATCTGTTGCGTATGTTCTCGCCTAACATTCTGTAATAAGATTCTGTGGGCCACACGAATTGTATGGTACTTTCTGGAAGGCAAGCGCACACCAGCGATTACGCTGGAACGCTCGACGAGTCTTGCATAAAAGCCGACGACTCCGATCCGCAGACCAGATTCTTCGACGATCGCCGACTGTTTTGAAGTCACGCTTTTGACTGTGTGCCATCCTACGCCGTCATGACGACGCGACAATATTTTAAGCGCGACGTTAAGGAATCCCGGCGATTTACTGAGGCTCGGAGAAAAAGAAAGTCGAAGAGTGGCTGAAAGTGCATTCCGAACGCGATCCGAAATATTTGGGCGAGAAATAATAGCTAAAATAATCGATGCGATGAAGGACTTTTGCGCTACTTTCAAATGCGCAAGTATATGAGCCGGAAGTAGCATGATGAACCTCTTGTTTCACCGTAAGGATAGGGATCTGTTATGAAGCTAATTTTTCTTGATAATTATTGGCATAGCTGTAACTTTTCTTTTGTTGTATTAGCTAGTTACATCTTCCGCATATGTATTTACGTCACTTTTTAATTTCGTGGTTTTCGGTATGCATGTGCTTCTTGACCTTTCTTTTTGTACGTATGCGACTCCTTCAAGAGCACCACATTGGGCTGGAAATATTATATAAATGAACTCCCATTTCTACTTCTGAAAAAAAAAAAATGTATGCGTGTTTGCTTTTAGTCGGTGTTGGTTCGTTGATACGCCGTGGACTGAAATGATTAGCAAATAGTCAAAGTTTGCAAAATACAACCAAAATATAAAGGATGACAAATTACTCCAAAATTTAGAAAGTCAGCTAAATGCAAAATAAATTGCGACTGAAATACACTTTTACTGTAGAGACAATGCTCCCAGTAATCCAAACTGCTGGATTCTTCAATGAACTTGTGAATTTGGGAAGTGGGTCGCAAATTGGTACTCTTGCAGAGGCCAGACTGCGCAGTTCCAAATAATAATAAGTGATTAGCTATTTACTCTGGTATTTTTCTTTCGTCCCCCCTTTTGCCTGCGTTTTTTCACATCAACGTAATATTCGCTTGCGTTTACGTGACCCATCCATCTGTCACTGTTTCGTATGAGAGCTGAAACGCTGTGCATGTGAATCATCTTGCAGCAATACTCGGCAAGATACCGCGTCGTGGCGGCTCCAAACAGACCGTCACAGAAAAACTTGGCATTGCCTACAAGTCTTGCGTGGCCAACGGTACGGAACGGTGACGCACAGTTTTTTTTTTTCCTCTCTTCGTGCACTTGCTCGTTTACCTTGATGCTCACCGTTCTGACTGCCAAATGTTGTTGCAACTGGGAAGTTTCTGTACTCCGAATGCTTTCAATACGTGGTCGCTACTGGCAGCTAAATATTTTTCAGTGTTTTTACTACGTTTCCTACCCGCTGTGGTACCTTGGTAGATATGGGCGTAGTGCTGCTGAGTTTGTGAGATCGATTTCTGCCGTGGCGCCTGGATTCGTGTGGTGCCGAAATGAAGAAAAAAGGAAAAATGTAATCGTGTACTTAGATGTAGGTGCTCGTTTAAGAACCCCAGGCGGTAAAAATTAATTCTGAGTCCCCCTTACCGTTGCATGCCTCGTAATGATAACGTGTTTTGGCCGGTGAGACCCCAGGGTTCGAATCCTACTACGTTTACTGGGAGATAAGCTGTTACGAGGGTGCATGCATGGGCCTGCCATGTCTTTTACCGTTGTCATACGGACACTCTTGACTGCTATGGAGGTATATCTTGATCGTGATACTTGAGCCATTTCGTCGGAATTGTTCTTATGATAGATGCCTATAGTGTAATACGACTTGAGGCAGACATTAGACAAAATGTTTTTGCCTATTCAGCTATAAACTTTATAACAAAATAGCGATGTGATTGATTCACGCCGAAGGATTGGAACCCGTCGCACGAGGAGCTCATAAACGTTTCCAGAAATGCAAAAGAAAGTTGACGCTGATAATTTTTAGAGCGCAACGAATTGCGGAAGATTTCATACAAAGAGCGAAACTCAGGTGGCGAGGAACCGTGCGTTAACAGACACCCGTGAGTGAATTAACAATGCAAACCTCACCGTCTGGTAATCATGAAGCAGAAATCACGCTCAGCACAGGAGGAGCGATGACTGCAAAGTTTAATTTAGCTGCCAACGTTTAGCCCCATGTTAATATAAGGGCCTTCACTCGGAACCCTTTCTCGACATCACCGAGTCGAACAGAGCCAATCCCTTGGAGATGAAAATACATTGTGGCTTTAATAAAGTTTGGTTCGATGACCTTTAACCTTCCTATGACAAGAACTTGCTTGTGAAAACTCGTTTACTCCGGCGCATGCGAGTAAACGCTTTGGGGCATGTATTAAAAAGAAATTCGCTTCGAGGAACCATCGCTTGTCACGAGGCACTGGGTCAGTTTGAGTGCGCAGCTAAAACATGCTCCGGTAGACAGGCCACGAAAGTGGCGCGATATTTGAGACAATCGCACACGTTGGCTTTGGCCCGGAGAACCCAGTGAAGCCCTGTCCATGGCCACGCGCGGCTTGCGAGGAACGCATCCTCTTCGACGTTGTGACATGCCGGTGCCCAGCCAGGCCAGGGGTTGGATACACGCGCCTGAAGCTGAGTCGTGAATTTACTGACGGTGAAATCGCAGCATGCCGAAGTGAGCCAAGGCTCTTTCCTTCGCTCGTTAGTCTGTGTGTGCTCCGGCACGGCTGTTGAAACGCGCGCGCGCTCGAGATAGATAGGTAGATAGATAGATAGATAGATAGATAGATAGATAGATAGATAGATAGATAGATAGATAGATAGATAGATAGATAGATAGATAGATAGATAGATAGATAGATAGATAGATAGATAGATAGATAGATAGAGGAGAAAAGGCAGGGAAGTTAAGCAGATATTAGTCTCCGGTTTGGTACCCTACAATGGGGTTGGGAAGTTTCGACTTGACCCTATACTATCGCTCCAGCTGATAACAATAAAATTCAAACAGCGCTAAACGAACGGGACCAGAATGAGGAGGAGACAAACACGGCGCTGAACTTACAACTCCTTGTCTCCTCCTCATTCTGGTCCCGTTCGTTTAGCGCTGTTTGAATTTTATTGTTACCATGCAACACCAACTCGCCCAATCCGCTGCCCTTCTGCAGTTCGCTCCAGCTGAGTGGCTCTGACGCGCCGTGGCGCCTTCAGTCTAGAGACGGCGCTGCTACCCACTTTTGAATCGAGATGTAATGCCGAGTGGAGGACCGTTCTTGAATGCGGGGGTTATAATATTGATAGCCGTCTTGCTATGACCAGTTCGTTATTAGAAGTGTCCGCAGCGAATGCAGTGTCGCACAAAGCCCTGGCGCCTGTTGACGAGGAGCAGTGCTTATGATCGAAAAACTTCGCGAATACGCTTTGTTAAAGGTTACGAACTACGCGCGCATAGTGCAGGGTGTTAATATGACTGACAGTCCGTAACGATGCTGCGTAACAGATCGCCCTGACCGGAGTAGTTTAAAGGAGTTTAGAGCAATCCTAGAAGAAATGGGCTTTGCGGAGTGGCCTCTCGTCGGTGAGCAGAAGAGGAAGCCATTCGACGACTACAAAACGGTGCTGCTGACGACTGGAATGACACCCCTCTTCAGCTTCTACGTGACAAGAGACATGAAGGACCTTTCGCGCAACATCATCAAGGTAAGCTCGCTTTATAAACGTGGGACGATGAGGCGACACGTATATTGCTCCACATAAGGGTATCCCCAGACACGCTGCAAATATATCACGCGTTGTTTTAAGACACTAAACTTAATTTTTTAAAGCTCACCGGGTGGCAGATAAGACAGTTCTACTGCTTGAGCTTGATTATACTTAGAGAGGCAGACGTTACTTGCATGGGAAATCAAAACGCGTCATCGACTATTGAAGGAGTTTTTACTAATTAAGATTCTAACTGATCAATATATTGCACGTATTCTAATTTACGTATTGTGGCTAGTATTTATAACTTATTTTTCCAGATAACCGTGACAACTTTGACGTTACGTATTTGAGCGCTTCTAGTCGCATTAACTGTTTCGCTGTTATATTCACGCGGTGAAAAGCTCCCAAGAGGGGGCTCTAGAACTTCTAGTACGCAATTGAAATGCCCAATGGAGACTGGTGAGGGGCCCTTTATGTCGTAGTGGATGGCAGAGTGTGTCTAAATACTTTGCCGCGGGGGTATTCAATCACAAGGCAACTACCGCCGTAAGCATCGTGCGTGTCTTGATGGAAGGTAAAGTCGCAGTTTATTGGACGAGAGTCGCATAAAAATACAGTTGTCAGGAGCTCAAAAAAAAAAAAGAAGGAAAGCCCAAGGAGACTGGTGAGAAGCCCTTTATGTCTTAGTCAATGGTAGACTGTTTCTATATACTGCGCCGTGGGCTAGCTACCAAATTCAAAAATTCGATATTCCGCTCTCAGCACCACTACTCGGCATCATCAGTCATCGGTATTACAGGGAGTGTAGCAGTGGTGATACCTCATCTCTGACAACTCGGCGAAAACTTGCGTTTGCAATTTTTTTTTTCTAGCTCGACCAAATCAGCTTCTCACTAATTGGACGGAACGCGCTCATACAACCGAAGAATGAGACTTACAGAAAAAGCGTGCGAGCTTACAAGGCTTTGATACGAACTGCTCTGCGCCTCGTCAAACCGAAGCTAAAGCCTGGCACTGTGAACGTCCTCACCGAAGAAATATTCGCTTTCGAAAGCGAGTTAGCCAAGGTAAGAAAACACAGTGGTGACGAACATTGGCTAATTTTTTCTACGGCAGGCCTAATTTCAATTTTTTTTTTCATTCGACCAGCGTATAACCTAGAAATTGATGTTATGACGTTCGCTGTTTGTTCGCGATACTTTCTCGCGCGTGCCTGATTTTTTTTTTTGCTTTGCACGTGATCGTATTTCGTAGCGAGTTTTGTTTTTATAAGCTTAATATGCGAGCGCCCTCGTATGTGGAACAGATGAGCTCGTACGAACAACGTGCACTGTCTGACAGCGGAAGGACAAGCAGGACCGCTTCAACAATAACGTTCGTAATATGAAATACTATCGCAGAAGTCGCGGTTCGGGTGGCGATGCTGGCCTTACGTAACGACGGGAAAATTCTATTTTCGATTACACCTATGCTTGGGTTGCGCTACCCGTCAACAGTGCAATAGCGTGACACTGCTTGGCCTAAACATTGACAATTTATCCTAAATAATACTAATGCGACGTCTGAAGCTTTCTGCATCAGTCGGAGCGGAATTTGCTGGATGCAGCTATACTTTATCACTGAGACAGTAGGGGTTATGTTAAAGTGTGTACAGGGTGTGTGTGTGTATATATATATATATATATATATATATATATATATATATATATATATATATATATATATATATATATATATATATATATATGTATGTGTGTGTGTGTGTGTGTGTGTGTGTGTGTGTGTGTGTGTGTGTGTGTGTGTGTGTGTGTGTGTGTGTGTGTGTGTGTGTGTGTGTGTGTGTGTGTGTGTGTGTGTGTGTGTGTGTGTGGTGAGTCGTTTGCTTTAGCTTTAATGACAATTCAGCGCAACGGTGTCTGCATTTGCGGCTTGTACCAGAGCACTCCACTGTGTTGATGCACCTGCTATTCGGTCCTTCGCCTTAATTGCAGTATCAGCCATAGTAGAGAGAACCAGATTATCTGTGGCTGTTATGAAGTTACAAAGTAGTATTCTCGTTGCTGCATTCTTCCTCCTTCTTTTTGCATTCAGATATCATTCTACCTCCACAAATATTTGCAGGCCGTTGGGAAAAGTTTGTTTCGAATAATTAAAAAAAAAGTGTATTTTTCTGATGAACGCAAGGAGTTTTATTGAACGCGTTTCAACATTTGCTTCTCGGGATCGTTTAGGTGTTTCGTGTACATTTCACCAAGCGGGGAGGATGGTCGTGGCAGAGACGAATGTCGTGCGCTTGAGGACAAAAAAATTATTTGGTATCCCGAATGCATCGACGAAGCTGAGGGTGAGAGATGTAGAGGCACTGGCGGATATGGAGGGGGGAGGGGTACTTTACTGGGAAAGTGTTAAAAGCGGAGAAAGAAGGATAAGGGCCTGTACCGACAAAAAAGATTTTACGCTAAAACTGTTTATAAAGACAGATGACAGCCAACTGCGATGTTGAACATTTTATTAATGACCGAGGCTGGCTCATGACAGTCCCCTAATGACCGAAAAGCTTCGTAAATTTGGTCCTAAGGTATAGAAAAAGAACCGTAATGAACGGTAATACAAATACGCAGACGCATATTATTCAGTCACAAGCGCTTGCATGCGTGCGTCGGTGAGCAATCCTCGCATTTTTCACTCGGAAAGTGTCCGATCGGAGATCTGCATTCATCTTTCAGTCTCTGGCTGTGAATCTCAGCCGCTACGAAATTAATACTTTTTTTTTCTTTTTAGTACCTTAGGTTGAAGAAATTTTGCCCTCTATTACTCTGATGCTCTCGCAAGAAGCTATTTAAACCCTACGGATTAGCCGTGTTGGGGAATAGACAACCGCTGCTCCGGCAATGAATGTGCATGGCGCCGTGTAACTGGATCAAGAGAACGCATTAATTTTTTTAGGCGTCGAAGGACACACTGACGAAATTTATAGAGTGATTTTTTTTCTTGACAGAGAACCGCCTCTAAGGAGGAGAGGAGGGACATGTTGAAAATGTACAAGAGGACAACTGTACGCGAACTAGAGAAGACGTTTGCCGGAGTAAGTAAATCGCGCATTCGTTTTTCAGTTTTCAAAAAAAAAAAAATGAGGAACAAAGATCGTGAATGCTTTCTTGATAAAACATCGTAAAATTTAAGAATAGAGAGACCCTGCGACAATGCAGACATCTTCCAGTAGTGTTTTGTTCCATTAGATGAAACGTTGCTTAACCTAGCCGTGTACTTCGTGGCAGAACTAAAAGCAGATTTCTGTTAAGTAATGTTTGTTCAATCATACTTGCGCTCTCAGAGTAACTTTCTACGTGGGGAAGCGCAGGCAGTAGCAACTTCTAAGAAGGCATTACTAAAATTAAACTTATTAGAAAAATGAAAAAACTCTTTCAATGTTAGACAATGCCTTCGTCTGTCTCCCTCTTCTATAACAAGTAAAGAATCTAAAGAAGAAAGATAACGCGCAATGAACACGCATGAAGTCACGGGCTTTAATTATACATTTAGAAGGGGATTGCCGTGCTTGAAAGATGGGATTCATTCTCTAGTCGTGTCTATCGAAAGGTTGACTGAAACCTGCAGCCACGTGACAAAAATACGGGCAGCCTATGAGGAGACACTACAGCGCCTAAAATACACGAGACAGAATTCACCAAATTAGCATCTCTTCTAGTAACTGTTAGTTTTTGAGCTTGACGCCCACGCTAGTAATACCTTTGCTATTTCGATCAGTCAGCGCCCATTCTTATGAAGTGCTCTTACAAACAGGGTTTGGGAACGTAACCTGTGGTGCGCAGGATGAGAATTCCAACCGACGTTTTGAAAGAAATGATCAAAAACAAAATTTTAGTCACCTACGAATCTTCCTTTAGAGAAATCGGTGTTTGGTTTTTCTTCTGTAGCGTCTATTCATTATTTATGATAACCTGTATGTACATCATAAAGGGGAAGGGGAAACTGCAAGAACAGAGCACTGTATAATGCGTGCAATACTGATAACAATAACGATAAGCAAAAAGAAAAGAAATGTGGTGTTTTACGCGCCAAAACCACAATCTGATGACGAGGCAAGCCGAAGTGGAGGACTATGGAATAATTTTGAATTCCTGAAGTTCTTAAAGGTGCTCATAAATTTAAGTCCAAGAGCGTTTTCAGCTTTTCGCCGCCATGGAAATGCGGCCGCGGCCGCCGCGGCCGTGACCGAACCCGGGACCTGGATCTCAGCAGCACAATGCCATGTCTACTAAGCTACCACGACACGTAACAGGAATTACCAGTTAACATGCTATGATCAAACAAATATGCAGATTTAATGATCAGAACATCGGTGCGAATGGCACCACCAAACCTAATTTGCGACGGAGGTTCGTGTTCACCCAAGCAATCTTAAAAAAGAATGGAATCGCGGATATCCACTAAAGAAGCCAGTAGGTTGTTCAATTCGATAAACTTTCTGGGAAGAATTCTACTAGGGGCACGTGACCGTGTTAGAGTGGCGCACGTTGTTTTTGTGGTGGTGATCGCCACGAGCACAGTGGGACTGGTCATGGTTGGAAGCAAAATGAGTGGATGATAGTATGATTAACACCGCACTGAAAGTTTGACGTTATATTTTATGGGGAAAAAAAGAACTGCCAGCTTACGTCCAGTGAACAGCTACTGGTACATCCTTCAGGAACAGAGAGACGGATGGTAAATATTTCATTAACGAGAGTACTGCGGCCATTTCGACTTTCAAAGCATTTATCCGGAGAGTATGTTATAGTACATTGTTTAGAGAGGTATTAATGTTCTGCTATGCCCGCTTGCGATAACACGCTCTGTTAATAGCTGGAGACACGAATTTCAACGTCACTATTTTACATTTATGTTCCTGTTTTGTCCAGCTGCCACTGTTGGAGCTCCTG
Source organism: Dermacentor variabilis (assembly GCF_050947875.1). Taxonomy (NCBI): domain Eukaryota; kingdom Metazoa; phylum Arthropoda; class Arachnida; order Ixodida; family Ixodidae; genus Dermacentor; species Dermacentor variabilis. Next base: position 69,737,971 of record NC_134577.1, read on the forward strand.
AACGAGGCGTTTTCACTGGTGAACCTAACGCTCAGCAAAGACGAACCAGTAGCAATTATGGCCATGAGCTACTTCGCCTCGACAACAAACTTCTTGAAGAGAGCGAACACGTAAGCGCTAGTGTCTGCTCGTATCAGTGAATTTTAGATGTCGGTCGAAAAGATAATTTCGTAAATAAAACAAGTTCATCGACAACATAAATCAATCACTCCGAAGATCGATTACACCAATGAATATAGTCTTAATTTCCAGGAAGAGGAGAAAAGAACATGCCACTTTAATGATGCAAATGCCGTGAAAACAAAACACCAGACGGCACTGCAGCTAGCCAGAGAACGAAACATTTTAGGTGCGGGAACAGCGAGGTGTTCAAAAACAAGAATGCTAATTAAAATGTTACCGCGGAAATCGGCAGCTCACCGCAACAAAAGTAAATTTTGAAGCGTAGTTCCTTCTTTAACTCAGGTGCAGACATGACTAACTATTAGCGGTTCAGATAATTGCCAAAAGTTTAGAGCAGCCTTGCCGCGTTCTATCTCTCTGTAGGATATAAATGTTTCCATCCTATAATATTGGCCATGAGACAAATATAAACCGAATGGCAATTGAACTCGTATTGTAGATGTCGAATTATAGACGACTTTGGTACGTCTACTCAGATTTGGCAGTAGGTCGTGGAATAAAACTGATTGATGCCATGAACAAGGAAGAATATATGGACATAAATCAATGTACATAACGCAAAAAAATTAACTTAGGAGGTTTTACGTGCCGAAACCACGATCTAATTATGAGGCACGCACTAGCGGGGGACTCCTGAAATTTGGACCACGTGGGGTTCTTTAAGGTGCACCTACACGGGTGTTTTCGCATATCGCCCCCACCGAAATCCGGCCGCGCCGTGGCCGGTGTCCGATCCCGCGACCTCGTGCTTAGCAGCCCAACACCACAGCCACTAAGCAACCACGGCGGTTAAAAAAATAAATTTAATTATTACGAAAAGATGCAGTAATGACTTGTGTAGCTGTATGGAAGGTGATATTCCACGTCTTACTATTTACAACATTTACAGCCTAACATACTTGCCGAGAAAGCGACGCCATCAACGTTGCAGCGATCTTGAAGCATTTCTTGCGTGAGATAACGGCGACAAAAGACCAGTATGCAAACCACATTTTTATGATGCTAATGCGTTATTGTTGCTGCATTTCGAAATATCGTGTAGCTTAAATAACTAAAGCTTTTTTTTTGTAAATAACATATGCTGTGCAACACTTGTTAATCTTTCTAAATAACACATTTCCCTGGACGATTTGCGGCAACTTCAGTGTCCTCGGCTGGCAACTTCGAGGGACCTTGTTGTCAGTTCTGCACATTATCTCAGTAGGTAGTACCAAAAAAAAAAAGTTAAAGCAAGCGATGTCCCAATCTCGCCACTCTACAGCGTACAGCCTATGTAAAGAAAAAGGCGCAGTTTCGTCCGAGACGTTGTTCACGCAGGAACGCTGGCGTGAGGAGGCGCGGCAGCAGCAGCGAGCGAATTGACCTTCGTGCTGCTTCTCGTGTTAGTGCAAACTAAGCCGCGAAAAGAGCGCACGGCGGACTCTGTATCCATCGCAGATGGCTTTCAAGATACACCGACCAGAAGTAGAACAACCTCCCCTTTCCCCCAACCGTGCCCCAGGAGTGTTGCGTGCGACTGAAGACGGAGTGTTTCCTCCTCGCTTTCCTCCCTTGCGTGCGCGAGATTGATGCAGCGACCAGAACTAGAACAACCTCCCCTTTCCCCCAACCGTGCCCCCTAAGTGTTGCGTGCGACTGAAGACGGAGTGTTTCCTCCTCGCTTTCCTCCCTTGCGTGCGCGAGATTGAGTCGCGGTCGCCAGCTCCCCCGCGCACTTCCCTGGCCAACATTTGATCGCCCTTGCACTTTATACGGAATCTCACGGTGACGCCGACGGCAGAAGTGACCTGGCGTGTCCATATAATTGCTATCGCAATAAAATATAAAGAAATGAAGCTACAGCGCGCATTACCGCAGCTCACTCCAGAGCGACAAGTGAGCGTCCTGTTGCGTGGGCACCCTGCAAAAAGCTAAGAGGAATGGTAGGGAACTTCAGGTGTGCCACGTGGGATCGAGCGTCGTATTCACGAATGCCTATTCATTCCTCATCGGAATGAGCAGCAAAGCGACTCGCCACTTTTGCGGATGCGGGGAAGTATAGAGCATATTCTATGTGTGATCCATCAAATGTCAACGATATTCTATGCGTACCAGTCTCAGACGCTAGGCGGCCAGACTGTTCCCGGAAGCAAATTTCCTGGGAACCTGGCTGAAGAAACTTAATATACACGAGGCCACCAAAGCACTAATGCTCTTCTTGAAAGCAACTAGACTATAGAAGGCTGTATGCACATTTACTCTCCTTTTTTACTTTCCGCTTTCCCCTCTTGTAAGGTAGTCAAACGGGAGCCACCATAGTTAACTTCCCTGCCCTTTCTTTTTATTTCTCTCTCAATCGGAGCAGGGAAGAAAATGCCTGTTCTCGCCTCCCCCGCTCAGCCGTGACTCAGCAACCCCCGTGATCCCACCAGCTTCCTTTGTTTCTTACGAAGACTTTACTAGTTTAATTTTTCGTCGTTGTATGCAGGCGAGCTCTGTTCAACTACATGGGCTGGCGTGCGGTGCTCACGAAGGCGAGCCACGTTTCCCAACGATTCCGAGACGCCAAGCTGGCTTTCAATAGAGCTGCCTTCGGACTGGAGAAGGAGCCTCCACTCTGGAAGACTTGCGTCAAGCTTATGTCAGCCTTAATGAATGAAGTCGTCGGTCGCCTTTACGTCATCAAGAGGTTCAGCGCACGCTCCAAACGAAACGTAAGCCGTCTGTCCCGGTCACAAAAATGCAGGTTCTTCGTGCAGAAGCTGCATTTGTTCAAAAAATGCAGGAATCTTTGTTCGTTTGTCTTCTAACCGCGTTCGTTTCCTAACCGATTGTACTACTCCTGCAGAAATGCCGGTGGGCGGCTCTGTACTCTGCGAAATTATGCAACGAATGGACGAATGCATGGTACCTAACAGTGCTCAAAGCAAAAAAAGTAGATTATTTCATGCGCGAAATGTCTTTATTAAATGTGAGTTTTCTTTGCCTTCCCCAGAGGCTTTGGCGCGTCTTCTCGGTTTGCTCCTCGCCGAGTAAGATGTGCCGATGCCGGAGACAGTGTAATTTGCAATCGCGTGGCTCACGTGGGCTGTTGACGGGCTGCGCATCTTACTGCGTGACCGGGCAGTCAGGTATTCGCTGTGGTGCGAAACCCGGTACAGTCGCGATATTAAACGCACGCTTGTCAATATTGTCACGGTGAAGGGAAGGAAGAAGTTGAATTGGTCTAGAGGAAGACGAAGTCTGGCATCGTCACAGGGCTGGTCTGGTGCCCTCCCCTCTGTGCCCAGTCTGTGGAGAAGATGAAACAATAGATCATTTTTTCATGTTCTGCGGCCGTTTTAATTCTTTAAGAAAAAATATTCTAGAATCAAGATTTACACAGCTTGGTTTAAGCTTTTCAATTATAAATATCCTTTCTCTAGGAGCCTCCTCTCTTGGAAAGTGCCACAGGGATATTTGCTCAACCGTGGAGGAATTTATAATTGCTACAAAGAGATTGTCTTGAATTCTTAAACATTTTATTTTTGTTCATTTCCTCCAGTTACCTTTAACAATTTTAGTATTTAATAAAGATTGCCTAATTTCATCCAAATCTTGGCCAATCCTCCACAGTGGGTGTGCGCCATCGCATAAGGAATACCATACCATACCATACCATACCATACCGTACCATGCCGGAACGCCATATACATCAGTTGTAAATATACATTATTTTACACTCGTGGGCCTGCTTTCTTCCTGCAACATTTTGGGTGGAAGGTGCAGTGTACAATCACGGAACTTCGCAGCGGACGTCATCTACCTGCCGCCACAATGGCAAATCAGCCGACACAAGCGACAACGCCTCAGCAGCCTGTGCCAACAGTCATCCTCACTCATCGGCGGGACCCAGGGACATCTTGTGGCACGGACAACGCCGACGTCGAGGACTGGCTTACGATGTACGAGCGAGTGTGCGAGAACGACAGGTGGGATCCAACAATGATGCTAGCAAACGTGATATTTTATCTAAGAGGAACTGCGAAGCAATGGTACGACACACACGAAGCTGACCTAACGAGCTGGGATGTCGGCAAAGAAAAAAATGCGAGACCTGTTTGGCACACCTGTCGGTCGTCATCTGGCAGCAAAAAAGAGCTTGCGTGCCTCGCTCAGACGTCCACAGAATCCTACGTCGTGTACATGCAGGATGTGCTGGCCCTTTGTCGCAAGGCTGACAACAACATGACCGAGACAGACAAGATTGGTGACATACTGAAAGGTATTGCAGACGATGCCTTCAATCTCCTGATGTGTAAGGATTGTGCCACCGTGGATGCAATTATAAAGGAGTGCCGGCGCTTCGAACAAGTGAAGGGCCGCCGCCTCGCTCGAACTTTCGACCGATTGCCCAATACCGCCGCGGCATCTTCTTGCGAAGACTCGCCGCGGTTCGTTCAGCCCACAGGACCGGAAGATATCACGCGCATCCTTCGCCGTGAGCTTGAGGCCATGGCTCCGGCTCCAGTTCGTTCCGACTGTCGGGAAAGCGTGCCCGCTATCTCCCTTATACAAGAAGTCGTTCGGGAGGAAATAGCAAGTTTGGGCATTCCATCTCTCTGCTCGGTCCGCCATACAAACACCTACCAGATTTCTCCGGCTGATCAAAAATAACGTACAGCGCAAAGGACCAGGACAGCGATAGACGACATACACAGCGCTGACTTCCAACAATATTTTATTGCGTCGCCACATCGTGTGTATATATACAAGAAGAGGCATGCGCAGAAAATGTACGACAGTCACATGGGGTGTTCTAACAGCAAGTCATTGAACGAAACATGGTCACCTCAAAAAATAATAATAATAAATAAAACAAATTAAGCAATACAATTTCTATCTGTCTAGAAACGCGACTTCACCAGGGGTCAGCGCGATTGAGGGCGCACTAACGCAAGAACTGCCAAGTTTTCTGATGAAATCAGCTTCCACTATTTCGCGTGTGAGCTGTGAGCAGTGTCTCGCTAAAACTTGCGTATCTTCAAAGAATGGCACGCAGCCGCAGTCCCGGCAATGGATGCCCAAGTGGCCTTGTACAGTGTTGCGGACGTTGCATCCATTGCCGGGACTGCGGCTGCGTGCCATTCTTTGAAGATACGCAAGTTTTAGCGAGACACTGCTCACAGCTCACACGCGAAATAGTGGAAGCTGATTTCATCAGAAAACTTGGCAGTTCTTGCGTTAGTGCGCCCTCAATCGCGCTGACCCCTGGTGAAGTCGCGTTTCTAGACAGATAGAAATTGTATTGCTTAATTTGTTTTATTTATTATTATTATTTTTTGAGGTGACCATGTTTCGTTCAATGACTTGCTGTTAGAACACCCCATGTGACTGTCGTACATTTTCTGCGCATGCCTCTTCTTGTATATATACACACGATGTGGCAACGCAATAAAATATTGTTGGAAGTCAGCGCTGTGTATGTCGTCTATCGCTGTCCTGGTCGTTTGCGCTGTACGTTATTTTTGATCATGAATTACCAACTAGCCCAAGCAACCACCCTAGTTCTCCGGCTGCTCGCTCCCAGACGCAAAGCTTTCCGCCACTCCGTCGCAACCCAACTGACTGCCGCACAGCGGATGATAAATCCATCTGTTTTAATTGTTCCGGTATCGGACCCATCGCCCGTCATTACCGCAACCACTGGCCGTCGCCTCCTCGGTGGTAGTCTCCGAGTCACTACCGCCAAGTGCCAGACAATCGTATTTTCTCGCCCTATACGCCGACTAGGAACGTCAACGCCGACAATGGTCCAACAAGATCCAGCCGCTCCCCGTCTCCGCAAGGTCGTAGGTCCCGTTCGCCTCTCGTTCACCGCTCTTCGTCCCCTTCTGCAACCAGTCGCTTCGCTTCGGGAAACTAGGCGGTGCAGCTCCCGGAGGTGAAGCTGCAACTCCGACCCGGCCCACAAATCCTCTGTTGACCCTGCCTACATGTGGAAACCTACTGGACATTGAAGTTGATGGCGTTCCTGTTAGATTTCTCATCGATACAGGAGCGCAGCTTTCAGTTATGAGCGCTGCTCTCCGCCGAAGGCTCACGAAGGTTCTGACACCCGCCGTACTGGGCACTGTGCGAGTCGCCGATGGGAGTACTTCACCTGTCCTTCGAATGTGCACAGCACGTGCGACTATTGGGGGCCATTATACCGTTGTTCTATTTATCGTCCTTGAACACTGTCCGCACGACCTAATTCTCGGCCTCGACTTCCTTTCGAAACACTCTGCCCAAATTGACTGCTGCGCAGGTGTTGTACAATTGGACCTGCCGCTTCCTGCCGACGCAACAACTTGTGCTTCACACCGCTTATGTTCTGCTGAGTTTGCAAGGCTGTCTCCACAAGCGGCTACAAATGTCCTCCTGACGCCCTGTCCTCCCGTACCTGATGGCGAGTACGTCGTGTCGCCGCTTACTGACGTGGTTTTGTCCCGCAATATTGCCCTACCGAGCACCTTAATCCGGCTCCGCGAAAACTGCGCTCGCGTGCCAATCCTCAATTTTGAATTTTCGTCGCATGTGCTACCACACGGTATCGCCATAGCGCATGTCACTCCTTTGGAAGAATTTCAGATTTCTTCTTTGACCTTTGAATCCTTCCTCGTTACCAACGGACCTTTGTCACCCACTCCGTCCTCGACGCCTGCGGACGATGTTTCTAAGATGATCGCCCCTGGCCTTCCTTCGGAGCAAACAACAGCTCTTCGTCACCTCCTGTCATCTTATCGGGACATCTTTGATTTAGACGACCGTCCACTTGGCCAGACATCTGTTGTCACGCTTCGCATCAACACCGGTGACGCCAGCCCCATTCATAGGCGGCCATATCATGTCTCCGCAACAGAAAGGGCCATCATACAGAAAGAGGTAGACAGGAGGATGGACAAGGACATCATTGAACCTTCCAGTAGCCCGTGGGCATCACCGGTTGTCTTAGTAGTGAAAAAAGACAACTAGTGGCGCTTCTGTGTTGACTACCGTCACCTCAACAGGGTAACAAAGAAGGATGTTTATCCCCTGCCTCGCATTGATGACACTCTTGACTGCCTTCACGGATCCCAATACTTTTCATCAATTGACCTCCGCTCCGGCTATTGGCAGGTAAGCGTCGATGAGATGGACCGCGAGAAAACCGCCTTCTTCACACCGGATGGTCTGTACCAATTTAATGTCATGCCCTTTGGATTTTGAAATGCGCCAGCTACATTCGAGCGCATGATGGACTCTCTCTTGCGCGGCTTGAAGTGGTCTACCTTCCTCTGTTACCTCGACGATGTGAATGTGTTTTCGCCGAACGTTGAGAGCCACCTGCGGCGCCTCACAACCATACTCTCCGTGTTTCGCCGGGTTGGCCTTCAGCTAAACTCCTCCAAGTGCCATTTCGGTCGCCGTGAAATTAACATGCTCGGCCATCTCGTAAACGCCGCCGGAATCCGACCTGATCCACAGAAAGTTCACGCCGTGCGAAATTTTCCTGTACCTTGTTAAACAAACGATTATGTATAAGTCGGGGCGCCTGCATAAAGGTGCTGACTGCCTGTCCCGCAATCCCGTGGATCAACTGGATGATACCGATGCAGACTCGGACATCAGTGTTCTATTCCTCTCCGGCTTCCTCCATACTGGCGACGAGCAGCGCAAAGATCCTGTTTTTTGAATACTTATGGAACGCCTAAGCTCCTCGCCCAATGACCCGTCCCTCCGGATGTTCACCTTGCGCGATGGAACTTTATACCGTCGTAACGTTCGTCCTGACGGCCCGGAGCTCCTCCTAGTCGTCCCCAAGCACCTTCGACTCGCCGTGCTCCAGCAACTTCACGACGCTCCCACTGCTGGACATCTGGGCATCACTCGTACTTGCGACCACCTGCGGCGCCGCTTCTTCTGGCCCGGCATTTAACGCTCTGTGCGCCGTTATGTCGCTTCTTCCTACCTGTGTCGGCGTCGGAAGACGCCTGCTATGCCTCCCGCTGGTTTGCTTCAACCAATTGATATACCTACAGAGCCCTTCTACCGTGTGGGCTTAGAATTCCTTGGCCCCTTTCCAATTTCCATCTAAGGAAACAAATGGATTGCTGTAGCAACCGATTATGCAACGAGATATGCCATCGCACGAGCGCTACAAACCAGCTGCGCTACAGATGTCGCCGACTTCTTACTGCACGACGTCATCCTGCACCATGGCGCCTCTCGCCAGCTGCTGACGGATCGCGGCCGCTACTTTCTATCGAAGGTCGTCGATGATCTGCTCCGTTCCTGTTCTACAGAACACCAGATTGCTACCGCGTACCACTCTCAAACGAACAGCCTCACCGAGCGACTCAACCGCACGCTAACTGAAATGCTGGCCATGTACGTTTCCGACGATCACCGCGACAGGGACGTCGCTTTACCATACATCACTTTCGCGTACAACTCGTCCCGTCACGACACTGCCGGATTTTCACAATTTTACCTTTTGTATGGCCGCGACCCCACCTTGCCCTTTGACACGTTGCTACCTTCCGCAGTACAATCACCCCAGCACTGGTTACGCTCGCGGCGCTATTGTCTTAGCCGCCCAGGTCCGAGATGTCGCCCGTCATCGCCTCACAGTCTCGCAAGTTTCTCAAAAGCGACGCTACGACCTTCGGCACTGAGACTACCATTTTTCACCTGGTTCCCTTGTCGTTGCCTGGCAGTTGCCTGAACGCCATATACATCAGCTGTAAATATACATTTTACACTCGTGGGCCTGCTTTCTTCCTGCAGCAATGTAAGCGGGCTGGTGACCCAACGAGTTATCGAGTGGTTTGGAAGAAGGGACGTTGAATTCGCGGATAAGGGGACGGTGAGTTTGCTGGTTCAATATAGGCGCACTGTAAATGATTTTTTCCCTTTAACTCGAGTCAGCTTGTAGACGGCCTGCACATAGTGTATGGAACACCGCTCTCATCAACGTGGAAATTTTCGAAAATGCCACAGTTCAAAGGGCGCTTCATGGTCGTGGAACCTTCAAGTTTCGATAATTTCTGATCATGTTTCGTAAAATTATTGCCCCATAATGTCCCCTGGACGGCCCTACAGGAGGTCCTGTGTGTAAACAAAATTATTGGACGGATCCTTGAGAAGAGCCCGATAAGACTCACGCACAGAAGTTCAAGTTACTTTTAATAAAAGCATGGATAATTGCTTCAGCGCGTGGTAAACCCAAAAACACTAGTAGAAAGCATACGGGAACTGTTGTTGTTGTTGTTGTTGCTTTACGTCCGCGAGCTTCGTTCACTGCTACTAAGGCCCGTGTTTTCTTCATTCAAGGTAGAAAAACTTGTGGCGAGCATGAAGCGCACGTTTCAAAAAAGATTGAAGAGCATCAAGTGGATGGATAAAGCAACCAAAAGAAGAGCAGAACAGAAGGTATAACAACGTTTCAATGTAACCTAAGGGGTGATTGTTTCTTTATCGCAATGACAATACGAAGTCACACTGACAAGCGGATGGCCCTGTGATCTGCGCCCTTCATATCAGTAATAAGACGCGATCATATTTGGTATGTAGTGGAAAAATCTGCTGTGATCATAGTGGGTTATTGAGCATGGGAGTCATGAGTTATACACGCGTTTCTTCGTTAAAGAAGTCACAATTACACTAGAGCCGCCAGGTAATAACGGCCCCTGTGAAGAGTGCAACAATTAAAAAAAAATTGGATTAACAGTTGAATGTTTGTTTCAAGTAAACAGTGATTTCGTGTATTATAAGGTGGCCCTAAACTAACCGAACCCAAAACAAGTGAAAAACACATGAAGGTGGGCCAAATTGTGCCTGGACCATGGCGATCAACATTTCCAGCAGCGCCTGTAGGAACCTTTAGAGACAAAGGAACCCACGTAAGCAGGCTCTTGTATTTCATTTACTTGTCTAACATTGCGTTACGCTTCACTTGTTCTTCAATTGCTTTGGGTTCGGTTTATCTAGGCTACCTTTCATATATATATATAGCTGCGTTGCTAGTAAAAACACAGCATGGAAGCTCGCACTGTATTCCTTTTAGTCTCCCATGACGTGGAATTCGGATACAGGCTATTGTCTTTCCACGCTCCAACTGCTATATTGTACTGCAGTTCTTACCATAGCTGTTACGAATACTAAGCCCGGGACAATATTTCTCTACGTGGTATGTTTTACTTATCTCTACTTAAGCCGCGCAGTTACACTTGTAGCGGGGTTAAGCAAACGAATACATTGTAACCAAATTTATAGCGGCGGTAGGCGTGGCATTCACCGGCTTTACTGAGAAACTATCACGTTCATTCTCATGGCATGTAGTTGAAGAAAATGAGACCAAAGATCGGCTACCCGAAGTGGATTTTGGACACCGGGTTCCTGGAACACCTCTACAGACACGTGAGTCAACAATGCACATTTAGGGTGAAACTTTTTGGTGGCGTCTTATTTTGGTGTCCCTTGGTTTCAGCTTGACCGGTTGCAGCGTCATGAACCGTTCGTAAGAATCTTAGAAAAAATAAGCGAGAACAACATCATGAACACTCTTCTCGAACTGCGCCTGCCCTTCAATCAGACGTTTAGGTGAGTGCTGTGATCATTTCACTATATATATATATATATATATATATATATATATATATATATATATATATATATAAATCTGACGAGTGTTTTAGGTCGATAAGTTTCGAAGGTACTTTCACTTTTGGGTGACGTGACTCCCGGCACTATGTTTTATTGGAACGAGAGGCGTTTTACCGCGGTCGCAGCCAATCAGGAACGGCCGAAAGTGATACCCCTGTAGATCCTTGAATTACTTTTGGGGAACAGTTAAATGGTCACTGCAATCAAATACCCTTATGGTATATTATAAATACGGGTGGCGAATATTCAAAGTTTCGAATACGAAACGAATTTTACACACTAACTATTCGTATTCGAAAATAAAATTTTTGGTATGTTCTAATATCTAGACTAACCAAGTATTTCTCCACAACTGACTGTTATAGTCTGGCGACTGTTATCTGTCTGCTACGTAAAATATCACAAGTTATCTCCGATGATTCGTGCGTGAATCGATTCGTGCTTGAAGTGGGTCATTTAGTCTTATTGTGTGTATAGTCACATATCATATCTTTTAGGCTACAGCCAGTGATATGTCCTTCTCAACGGGCCCCTCAATATGTGTCTACAGCACAGAAGTCATTCAACAACTCTTTTCATAACTTTCGATCTCTTTTTGCAACCGTTTGCTTCGAGTTTACGCAAAGCTATTTATTAAGGCACTGATTCTGGAAAAATGTGTTTGCAAGTAGGCTCTGAAAATGTTGAAAAGCTATGCGTGCAGTTTTAGTGTGATTGGTGTTATTTGGCTAGGTCACGCAGTTTTCGGGGACTTGACTGCCTACGTCTGTATAACCGTTTTCCCGCCAACCTGCTTCATGGTTAGTCCATGGTCAATTGGGTAGCACGTCGGGCTGCTGTGCTTAGGGAACAGGGTTCGAAGCCAACCGTTGGACCAACTTAGCTCGCTGAGTATCTGGCACTGTGTACCTAGGCTCTGCGAACCTCTCTGACGCCGACCCTGGGCCACTGGGAGTGCGGCGCAAAGGCAGTGGATACAAACCGCTGTTCAATGAACCTTTTTTGACGCTGATTTGGAGCAGGTAGCATGCGCCACTCGGTCTTTGCAGTGAACTCTAAAACTGGTACAGCGCAACGTGGAAAGGAACAAACAAGCCGAGCCGACCAGGTGAAAGTACAGAGCGCTCTGTTCTTTCATCTGGCCGGCTTGACTTGCCTCTGTCTTTCCGTGTTGCGCTGTACCAGTTTTAGAATGCGATATACCAACTCGCCCGATCCTCAACCCTAGTGAACTGCAGTGAACCTCCTTGATACCAAGCTGGATGACTGGGCGTATGCCAGTATGGTGTGTGCTGCTATTCAGTGAACCGTTTTGGTGCTCACTCGGGTAACTAGGTACATGACACTCGTTATATTATGCCGGTTTAGAATGACAAAATGATCCGTTAAATTTCTCCGACGTCCAGCGAAACTGAACCCACGCCCCTTGCGGGCCTCATGGCTTTGTCGGTAGATGGCGCAGCGTGTTCAGCGGGAAGCGCCATCTGCGTCAGGTCGCCGGTCTGCTTCAAGGAATCGCATTAACATCGCTCGTTTTATCGTGAGATGGGTTTAGCCGGAATTCTTTTAATGACGACTAATAACCTTGTTCTTAAAACTGATACTGTGGCTGCCCTATTTTTTTCTTATCTGTACTAGTCGGCGCTGGCGTCGTACCTAGCTATACCGAAATGAACGTCCCTGCTGTAGGTGTATGCGTTTGCGTTTGACTGTTCGCTATTCGATACGACATTCAATACTTACTGTTATTCGATTCGTATTGGGAACAATTCATATTCACCTACCTGTAACTTTAGATAAGAGTGAAAGCAAAAATTTATGTTGCTATTAAGTTCGCCCATTAAAAACATTTTGTAGAGCGCCGTAATGTTATGAAGCAATTCTTTTTTGCTAGAGAGGAAAGTCTGTGAACAGCTGTGTTGCTTGATCAGTTTAGCACGCACATTTACGGTCCCATTTCACGCACGAGACGCGGAAAACTATTGTGCCGTTAGGTATTGTCTTTTCTTGTGACCCACTAAACCTACGTTTGTTGTAAACGCGAAAGTAAGCCTATAAGGCAACTTTCCTTCAGAGCAAGTTCAGTGATGTGGTGGAGTAGTCGTAGAGCGTGGACTTTAAAGCAATGTGTGTGAACGGACTAGCTGGTAATGCATTATGGAAACGGCGCAACAGCAGAACGAATGTACGATGGGTGTTCATTAAATGATATGTATATAAGTACCCTTTCTAAAATACGCAAATTGTAAATTCGTTCTCTCAGTACTCCGACCGCTCTTGCGCTGTTTGCATAATCGACTTTAAAGACGCGGGGTTTTTATTCCAGCGCAAGTAAATTCTCTCGTTTCGTTTCCGAGGCTTCGAGCATGATGCCAGAAAAAAGCCGTTATGTTACAAGGAAGCCAGGAAGATACAAGGATAGACAGATGCCTATCTCACAACCACTTAACGCAGTAAAAGCTTTCTTATAAATCTGTAATGCCGAAAGCATCATATATGATAAAGCTGTTTTGGTAACTCAAGATTTCAGTGTAGGCGCGATAAACTTAGTGCGCAGCCTACAGTGGCGTATTTATTACGCTGTAGGTTGTGGCAAATTCTCACTTTTGGAAATGTTATGAAACCATGTAATAATTAAGTAATGACTACACCAGTAAGTTATAACAAATAAAAGTGCATTCACTTTGCGTGTATATGTCAATTTATATTCCATGGCAACAAATAAAGATGGCAAAGTCGTTCTGATTTGTCTTTCTTGGTGTGGAGCTGTGTTTGCGCGTTACACGGTTCACCCTTAAACTGAATTTAACGCGTTTTTCATTGTTGATTCAGGTTACGGCAAAGACGGGCTCTTCGTGAATGTTTTCGTGTTCCTCGCACGGTTTGAGCAGCCCTATAGTTGCCGCCAAGCTTACGTTTTTCTTTGCCGCCGATTCCAGGTGGTACACTGGCCCTGCGGTCGTGAACGCTTTTTACAGTCCCGAGAAGAACGACATGAGTGAGTGTGCACGTTACTCGCAGAGGCCTTTGTTGACGATTCGCAGTGATATTTGTGACCTTTAAGAGGAAGCTTTCGCTCGGGCGCTCCCATCTAAATACATGTAAAAGGAGAATTAGTTTTTCTCGGCAACCACTGCACCAAATTTGACGAGGTTTGTTGCATTCCAAAGAAAAACTTAGAATCTAACGAATAAAGGGAAAATCAGACATCCACCCGTTCGTAGCAATTGCTACAAAGGAAACCCATACGAGTTCCTCGAAAGAAAAGCCTCATAGCTGAAGAAAAATTCGTCCTGGTCCCGGGTTCGTGTCCCGGACCAGAACGAATTTTTCTTCAACTATGAGGCTTTTCTTTCGAGGAAGCCGTATGGGTTTCCTTTGTAGCAATTGCTACGAACGGGTGGATGTCTGATTTTCCCTTTATTCATTACTTCTCTCCACCTTGCGGGTTTCCGCAGAACTATTGCGTCAAAAACTTAGAATCTAGTGACTGTCGGTTTGCAATTTTTGATTTATATTGTCAATGTTTTATAAGAATTGGCAGAAATCGAAAATTTTCAGAAAACAAGACTATCAAGTTTACAACTCGGTAACTCAGCTACGAAAATTGGTACCAAGATTTTGGGAATTGCATCTGATAGTACATTTAAAGCGGACGAGATTGACATTTTCCACATGAATCTAGAAGAAATTAATAATATGGAAATTCAGATTTTGCAGAACCCATGTACACAACGTAATGATTTCACGTAAGATATAAATTAACACATAGAATTTGTCCGCTTTGCGTGGTCGAACGGATACCATCTGCAGAGACGTGATATCTGTTTCTGATGCAGAGCTATTACTTTGTAAACTTCGTACTACTATATTTTTCAAACTCCCGAATTTTCGAAAAGCTTTTAAACAAAATTTAGGCCCTAAATCTAAATTCCGCTTCCATTAGTCACTAGAATTTAACATTCTCTCTCAAATGCAACAAATTTCATTAAAATCGGTCCATGGGTTACCTAAAAAAGAAAAACGTTTTTTTTTGCGTTTTACATGTATTTGAATAGGCCGTGTCGGAGTTTGGTCGGAGCTGAAGCTTAAATTATGAGGTCTAACGTGCCAAAACCACTTTCTGATTATGAGGCACGCCGTAGTGGAGGACTCCGGAAATTTCGACCATCTGGGGTTCTTTAACGTGCACCTAAATCTAAGTACACGGGTGTTTTCGGCCCCATCGAAATGCGGCCTCCATGGCCGGGATTCGATCCCGCGACCTCGTGCTCAGCAGCCCAACACCATAACCACTGAGCAACCACGGCGGGTGAGCTAAAGCTTACTCTTAAGACCTGGCGCGCACTGCCCGCAGCTACAGCGCACCTTGTCCAGCTACCTGCTACCTTTGCTGACGGCGCAAAAATAATGGCCACTCCGCAAAAAAAAAAAGGTGAGAAAAAGGAAGAAAAAGAGGAAGAAAGAAAGAAAAGAAAGGAAAAAGAAGAGCAAGAAAAGAAAGATAAGAAAGAATGAGGTGCTACGCCGCTTGGTTGATTGCGATACGTGGTCTCGCGCATACGAGAAGAGAAGCGAGACTGCGGCCCCAAAAGACTTCCGATCAAGTGCTTAACACATCTCATGCTCCAGAAAAGCGTGCTTTATTTGAAGGGACACTAAAGTGAAAAATGATTTCTTCTGCATCAGTAAATTACCGTTCTACAACACTAATAACACCACTCTTACAACGATAAGACGTATGGTAAGCCAGAAAAAGCGCAAGAACGAAATACGGATGGCGACGCCTATATATATACTTAAGTTCCCGCACCTGGGTGCTGTGACGTCTTGGATTTTGATGGCATCTTCTAGGGCCTACTAATTACATATAGCGGTACATATTGACTACATTTTGTTCTAAAGGAATCAAATATTAAGCATGGAAAGTTTCGGGAACCTTTATTCAGCCAACGCGGCCCAAATGCGAAAACATTTTTTTTGGAATCCCTGACGTCACGCAGACGTACCGGCACTGGGGTTTCGGCGCGAAATTCAAATACTGATACTTGGACCTTCATTTTCTCATCTAATAATCAAACTATTTTTTTTTTTTTGGAATGACTGCCTGCAGGGTTCTCAAACTATGCTTCATTAGTCTGAACTTATTTATTGTTTCGCTTTAGTGTCCCTTTAAGGTGTTTCGTTGTACGGAAAGTGTCTCTTTAATTTTTTTAGAAAGAAAGAAAGAAAGGAAGGAAGGAAGGAAGGAAGGAAGGAAGGAAGGAAGGAAGGAAGGAAGGAAGGAAGGTAGGTAGGTAGGTAGGTAGGTAGGTAGGTAGGAAGGAAGGAAGGAAGGAAGGAAGGAAGGAAGGAAGGAAGGAATACAGGACATACGAGATGAGTGAGGCGAGCTTTGTTTACGTTTTAGTGGCGAAAGCTTGCATAGCAACCATTGATTGAATGAATGAATTTTTTTACATCAAAATAATGTGGCAAGTTGAGTACTTGCAATTTTATTTTGTATAGCAGACCGCAAAGTTGACTTGTCGAAGTGCGTTTACGTTCCGGTGGAAACCGTGGAAAGCCTTCTGGCTCCTATTATTTGAGCGGGCCTTGTTACTGGCGCTTGTCATTTATTGCCCGCTAAATTAAGCTGCATATGCCAGTGGGCAAAACGGCTAGCCGTCAGGGCAGAACCAAGGAGAATCAATTGCAAACAGTCAATACGTGAGTACCTTTTAATATAATCACCCAAATCCACGTGAACGATGTGAGAAGAGAGTATTTTTAACTCTTACTTTATAAACAAGTTTAAAGAAAAACAAACTGGTAAGCTCAACTGTAGTTCAGATCTACGTTATGCGAAGCATTGCGCGAATCATTTACAGCACGCATCGCTGACGCGGCGCCGAATCCAGTCCAGCTGGCACAAGACGCGCTTTGTCGTTTTACGGCTTGCAAACATAGGCCCTGGATGGCTTTCGGTTTTGCTCATTGACGTAGCCCGCTATATTAAGCGAACAAGAAAGGCATTGGCTGCGATATCGAGTAGCAGGAGTGCGTTAAAATCTAAGCCCGCAGATTTTGAACACTTTTCCTGTGTACATAGCGACAATTATACGAGTGATTGTTGGCATAGGCTGGACGAAAGTGTTATGTATTACTCTTGAGGTTTAATGCGCGTGTCTTTTATCTCAGAACCTAAAAATGGACTTTCCGCACCCTGAAACAACTTAAAAACACGCTTTGTGTTCCGGAGAAGTAGACTGGTAAAGTCCGCGACCGGTAATTTCTTGGGGCCGCACTCTCGCTGATGTTGTCGCGTGAGTGAAACCGTCTATTGCCTTGGAACATAAGAGATGCCGTCATCACAAGTGCTGGATGAGCGCACAGTCAACTTGCCTGGTTGGTTCTCCGTCGTTCCCCTGGCGACTGCCAACCTCAGCTAGCAAAGTACCTTCCAGTCTCTTGCTCCAGGTAATACTAAGGTCCCTAGATAAAACAAGTTTTCTTTTTTAATGTGTGGACCTTAGGTATTACGAGAGCGGGCAAACAGGGCGCGTCGAAAGAGGATACGCTCTTAGGAAACGTCGCGCGTGCGTGATGAACTGGCAACGTGATTGGCTGGTTCGCCTCCGTCGTGCCTGTCGCTCGCGGCCGCCAACCGTAGCCTCAGCTACTTCCCATCCTTGACTGCAGATGGCGGTAGTTGTCTGTTCGCTGAATCTCCACAGCGGGAACAGGCTTGACTCGGAGAAGAAGGCTTTGCATTAAAAAAATCTATATATAGTTTTTGTGCAAGCCTATCGCCTAACTGTATTCAGCTGAATTTGAGCGCAGATAACGATACAAGTAAAACAAGCTGCCACATGGTCAGAAAGCGAAAAAGATTGTGTGCATATTTGAGTAATAAATCCCGCGTTAAGATTGTATTTAGTTCTTATAGTTAAGAAAGAACGCTTCTGACTCCATTTTGAATACTTCTATTCCAAGCGAAATCAAAGTCACACAATTCGAAAAGAAACGTTGTCGAAGTTCTTTGTTCTCACCGGTTTTGCAGTAAAACTGGAACACAACTTTTGGCAGTAACACACAGTACACTTAACTAGTATTACTAGTTAAGTGTTAACTAGCCTCTCCTTAAATTTTCCGGCCCGCACCCCGCTTTCTTGTACGCCTGGCACGTCGGCTATGAGTAAAGGTGGATATATTTCGAACGCCCGCCCAGACATGTACACGATGGTACACACCTTAAGGAAGACCAAGGGCTTGCTCCAGGTAATAGTTGTATTATTGTGCACCGAGCGTGGGAAGCTTAACGGGGAATGATAGGACCTTAGCGCCTCTCCCCCGCCTTCCCCGAAAAAAAATCCTGGCTTCGCGCCTGATGCGTGCAATAAAATTATGCGGTGTCACACATGAACTAATGTATCAAGGAAAAGACGAACAGTGGCCTACTGGTTTGTATCGCAGAGATACCATACGTACAATACATGAGCGTTAGCTTGAAGGACTGCTTACTTCATGTCTGAAATTCGCAGGATCAAGAATGTTTGCAATTCTGTTGGGAGGATCATTAGAATAAGCAATATCTTGTGGCAGGGCGTATGGATTAAAGGCATTTGTCTTACCAAAGAGGCCTCGGAAACTACGCTTATTGTGCAGACGTCTTGCTACGCGGTATGGAGGAGATAGAACAAAGGAAGACGAATGCTTACTACGAATTCTTTTGTGCAGCGAACAGACTAATGGAATAACTATGCGTGTTTCTAAAATTGGAAGTGGAAAGGGTGCTTGGGCACTAGGGTGCAGAAATGACGTAACCAAAGTACAAAAGTAAGACGTACTCACTCATTGAAAAACTTGCTCTTATGATACAGCTAGTGGGGGAGGGGCGGGGGCCCTGCGGTTTTAGCATGCTATCGTGCTCCATTTCTGTTCGTATAGCGGGCCCGCCGTGATAAAAGCTGTTGGGAGCGCGTTCGAATCCCTTTCTCTTGCTGTCCGAGTTTATTCACGCCATTGATGGACCCTACGCAAGGAACTTGGGGGTGCCTAGCGGACCGACCGTCAAGTTTCTGCATCAAATGTGCACTTGTAGGCCTTACAACGCGTGATGAGCGCAAGTTTTAGTTTGAAGGGTTATACGCACTACTGCTGATGGAGATGCTTCAAACGCGACTACTCCAGCTCACATCGACAAACGTACTGCCGAGCAGTGCTTCGTTGAGCGCCGAGAAGAGGCTAAATTTTGCTCCGATTGATTCGCGCGTATTGTGACAACAGCGCCATCTGTCACGCGGCAGATGCAAGACCGAGTGATGACTTTTCTTTCTCTACACAATGACACCAATATAAGGGGGGCATGTGCCATTACATATTTGCCACTGGCTATGTACCAATCCTCAACAAACCTCCTTGACGCCAACTTGGGTATGTTTCACAGGGTAAGTTCCACTCCTCAATGAACGATCCCAGTAGCCCCCCAGTTTAGGCTGAAATATCTTTGAATTCGGCCCGGAAAAGCGGCCACATAAACTCCTCAGAGATACTAAAAATTAGACAACTTGTACCAGAACATGTTCAAACAAAGGCGGTTGAGTAACAGCTTCGATCGGTTAGTTTCAAGACGAAGCTCTTGCGCTGTTAACGTGCGGGCTCTACCGATTCGACCATGCTAGTTGCGGCAACTGGCTACGCTGCTTTCCTTTTTTTGAAAATGTCTCTCAACTAAAAAATAGAGCTAGGCATTTAGTAGCATTAAACATTTTTGTTGGATGCACATGTTGTTTAGTAAATCATCCTAATTGCGCAAACCCAGAAAGCACTCGACGTAATTTGCATGCAAGGATCTCGTAACGCAACGATGTGCCGCAGAGCCCTGTGCTCCACGGACGACGACACATGCAAACGCACTGAGGTTCTACGTATAAATAACGTAGCACTTCATCGTTGTGAGCTGTGGTATGCGTCCTCAGCGAGCTTACTGACCGTAAGCTTCACTCATCAAAATAGTTATGAAGAATCAGTGCCATTTTTCAAGCGACGCTTGTATTGGCTCACAAGTGACGTAGTCGTGATCACGCAAAACAACCCAGTTCCCCCCAGAGTAGAGCAGCTGCGGAAAAGGGAGTCATTAGCAAGGATTCACGCTGCATAGGCGCGCGCTCACACCACGCGTGCAGCCAGAATGAGTGAGTGAGTGAGTGAGTGAGTGAGTGAGTGAGTGAGTGAGTGAGTGAGTGAGTGAATAAACTATTATTTGGTACAGCAAACCGCGATAAAACGCGCACCCGGCTAATCCCACGACGGGTCTGACAGAGTCGTTTCGTTTCCGCCGGGGAGGAAAAGGGCAGGAAAGGGTTTCGCGCGCGCTGCGTCGGCTTCGTTTCTGTTCAGTCTCGGAAAGCGGATGGGACGGCCACGCGTTGTGTGTTCCCCCGAGGAACGGGCAGCGTTCGACGAGCGGCGACAAGAACGCGCCCGTGAAAGGTCTCGCCGATGGCGCGCCAATCCAGCCGTTAGAGCCGCCCGAGCCCAGGCAATCCGACAGCAACGAGCAGAACATCCCGAGCTGAGGGAGCAGGAAGCCGAAGCAATCCGGCACCGTTTCCTGTAGATTACTTAACCATCACCTAAATGAGCTGCACGCAGGAGAAGCTTCGCTTACCACCATTTTCCGGTAGGGGAAGGGTTGGTCAATTTTTTTATCCTATAATGTGTTTAACGTGTTTGGGGGTATGGTTCCTTGTGGAACTGCGTTAAATAGCTATGTGGTTTGGTTGGTGCTCTCCTTGCCACCGTGCCTTATGTGCACGCGGACGCCAGCAGATACTTCGTGAGCCACTTCTTCAAGGACCAGCTCGGAACACCGTGCAACGTCTGAGACCGCATCAGGTAGCGTCTGAAGAGAAAGAGCCACAGGAGCTGTCTCAAGGAAAGCGTCTTAAAACGTTAGGTGTCACGAGGGAAGAATGACATCGTGCCACGGTGCAATATCGCACGGTACTACCGCACGGTGGTACCATAAAATCGTGCAACGTCTGAGACCGCATCAGGTAGCGTCTGAAGAGAAAGAGCCACAGGAGCTGTCTCAAGGAAAGCGTCTTAAAACGTTAGGTGTCACGAGGGAAGAATGACATCGTGCCACGGTGCAATATCGCACGGTACTACCGCACGGTGGTACCGTAAAATCTTGTTCCCTTTTTATCGGCATGTTAGACTGCACAATCTTCGGGATCGGCCCACGAAAGCGCTTAGATACGCGAAGTTGCGGTTATTTACCAGAGAAAGCTCAATGCCTAGAAAAAGCGAACTTGCCCTACGTACACGTAATTAAATTACTGTGCTAAGCAGCTTCAACGCAATATACCGAAATGTACCAACGTAAGTGCCGGAACAGTAGTGCTGGACAATTAATGCGAGACCTTACGCTCCACGCAGACTCTGAGAACGGGCGTGCACTTCAGACGCGCGATCGAGCAGCAGCGTATAGTGAATGAGCATTGTTACATTGTTTGCATCGCACAAAAATTCTCCTTGACACGATGGTTGTGTGTTTGTGGTAATTCTCCGCTGTCATACTCGGCAAAACAGCGTCGGCGCTACAGTGGAGGCTTACGTGACAATGACCCCGATAAGTCTCTATCATGGCACATATTCACAGAACAGGACGGGCCGAGAATACGGTGGTCGTTGGAAAACAGGAGTCAAGAGAGAGAGAGAGAGAGAGAGAGAGGGCAAGGACAAGAAAGGCAGGGAGGTTAACCAGACGAGCACCCGGTTTCTACCCTACACTGGGGGTGGAGGAAAGGGGAATAGAACGAGGAAAAGAGGGAGAGAGGGAGCACTGAGTGCGTGTGGGAACATCCACAACGTCAATGGCGACAGCGAAGTCACGGCGACACTACCACGCAGTTCGCCCAGTAATTCACAGGATTCACAGCCGTCAACTAGAGACAGAAGAAAGGGGAAAGGCAGGGAGGTTAACCAGACGGGTAGATCCGGTTTGCTACCCTACGCTGGGGAGAGAGGGGAGGGGGGTGTAAAGTGATAGCGAAGTAGAGATAAAGAAAGAAAAAAATTACCGACGATTACGTTACTTCCTAATGCGAAATTTGAGCGCAGCAAATAAGCTGTTTCACCTTTTCGATAGATTGAGGCAAAGAAATCGAGCAACACATGTATGCGCTATCACAGAATTTTTTTTTATTTTTCACACGTATTCCTTTAACAAAGACTCCACTAACAGTTCTTGACAGTCATGAAGGAAGCTTTGTGGTCGGAGAAATAGACTGATATATGTTCGACTTGGTACACCAATGCTTGATTCTCAGACGAGATCTATACAAGTGCCTCGCGAGGTTGTCACAGCCGTGGGACGTGTTACGAGCGAGAGGAACGGGATGTTCTCCCGCATAAGTGTTAGGAAATTGCTGTTTGTCTTTATGTCAAGCCGCCACCGATCTGGCTCTCTGATTGCCACCGCACAGGGCGAACGGCAGCGGCAATTTCGGCTCGGGCGGTGCACATATACAGATCCGCCGCCACCGATCTGGCTCTCTGATTGCCACCGCACAGGGGTTGCATTGGAGGAGGAGCGAAGAAAGGAATGAAGTTCGAGCCGGCGCTTTGACAACCGGAGACTCGCAGGAAGAGGGGGGCGGCGTGTACACCCAGCGGCAAACGATGGGGGCAGAAGCGCGCGCAGCAAGCGGACAACACGATAAAGGGAGGAGGGAAGAGATAGCAGCGACTGACTGATGCCGCTGACGCCGATAGTGAGTCAACCCCAGCTGCGGAGTTGGTTTCAGGGACAACGAATAACCGGCGCGTCGGCAACTGAAGAGCACCCTATCCGCCACACAAAAGAACAGGGGGGGGGACCCTTTCCTCCTCTTTCTGCATGGCGGCGACGGTGTTCTATGCAGTCACGTTATCTTGACTCTCTAGCGGCGTCAGCGGCATCCAGCGGTATCAGTCGGTCGCTGCTAGCGCTGGGGGGATGAAAGGGGGGCGGAGCTGGTTACGAGGCCGACGACGACGACGACGCGAAACCTAGGAACGGACGCCAAAGAGCTGCGCTCTAAAAGAAAGCAAGGAGCATAGACATGCAATAACAGTCAAATAATGTCACCCTATACCGTCTTCGCACAGCACAGTAGCACTTGCAGCACTATAAACATCTGTTCAGGCTACAGCCACATGTCCAATTCTGTTGCCCTTAAAAAGTGCAACAGTGCCCTCGTCGCCATCCGCTGCGATGGTTGGTGATTTCGAAATTCTAAAGTAAATTCCTCTGTTAGAGGTCTTTGGTCGAATCGCGCTATAGCGATTTCGAGCGATCGTCTCTGTAAATCGTAGTGAGGACAGTCACAGAGAAGGCGTTGAAGTCTCTCCTCGCTACCACAGTCATCACATGAGGCGTCGTCGGCCCATCCGATTCGGAATGCAAAGGACTTAGTGAAGGCCACCCCGAGCCATATTCGACAGAGCAGGGTAGCTTCGAGATGGCAGAGTCCAGCTGGAATGCAAAGGCATCGAGAGGAGTTTAGGTTGTGCAGCCGGTTGTTTTGAAAAACTTCCTGCGTTCCACAAGGAGAACGTGATATCACGAGTGACCATTCGAAGTTTTCTAGTTGCATCTGTCCTTGATAACAGTATCGGCTCCTCTTCGTCGCCTTCAAGAGCCAACCGAGCAGCGTTACCGGCGTGTTCGTTCCCTATGACTCCGCAGTGACTTGGAAGCCACTGAAATGTCACGTGGTGTCCTTTCTCAGTCAAGGTATAGATTAGGTCTCTAGTCTCGAATACCAGTTGTTGTGTGGTCCATGCCGCAGGGCTGATAGCAAAAACTGCAGTGCTGCCTTCGAGTCACTAAATATTGACAATCTTCGAGCTTGTTCTTGGCTGACAAGACGAAGTGCAGCGCAAAGAGCTGCAAGTTCCGCAGCCGTCGGTGTAGTTGGGTGACACGTCCTGAAACTGGTGGTGGTGGCTTTCGTTGGGAAAACCACGGCTCCAGAGGAACACTGGATAGTTGCCGATCCATCAGTATAAATATTTACGTGGTCGGCGTACCTCTCGTGCAAAAGGATCAGAGTTAGTTGTTTAAGAGCAGATGGTGAGAGCTCAGATTTTTTCATGACTCCTAGTACGGTGAGGTGGACTGCAGGTCGAGCCAAACACCGTGGCACAGCCGTCATGTACCCTGTTATAACATAGCACTGCAAATGCACAGAGAAAATGATATCGGCTGATATCTCGTGGATGGCACTGCGTCATATTACTATTAACATCATTTATAGCATGTTGATTGGTCAGTTGGAAAAGATTTTTCATTACACATGAAAATTCTACGAGTTGAATTTTCATGTTTGAAATAATAAAAAACAACTAATTCTCCTCCTCATCAGTCCCCTGGTTGGCCACACCATGTGGCATTATATATATATATATATATATATATATGTGTGTGTGTGTGTGTGTGTGTGTGTGTGTGTGTGTGTGTGTGTGTGTGTGTGTGTGTGTGTGTGTGTGTGTGTGTGTGTGTGTGTGTGTGTGTGTGTGTGTGTGTGTGTGTGTGTGTGTGTGTTTCATTTATAAGTCTCTTTACGACCGCACCACTCTCCTCCTACAAATCGTCCTACAACCGCTCCATTCGTGTCCAGTTAGTCGTAGTCGGCGAAATCAATGAGTTGAGGATGAAGCATGTAAAGAAAAATTAGTGTAGGATAAACGGAATGAAACGAAAATGATACGCTGATCTTCACAGAGTGAAAAGGCTACTGTCGCAGTGAGTGAGTTCGAAGACGAAGGGATTGTTGAATCCTGCAGTATTTTATTCCAAGTTTATTTTCAATCGGAAACGCGATTTATTATTTTCTTACACTACCTTAATTGCGACTACGCAAGACAATATTGTAACCTACAAAAAAATTAAAATATTGTAATCTGCCAACAAAAGGATTAAAACGCAACATTTGTGTGTGTGTATACATATATGAGCAACGTAATGCGGTGATGATGCATCACCGCCAAGGATTCTTTACAAAGCAACTTTTATTTTTCTGTGCGAGACGAGACAATACCAAGAAGAGAAGCGTTGCATGCTCCTTTGACCTTTTGGTACTTTTGACACTTGACTTGAAACGCGAACGGAGAGATTTCATCTTTCCAGCTGCTATCTCTATTGTGACCCGTTAAAACGATTTTGTGCATTTGGGGGAGCGAGCATCTGGTGCTACTTGTCTTCGCAGCAAATGCGGTGTGGCTGTGGAGCCGTGGAATAGATATATCAATGCCAGTATACCATGTCACACTCAGATATCATCAACTTGCCGGATGAATGGGAATTTCGGTAGTGACACGTGCGTGTGTCGCCAGCAAACAAATACATTCAACGTTAAACTTCGTACTGCGCCGCTTCCAATAAAAGCATGCAAAAGACTAAGGAACTCTTTGTTTTCGGGCGCAGAAGTTTCCGATTATTTAAAAAGGCACATGATATTGATCTAGCCTGCTCCTACGGGAGAAGCTTCGACTTTCTATCGTGCGCAGCGAAGCCTTGAAGGCTTCGGGACCGCAAGGTTGTTTGTGTATTGCGAAACGGCAAATTGTCACTTCCAGGCACATACCCTGGAGGAGGCTCGGGGGGGGGGGGGTCGTTCCCCCCTCCCGAAATTAATCGGCATACACCCCCTCCCCGCCCACGCTACAACTCGTCACACACATTACTAAAGCGCCGCCAAGTAAATCTTGCGACTTGACAGCTATTCGCCGGTAAACATTTTGCTGCCTTTTTCATTCCTTTTGGATGGCGGTAGTTATCGGCATCTCCTTGAGTGTAAAGGCTAGTTTTCTTCTCTGTTCGCTGCCCAAGCGATTAACTCGAGATGCGTTGAGTTGTCACCATCTAGTCCACGCTCACGCGCATCGCTGTTGCTTCGTTAGTTTAACCTTCTTTGTTTGGACTGATCAACGGGCCAGGAAAGGGATTCGGTTCGTAGTCAACTGGTCTGCATGCTCGTGGAACGATTTGCTGCCGGAGAAAACGCCAGATGTGTTTAACTTTTTCTTTTGCTTCATTATTTCCTCGAGTGATGACTCGGCGTGAAGCTGGCAGGTCCTCAGAAACATATACCCGAGATATGGGTTAGCTAAGGAGGAAAATAAAATAATGCGAAACGGCGTCCATCACCAAACCTTGCAATAACCCTTAAACCCATAAGCAATATGACTGTCACCCGTTAGATCGTCTGGTTTTTTCCTAATTGTACAGAACCTTTCGTGCAAAATTGGCAACTGAAAACTAGAGTCGCAAGGAGTTGAGAAATTAAGCGATCTACTAAGGGAGAGAGCCAAGGCAACAGCCAAACAAGAAGGAAAAGTGAAAAATGAACAAATTTAAACGTTGTTTGTAGAAATATTTATGGGTCATCATGTTTTTATTTAAAAAGGAAGTAAAGAAAACGCCGCCTGAAGCGGAGAGCAATTCTGTGTGTTTTCAATGACGCTTCTACAGTTATCAGTCGAGCCGCCTGACGTAGCCACTTCTGTGCTGTGCTTATGTGGGTGTTTTTCTAACCTTCCGCGCTGGGCACAGTACATCTAGAACTGCAGCGTCTTGCGCTCTACGCAGTTGTATGGGATTGGCGGCCATACCATCGTTACGAAACTTCCCAAATAACAATACGAGTAGGTTTTGGCACTTGACTGTGAACTGTGATTTGGTAATTTGTGATTTTGGCACTAAAATATAACTGTGATTATTCCGCGAATCTATATTTCTCTATAATTCTTCCAGAGTTAATTAAGAAAACACTACTAGAAATCGTTATTTTGCACTTTCGCTTGTTTATTCGTTCTTGGCAGTGTTCTTCCTGGGCTTTTTCCTGCGTGAGTCCATTTGATGTGGTTCCTTGTTTGCAAAGTAAAGGAGAGGTGTCTGTAAAGGAGAGGAGGGGTTGGCGGTATTCACATTTGGGCTAGTAAAGGCACCTCCCTCATTTGCATATAAAAGTTCACTTGGGCCGAGCCCTCCACGAAAAAAAAAAAAACAAGCCTGGGTACGTGCCTGGTCACTTCTCTATCAGTAAGCACTCGGGTAACAGGAGATGAAGGCATCCATCTTTTAAGTTTTACCTTTTCAAGGTCATCTTTCTGAATTTATTACCTGTGCGCTCAGCCGCTCGATTCTTAGCCCATTGCGTGTACGAGCCGTGGTTAGAAAGGTGCATGATCATCATAATAACCTGGCAAATATTTGTCGCTTCATTGTTGTCGCTTCGCGTTGCTTTCATATAAGATAAATAAAAAACGGGGTGAAATGAAAGTGAACGACGGCCATTGAGAGTGATGCGGATAGGTGCATCGTTGTTGGCTGCATTGCGGGAGGTACATTTTTGGATGCTGAAAGCGCAGCAACCACCTTAACAATGCTTTCTCTTATGTTGGTTTCAGTTTTTCCAGCAGGGATACTGCAAGGTGTGTTCTACCAGGAAGGTCTACCAGTGTAAGTACTTAGTTCCTTCTCCGTCAACCTCGGTTTTTTTTTCTTTCACGAAGGGTCTAGCCAAGGTGTTATGGGAGAAGGGGTTGCGCTTATGCAATGGAGAGAACGAGGAGGTGGCGATTTGGGAAAGGCTCACTACAGCTTCCATTTTATCAGAGCACACTTTTTCTATGCAAAAAAAAAGAAGGAATGCAGTGTGTTTGTTTACTTCGAACGCTTTTTTAAAAAAAAGCCTAAAGAAATGTATTCGAATCGCGCCGTTACAGCTGAATTGTCTGCCCTGGCAGTCATAATTGGCGAAACCAAGGCAAGCAGTTCACTAATAATATAATTACATCAGTGAACTTCCAAAAAAATGACTGCGCTTGTCTAGATTGCAAAGTTGACGGGAATAGTAATTAAAGTCTGACTTCGTGCTCCTACATTTCGGAATGGCGATGTAGACTGAAATGCCTCGTTGTAAATTCGTCGTCCAATTTACCCGATTACGCTCGGGGCACCGCGAAGCGAGGGCTTGAGGTGAAACCCCCCACCCCCCTCTCCCCTCCCCCAGAAAGGCAGTGTGAGTGAGTGAGTGAAGAAACTTTGTTGTGAATGCCTGCAGAACGGTTGGCCTTCCCCTGTTAGGGAGGCGTTATCGTGACGTGGCCATGACTTCTTCGTGGCGTGGGGCGCCTCTACTTCGGCCGCGGCCGCACTACTTCCTTTGGTCGACCGCACCTGCCCCTCTTTTGGGGTGGCAGCCTCCCTCCGGTTTCGCTCAGTCGTTGCCTTTCGAGGGCCGCCGAGATCTGCTGGACGGCCTGGGTTTGGACATCTTGGTCATAGCACCTCGTTGCGGCCTCGAGCCGCTGCGGGATCGTTGTCATGGTTGCAGCTTCGTGCGAATTCTTAGCGCATTCCCAAAGGATGTGAGCTGTAGTGGCTCTTTCCTTTCGGCACACACAACACAGATCACTTTCATAAACACTTGGACACACGTGCCTCATCAGCACCGGGGTGAATAACGACCCCGTTTGAAGTTGCCGATATAAATCCGCCTTCTTACGGGTCAAGCCCGGATGAGGCGGCAGCATAGTCCTTCGCTCTAGTCGGTAAAATAAAGCTTCGCCATACCGCGCGATAAAGCGGCCTGTCTCGCCCCCTGCTGCTGAAGTGACTTTGTGTTGGACGTGGAGCTGAGCAAAGAGCCAATCGGCATCAGCTCTTGGGAAGAACGACTTGACTTGACTTGACTCCTCACTTTAATGGTATAGAGGGGTCGGAGGGAGAGCCGCGCTTCGCGATGTCGCGTGCGGAATCAGGTAAAGCGAACGAATAATTTGACACCAAGTATTTCAGTCTGCATGACAATTTTCAAGTGTAGAAACACGTAACTACATTTTTCATGGCGTTTTCCTTCAACTTTTCGACAAAAACATGTGCGCTAAGTTATGAATGTAATTGGCAACAAAAGAGAGTTATTGTGATTACACCATTTAGTGAATTATTATTTTTTTTTTCATATGATGTTCGCCTGGACCAATATTTTATCTTTAATGGCGTAATTCGAGTAAATATTGTAGGCAAAAAACGTTGTATTTTATATTTCCACGCACTTATATTTTGAAATATCATATTTTAGATTTTCTAAAGGACTAAACATTATGCAAAAAATAAAAACAAAACAATCCGCCAGAGTTTTGTGCCAGCTCATCTCGTTATTTGATAAATCAACGTTTCACCATCTAATAAACGCTGCTGTTAGAATTTACCAACTTGCCTCGTGTCTTGAGATAACTATTTCCTTTCTGTTATCAGTTCACTGAATCTCGGAGCCATCGGCACAGTCATCGGCCACGAAATGACTCATGGATTTGACGATCGCGGTAAGCATGCATATTTACTATAGTCTGCAACTCGATTACTTGGGTCATTCAAAAAAGGATTGGTTGTCTCCGAAATAAAGCTTATTCACTCACACAGTCGCTTTCGTAGAATAATTAAATACGCTTACCGAGGAAAGAAATAAAGCAGGATTTATTTAACATCACGTCACGCTGCCAACCTTCACAAGCCAACTCTCAGTGAAAAATACCCCTTCGCCTTTTCTTTCTCAATAAAAGTCGGCCCAACACGTGACCCTGCGCTGGTCCGACTCGGCCCAGTGTGCTTGGTTCCCGGTAGGTTTTAATGGACACGCGCTTGTTAGGGCATGCTTTGTCAACCACTCTGTGCGCGTGTTCTCCTGATATGTTTGCGCAACTTCGGTTGTTGCACTGCAAGTTAGTCGCAACGCAACGTAGTTGCAACGCAACGCAACTGTTGCAAGTTAGTGCAACAGCCGCAGGTTGCTATCGCGCCCGTATCTTTTTCTTTTTTTTTTTGAGCAGAGGTGTGCGCTTAGGGCGGCTAGGGCAGTGGTGAAAAACACTAAGACTTACTGCGACACAATCACGTATTAGGCCGACTGTTCTTGGCTTTCACTGTTGTTGCGTAACCGTTTCCTTATCGTTGTGTCCTTCCTCCACGATCATATGTGCTCGAAAGAACGGTGTTATTGGAATATCAGTAGGCCTGGCTGCCAACGAAAAGGCGTTACGCCTATGTTCTGCTGGCCGTTTCAAAATGGCGTTGCTAAACCAAGGACAGTGACAGAGTTATTCTTTACTGATTTACATGTTTCCCATTTGATTTTCAATTGGCAGTGAGACTATTCGAGAAAATGAATATTTCGTGACAAAAAAAAAAAGAATCGACCACCAGAGGTTTTTTTAACGCACACTTAAATATAAGTACACGGGTGTTTTTGCATTCCACTCCGATCGAAATACGGCCGCTGCGACCGGGATTCAATCTCGCGACCTCGTGCTCAGCAGCCTAACATCATAGCCACTGAGCAACCACGGCGGGTGACATTTCGTGACACGTTTTGTGAACACGCTGATAATTTAGTAACATTGGTGTTTCATTCGATTCAAAACCTTGGCTTCTCGAAAACCCATGCTGCACTAGAGTGACACGCGTACATTGATTTGTTGTCGTGTTACGTTCGCAGCATCGGGGCAATGCATTTACGAATGAAGCATTGTTACGCCTACATTGCTCTGTTTCTTGTAGGTGGCAGTGCCATCAAATCAGGGGCGCTATAGGGTAAATGTATTCCAAACTTTGCTATTCCAATTCTGCAATCAGTCCTCCATGATTGGTCAAAAAATTTTCGGGCCACTCCCACTTCGGCACGCGACGTCACGAAAACAGCGAAAACGTGATATAACGTGTGCACACTGATTATGCATGATTAGACCGAACGAAAGAAAAATCATTATTTCTGATTCGACGCCTTTTTTGCTGTAATACTTTGCCATTGATCAAAAGGGTTCGGGTGCTTCCCACTTTGCCGGTCTGTCACGCGACATCACTAAACCGCTAAAACTCGCTGCGTCAAAGGGACGTGTACGTGTTAAAGACGAATTAACTGATTTTTTTTCTTCTGAATAGCCGGAGACTGCTTCAGTGCGAAAGGAATAGAAGATGGCTGCCCGCAGATTGCTCTGGCAGTAGCTACTCGGAGTGGCCTGGAAGCATGGATTTATTTGCATATAATAAACATTTTTTTTGCGTGGAACTATAACGTTATGGGAGCCCTTTTGGCACGTATACGGCATCACTTTGTCGATTCTTCTTTGCTGAGTTTCCGTTATGGCGACATTCTTGACGTTCCGTTGCACGCCGCCGCGATTTTTGACCAGCCACCGGAAGCTAAGCAAGGGGAAGCAGACCAATCCTTATCCGGTTATCTGTTTTCCCTTCACTGGCTCGGCCCCCCACCGAAACCTTCTCCACTTGAGCAAGCTCCTCGCTTCTTGTCGGCCAGTTAGACAAAAAGATCTGCTTAGTGTAGGCAATGCTATCCGCTTTGAAAGCAAAGAAAATGTGACCTCCTATAAACGAGGAGCGCGTTTCATTGGGCTTTTCAAACAACGCTGCGGGTTACCGCTCAATGCTTGGGTCGGTAGTTACTAAATTTGACGTCAAGAGACTGAAATAGAAATAGACTGGAATCGCTTCATGTTATAGGGCCCCCAGCTGTCTTTTTCTGCTACATCTCCGCAACTGCGCTTTTTCTACTCTAGGCCACACAGCAGCTAGCAGCGAGTTATCCATCTAGACACATGCCAAGTTGCCAACCCGAGTTGTCTTCACGGCGACGCATTGTGATAGATCGGCCGGCATCGATCCAAAGTGCGCGAAGTATAGCTAAGGAAAGCTACCATTATAAAAATTGGAGGACGCTTAAGCTTCGCCTTCAAGAGTGGAACGCGATAGCGTTATCGCACCCCGTTCGCACCGCCCACTCAAACGATCAACGCGAGCCAAACGTCGCGATCGGCACGGACAGCCGGGCCGCGACGCGCCATGAAGGCAGACGCGATCATGGGGCGAGTGGCGCGTCACGTGTCGGGGCAGCGCCGTGCAGTGCGAGGAGGGGGTCTTCTGTGTTTGCCGCAAGATGGCCCTGCGTGTGCGCAGAGCGCAGAAGAAATGTAGCGGAAGCGTACTTCGCTACTCATGTAACTGCGATTTCTGTAATTTACATGCTCATAATTACCGATATACACCGCAGTATAACATTCTACGGCCCGTTTCTAGGGCAACACCGCATTCACTAGGGGCGCTTTTGTCCCTCCTTGAACTATCGAACTCGTGGCTGAGTGGTAGCGTCTCCCTCTCACATTCCGGAGACCCTGGTTCGATTCGCACCCAGCCCATCTTGCAAGTCGTTCTTTATTATTTATGAAGTGCCTTCCCAGATTTATCGCTCACGGCCAACGCGCCGACGCCGACGACACCAGCTTTTCTGCGACACGCGTTAAAGCGCAGGCTTCCGCTTAGCAGATATGGAAACTTCGTCGTAGCCTAGCAGCACATACATAGCTCGTGCCGCCATAAGCGGAAACACGTGCTGCGCCTAACAAGCGCACAGGCGCCTGGGGAAATTCCGTTGCCTCGAAAGCGACGCCATAAGGCTTGCTCTAATCATGATGGTCCACTGATAGCGGGAACTCCGGTGCGATTCCAGTGTTTCTCTTACTTTTCAAAGCAGAACTATGCTATCTGTTCGCCCACTGAGAAGCGCCGTGACGCTTCCTATTAGTATACTGAAAATATTTATCAGCGCAAATGAGTAACTTCCGCAGTTATGTGCTCTTATTCATTGACGCGAGACTGATCAATTTCTAATCCATCTAACTGACCAGTGACCGGACAGGCCGCCATTGGAATATGAACCTGGCAACGTTTAACGCTAGAACGTTATCTAGTAAGGCGAGTCTAGCAGTGCTATTGGAGGAATTAGAGGGCAGTAAATGGGATATAATAGGACTCAGTGAAGTTAGGAGGCCGAAAGAAGCATATACAGTGCTAAATAACGGGCACGTCCTGTGCTACCGGGGCTTAGCGGATAGAAGAGAACTAGGAGTCGGATTCCTGATTAATAAGAATATAGCTGGTAACATACAGGAATTCTATAGCATTAACGAGAGGGTGGCAGGTCTTGTTGTGAAACTTAATAAGAGGTACAAAATGAAGATTGTACAGGTCTACGCCCCTACATCCAGTCATGATGACCAGGAAGTCGAAAGCTTCTATGAAGACGTGGAATCGGCGGTGGGGAGAGTGAAAACTAAATACACTATACTAATGGGCGACTTAACGCCAAGGTAGGCAAGAAGCAGGCTGGAGACAAGGCAGTGGGGGAATATGGCATAGGCACTAGGAATAGCAGGGGAGAGTTATTAGTAGAGTTTGCGGAACAGAATAATATGAGGATAATGAATACCTTCTTCCGCAAGCGGGATAGCCGGAAGTGGACGTGGAGGAGCCCGAACGGCGAGACTAGAAATGAAATAGACTTCATACTCTGTGCTAACCCTGGCATCATACAAGATGTGGACGTGCTCGGCAAGGTGCGCTGCAGTGACCACAGGATGGTAAGAACTCGAATTAGCCTAGACCTGAGGAGGGAACGGAAGAAACTGGTACATAAGAAGCCGATCAATGAGTTAGCGGTAAGAGGGAAAATAGAGGAATTCCAGATCAAGCTACAGAACAGGTATTCAGCTTTAACTCAGGAAGAGGACCTTAGTGTTGAAGCAATGAACGACAATCTTGTGGGCATCATTAAGGAGTGTGCAATGGAAGTCGGTGGTAACTCCGTTAGGCAGGATACCAGCAAACTATCGCAGGAGACGAAAGATCTGATCAAGAAACGCCAATGTATGAAAGCATCTAACCCTACAGCTAGAATAGAACTGGCAGAACTTTCGAGGTTAATCAACAAGCGTAAGACAGCTGACATAAGGAAGTATAATATGGATAGAATTGAACATGCTCTCAGGAGCGGAGGAAGCCTAAAAACAGTGAAGAAGAAACTAGGAATTGGCAAGAATCAGATGTATGCGTTAAGAGACAAAGCCGGCAATATCATTACTAATATGGATGAGATAGTTCAAGTGGCTGAGGAGTTCTATAGAGATTTATACAGTACCAGTGGCACCCACGACGATAATGGAAGAGAAAATAGTCTAGAGGAATTCGAAATCCCGAAGGTAACGCCGGAAGAAGTAAAGAAAGCCTTAGGAGATATGCAAAGGGGGAAGGCAGCTGGGGAGGATCAGGTAACAGCAGATTTGTTGAAGGATGGTGGACAGATTGTTCTACAAAAACTGGCCACCCTGTATACGCAATGCCTCATGACCTCGAGCGTACCGGAATCTTGGAAGAACGCTAACATAATCCTAATCCATAAGAAAGGGGACGCCAAAGACTTGAAAAATTATAGACCGATCAGCTTACTGTCCGTTGCCTACAAAGTATTTACTAAGGTAATTGCAAATAGAATCAGGAACACCTTAGACTTCTGTCAACCAAAGGACCAGGCAGGATTCCGTAAAGGCTACTCAACAATAGACCATATTCACACTATCAATCAAGTGATAGAGAAATGTGCAGAATATAAGCAACCGTTGTATATAGCTTTCATTGATTACGAGAAAGCGTTTGATTCAGTCGAAACCTCAGCAGTCATGGAGGCATTACGGAATCAGGGTGTAGATGAGCCATATGTAAAAATACTGGAAGATATCTATACCGGCTCCACAGCCACCGTAGTCCTCCATAAAGCAAGCAACAAAATCCCAATAAAGAAAGGCGTCAGGCAGGGAGATACGATATCTCCAGTGCTATTCACAGCGTGTTTACAGGAGGTATTCAGAGACCTGGATTGGGAAGAATTGGGGATAAAAGTTAATGGAGAATACCTTAGTAACTTGCGATTCGCTGATGATATTGCCTTGCTTAGTAACTCAGGGGACCAATTGCAATGCATGCTCACTGACCTGGAGAGGCAAAGCAGAAGAGTGGGTCTAAAAATTAATATGCAGAAAACTAAAGTAATGCTTAACAGTCTCGGGAGAGAACAGCAATTTACAATAGGCAGCGAGGCACTGGAAGTCGTAAGGGAATACATCTACTTAGGGCAGGTAGTGACGGCGGATCCGGATCATGAGGCGGAAATAATCAGAAAAATAAGAATGGGCTGGAGTGCGTTTGGCAGGCATTCCCAAATCATGAACAGCAGGTTGCCGTTATCCCTCAAGAGAAAAGTATATAATAGCTGTGTCTTACCAGTACTCACCTACGGGGCAGAAACCTGGAGGCTTACGAAATGATAGAATGATAGGTGTAACGTTAAGGGATAAGAAAAGAGCAGATTGGGTGAGGGAACAAACGCGAGTTAATGACATCTTAGTTGAAATCAAGAAAAAGAAATGGGCATGGGCAGGACATGTAATGAGGAGGGAAGATAACCGATGGTCATTAAGGGTTACGGACTGGATCCCAAGGGAAGGGAAGCGTAGCAGGGGGCGGCAGAAAGTCAGGCGGGCGGATGAGATTAAGAAGTTTGCAGGGACGGCATCGCCACAATTAGTACATGACCGGTGTTGTTGGAGAAGTATGGGAGAGGCCTTTGCCCTGCAGTGGGCGTAACAAGGCTGATGATGATGATGATGATGATGACCAGTGAGAATATTCGCCGTGGTATTCGCAGTAGTTGCCTAACGGCCACGGCGTTGCGCTGCTAAGCGCCAGGTCGCGGGATCAAATCCCGGGCTCGGCGGCCGCACTTCAATGGTGTCGAAATGCAAAACCGCCCGTGTAACTCGAATTTTCTGAGCGTAAGAAAAAACAACAAAAAAAACCTCAGGTGGTCAGAATTGAACCGAAGTCTCGCGCTACGACGTGCCTCATATTCATATCATGGTTTTGGCACATAAAACACCAGAATTAAATTTTCTTAATGGCGTTCACTGAATCGTGCTTTGAATTTATTTTTCTTCTGTGTCAGGAAGCCAGTTCGATGGCAACGGACGGTTGCATCACTGGTGGACGAAGCAAACACGGCGCCGCTTCGTTAACAAAGCGAATTGCTTCGTGAAGCAGTATGGCAGCATTTTTGACCCCGCGGCAAAGATGCGAGTGAGTACCGTCGTATTCTATCTGTGCTCTAAAAATTTCCTCTTAAAGAACTGTGTATATATATATATATATATATATATATATATATATATATATATATATATATATATATATATATATATATATATATATATATATATATATATATATATATATATATATATATATGTGTGTGTGTGTGTGTGTGTGTGTGTGTGTGTGTGTGTGTGCGTGCGTGCACAGTTCTGTGGTTGCGCCGCTTGCTCTTTCAATGATCGCGTTTGAATGCAGTACGCCGGTTCAGCTTTAGACATTTGCCTGAACAACTGGGAGTAATATTTGGTGGGAGACCTCTGCGAGGTGAAGTGACGGGAAAGCGCGAGCGGTCTCTGAAGGCTTTCACAAAGCTTCGTTAAAGAGGTGGGTTGTTTTATTGTAGGCTATGAAAAAAGAAGTACGCACGCTAGAAAGGGAAATATCTATAAGCGAATGTGTCACAGCTGAAAAGTTCTTAGAGAGGTGCCCTTGACATTTTAAACTCTTGATTTCGATGCAAAAGGAAAGCTTTGTACTGGTTCCACGACTGAAGCATCGTTGCAGGGCTTGTAGGGTACAGAACTTCCCACAAATGTGATGTATGTTACGTCGGAGCATTGTCTGTTATAGCCTTTAATTTGCGTTTCGTGTATGGTGATTCTTCGATGTTATAAAGAAGGAGAAAACACATAGCGGTAATTGCGATCCCAAAAGCGCGAAATAGCGAGTGACACTACCTTTCTTTTCTTCTTCTTTTTTTTTTCTCAAAGGCAATAGTCGATAAGAAGCTGCAGCAATGGCAAATTCGCCACCCAAGGGCAGGGGTTTAGACGTTGTGCCGCACTACTTTTGATATGGCAGGTTTTGTACTGACGTGGTTTCTTCACGTGCCCGGACCATTTATACTAAAAGAAATGCGCAAATAGACACGCATACACGCTAAATGACAGGTAAGACAGGTGACACTGACAACCTTTCGGTCCTTTTACCTGAGGTTATTTATGACTGACTTTTTCTGCGTGGTGATCAACCTTTGTCGAACACGGAATATCACGCGAGCCACCTTATCGACAAAGGTACTTGTCTTCGTCTGAACAGCGATTCCTTTCCATAGCAGCGTTTTATTACGACAGAAATTATATA
This sequence comes from Dermacentor variabilis, assembly GCF_050947875.1. NCBI lineage: Eukaryota > Metazoa > Arthropoda > Arachnida > Ixodida > Ixodidae > Dermacentor > Dermacentor variabilis. Next base: position 69,774,974 of record NC_134577.1, read on the forward strand.
GACACGCTAGGCGCATTTCCGCCGTGGTTGTCGCCGTCGCCGTGATGTTCAGTATAAAGCCCAAGTGCAATAACATTGCGGGAGCACGCCGTGTGCTGTGGGTGCGAGTCACAGCGTGCGAGGGTGAGCCGAGAAGGATGATGGCTTGATCTGGCGCGCCAAGAGATGAAGGGGAAATGCACCGTCTTAGATTGCGGAAAAAGCGTGCAAAGGGAGGAGGCCGCGCGGGCCCTATGGTCAACGCGATCTGCAGTGGGTAAAGAGTGTAGCTTTGCCGAGGGCTGATCGCTTCGAGTGTGCTGTGTTCTCGCCGCTTAGTTCGAACTGAAGCGAGAGGCAGCACGAAGGGTAATTTGCTCGCTGCTGCTGCCGCTCTTCCTCCCGCCAGCGTTTGGATAGCGAGTGTCAGTGGTCATCGAGTGAGATGTGTTCATGTCTGCCTGTGCGCGCGTGACAGTATACTTGTTAATTTAGTTAGTATGCGAAGGTTTGCAAGTTTATGCGGGCGATAAAATTACTATCTTTACTATGTTTGGCTGTATAATATTTATCTATCGCAATCTATGCTTCGTCGATCAGGCGAAACTGCGACATTCTTGTGCATGCGTAGCTCAATCTCCCCCACCCTCCTTTTAGGGTGGGGGAGGAGTAGGAGAATACGACGGTGTGCTAGATTAGGCTTAAAGAAATCCAGGTGTGCAATAAAAAAGGAGGAGGGTAGAGGAGAAGGGAATGTTTGCGTAAGCGAGGCAACAGGTAGGAGTACTCCTTTAGGCTATGTTTCTATGTTTGAGCCTATCTTCTCATAACTGTTTCACGAACTAGCCCAAGGAGAAATACTTCTGGTGATTTATAGTTCCCTATATTTTTTTTCTTTTTCTGTATATCCATTGTGATTGAGTGCTAAACCGTTTCTTTTTTCAACCTGGCGAATAATTGTCGCGTTCTCTTGCCGTTTACCACGCGCTGCGAGATTTCTGTAGCTTCAAATGATATCTGTGCGATTATATTCGATTGATCTTGCCTTTGCCTATTTCATTAGTTTCACGACTACCTTATTCTAAACATTCACACATAATAATAATAATAATAATAATAATAATAATAATAATAATAATAATAATAATAATAATAATAATAATAATAATAATAATAATAATAATAATAATAATAATAATACTTTATTGCGCGAAGTATTCAAAATATGTACAAACATCCGGCCTGCCAAAGCCTCATTGGGCTTGAGTGGCAGAGCCCGACAAGCAGCGGAACCACGCAGATAAACACACAGGCATGAACGCACATTAAAAATTACGGAACATCGAATTAGTAGAGTGGCAAAATAAAAAATCGACACGGAACTTAAGTTACATATAAAAAACACATCAGAATAAAGAGCGAGGAAGGAAAACATAATAGCATGACAACACTCAGATCAGTGCAACAAATACTGCAGTAACCAGTGAATTCACAGGATTCATTTGACAAGTGGTGGAGCATGTGTGTACAACGTCGTACACCCACTAAGTAGCGTATCGTAGCATCTTTTTTTATTTTATATTTAGTTTTTGCCCGGCGAACACTTGGAGGCAACCTATTGAAGTAAAAGGGAACGTAAAAATCTCTTACTCGCTTTCCATATCTTGTAAACCGTCGGGGAATACAAAAAGCTTCCTTCGGTCGAAGAGACCGTGTGGGAACATACGGAATCTTATAGTCACTAAACCAAAAATGTTTCAGGACGATGGTTTCCATCAAAAGGCGATCAAAATCAGGTAGCGAAAATACCTTAAATACATCAGAATTGGGGCGCAGGCCTAAATCACAGCCAATATTTTTTAACAAAGATCTTAGGAGAGAATTGATCCTGTTCTTCCAACGAACTGCACAGTGACCATAGATGGTTATGCCGTAACGCAGTACGTTATAACCGAGAGCGTTTACAATAGCTTTGCGTATGGAAAGCGGCATATAGTATCTAATGCTGTACAGCACACAGGAGACGGTTCGGAGCTTTTTACAAATGTGGGATAAGTGGTCATTCCAAGAAAGAGCACTGTCAAAGTATAATCCAAGGTATTTCACTGTAGTTTTATAGCTCAGGGGTAGACATTGACATTGAGAACAATTAGATCCGTGCAAGAGCAGCTGCTGGTTCAAATCTACTTTCTTCATCGGGCTGTGAAAACATATAAGTTGAGTCTTAGAGCTGTTTACTTTGATTAGGTTGCGTGAGAACCAGTCCATAGCAATAGTTGCTGCAGCTTGAAGAGAAGAAAGGGAGTCAGAGTAGTTCGGTGACTGGGATGCGAGGACAGTATCGTCAGCGTACTGTTACAGGCCTACAGGCATGACGTTTGAAAGGTGCATGCATGCAAAACATGCATTACAATAATTCATCGTTACAGCTTCTGTCACAAAAACCCAACGGCAGTCGGTGGTAGATATAAATGAATATATAAATAGAACGAATAAAAGTACTATCAGGCGAGTGCGTACGAAAATGGAGCGGAAGTCTCTGATTGGTGATAACTTCTGCCGGACGCAGCTACGCAGTGCGATCGAATAGAGGAAGATATGGAGCTTTCCCGCGTTCATTTAGGCTAATAACTGCTATGAATAGCTACGAGCATCAGGTAAATTTGTCTAGTAGAAACATATGTAACATTGTCAGCTCATGACACCTAGAAAATCGTTATATCAGATTCATAATCAATGACCTAAATAGTTAGTGCCTCTGCTCAATCGCACTTTCCGATTATGAAGACGTCGGGAATAACAGTATACCGTTGTCGTTGACAGGTCGCTGTGATTTGGCAAAAATGCCTCGCCTTGTTGATAAGCTTTTATTTGTGGCACGTGCATGTTCGAACTGACAAATTTGCGTTGTTATTTTCTTTATTTTTCTTTTGTGCGATCATCAAGCTGAACGGCAAGAATACCTTAGGCGAAAACATCGCCGACAACGGGGGTCTTAGGCTTGCGTACAAGGTAGGTACCGGCAATTTCTGACACGATAGCGATGTTTTTAACGGCGCCTTCTTCCTTAACAAGAAAGAAAGTTAAGAAAACAAGAAAGAAACAAGAAAGAAACAAATCAAAAGGCAGCAGGCAGTGTAGAGTGGGAAAAGCTAGAAAGAGACGGAACTGATAAACTAGGAACAAGAGTACGAGCGACTTTTAAAGGTAAGCTAATGTTAAGTTGCATAAGTTTTTTGGATTGGGATTCGAGGACTTCATGCTATACTGGCATTAAAGAAAATGACGTGGCCGCAGAGATGCATTTCAACTGTTTCCTTCAATTCGGCATGCTTGAATAATCTTGAGATTCGATGCACAGATTAATATTTAGCTACGGCTCTCATTTTGGATTAGTTAAGTGCAAATAGTGAAAAAAATTGTGTGTTGCTTCACGAGGTTCTAATGATAAGGAAACAATTGTTTATGCTTCTGGAATGATTGGTGTCGCTCGGATGCAATGTAAACACAGACGAAAATTTGCGATCTTTCACTGTCACAGGTGAAAATTACTGAAATAATGTTTTTTTGTTCGTGTTTAGACCTATGAATACCTGCTGAAGACGTCCAAAACTCACGATGTTCGACTTCCGGGCTTAGAAAAGTTCACGGGCGAGCAGTTGTTTTTCATCGCAAACGCAATGGTACGCATTTATTGCCCTTGTTCGAGAGCATGTGCTCAGGCTTGTGTTCAATCATTAGGCTTGCGCACTTAGTTTGGAACATTTTACTAGGTGACGACCGAAATACACCCAGGTCTTTCCTATCAGATAGAAACAGTATAGGTGCGATATAGCTTATGGCATATAGAAGGCGGTGGGTTTTTATTACTTAAATAGATAGCACAAAGGGTCGGTGTATGTATTTATGGTAAACAAAGAATTTTTTTGTCGTTTTATCGACAGTTGTGGTACGTTTTATTGCGCGTAGTGGCTAGTTTAATGATCAGCTTAGATAGTAACAGCATGGCTTCAGCCTAGCTAGTAACAACCTAGTAACGGCCTAACTAGTAACAGCCTAGTTAGTAACGGCCTAACCGCCTAGCTAGTAACAACCTAGTAACAACCTAACCTCTTCGGTCCCAATGCATCCAATTGGGTACTTTGATTTTATTAATTTTCAGGATTAGCTCAGCTGGAATTACGTAATATCTCTAACCCTGCCTGCAACTCTAAGAAAATAGTTTTAAAAGAGTGCTTTATCCGTGTTAATTGATTTACTGTTTCTCTCTAGCGGCCATTTAAGTGAGGGGGTGCCTTTTAAAACAGCTGGGTCTTGTAACATTCTGCCATACTGACGTCTCACATCGCATGGTTTGCCGGTACTTGCATTCTTCACTGTGCTGCCATGTTTTCCTATTGCTGGCGGTACTCGAAGCAGATAATGGCAACCACTCCGCAGGCATCAAAGCTGAAGGGTTTGTGTTACTTTTTGCTGAAGGCTAGGCAATAACTTTCATATTAAACTGTTGCGTACGGCCCTTCAGCAGAAGCTACTGCTTACGTAGCTAGCATTATGGTATAGCTGTCGGCAAGAAATTCGATGCGGTTGTATCTGGTTACCAAGGTTCACTATATTGCTTGTTTTGCTCAAAAGACAAAGCCCACGTCTTTTCCAAGAGTGACAATCAATCACGGCTAACAAAAAAAAAAGATATGTGCATATGTGATCAGCAATGATGATCAATGCAAGTGATGAGCCGAGTGCTTCTAAAGGAAGCCATTTGCTGTACTAAAGAAATGTTGCCCTTGAAGGTTTGTGTTGTAGCAGTGAGAATTTCAGGCAGCGTTCGTTGTTTAATTAGGTAATTTCGCAGAGAAAAGACGAGGTAATTGGTCTGTATCGGCGGTACAGGCAGACAGCAAGAGCGGCTCAAAGAGGTCAGCGGTTCGTTTTCGGCGACCAACTCGCCCTGCCAAGGGCGCATGCCTTCTGCACGGGCGCCTTCATGTTGGTGGTGAACTTTTTCTCACGCACCACGAAAATGGGCGAGATAAGAGGCTATTCGCATCAAAGTTTGGCCACAGAGGGGAATATGCTTATGCAGTGGTCTAGGAGTCAGCCATACTATGATGCCTAGTTTTACAGCCTTACCATGGTTATATAATTATGTATAACTGAAAGTATTTAGGATACGGTGCAGTATGACTAACGAAGCTGCATTTTCTAAGCAGGGAGTTGGGGAAACTAGAACGTCGAAGAGCTTCCTACTCCTGAATTTATTTTGCATGCAATCGGAAGTTCTGACCAGCTGCATACAAATATTTTACGTTTACCCGTTGACTTACTATCACGTAGCGTATAATGACTTCGATGCTTGTGTTACATGTCGATATATGTCAATTTTGATCTTTACATGGCCGAGATGAAGTGGAGACAAAAAAATCGAAAACGTCTGGGCCGTTATAGTTCCAGTACAAGCAGATACAACGTGGGCGCCAGAAAAAAAGTACACACGTTGCTGTACTTTAAACCAGTGACGAAGAAAAATAATATCGAACAGGGTATAAAACTTAAATTATTAATTAAAAGCACCCAGTTGTAAGAAGGCATGGTGATGTTTATTTCTCGCCGAGAGTTCATGTAACGGTACACTTTTTCTAACGTTACACCTCGTTCATACTGAACAAGTGGGGCTCAGTGTTGCCTGATAAATGACGCTATCGTGTTTGCGCCGTTAATATTCTTTTACTGGACGAACTCAGATATCTTGTTCGGGCGATCTCGCTCTGTCCACTGACCTTGAACGTACCATACGTTTGCTGTACATGGAAGATGGTGAAGCGGCCAGTTTAGATTACGTGTATTGCTTTTCCTAGCGTTGGGTTAGAAAAATTCTCATAGTGAGTACAATCATTAGGCACGTTTACCCGAATACGACGCTACCGTATCGCATTTCCTCGCACGTCGTCATAATGCTAATAAACCGTCGTGCGAGGGTGTCCCAAACGGGTTATATTGATTGTTTGAAGTGAAGGTACGTCTGTCTGTGAGTGCAGACGACCAAACGCCGGGTGCTGCCTTTTCTTTTCTCGAAGTCTCCCCTTATTCGATGCGCTAGCCGTTTAAATTGATTCGCTGGAGGCGACTTCACTCACATAAGCTAGCCCAGTCTTGCTAGCGCGTCATCGCCTTTTCAACGAATGTGGGGCGCTGAAATGATTGACGTCATGCGCTGTGGTTTGCGTAGGCGCGAACGCGGCTAGTACCGAACCCTCCGCTATTATGAGTGAAATATAAGCGAGCGCATTCTTTCTCTGGTTTTGACAAGACGTTCTTCGACAGGTCTGGTGTGGGAAATCTCACAAGGAAGCCCTTCGGCAGCAAATTCAGTACGACGGTCACAGCCCAAAAAAATACAGGTATGACCACTCTTGTCCGAAAGAAACCGCACAAGACGTGAAAATCGGCATTTCTATGTATTTTTTTTGTTCCCGCTAGAGATGACTATTTAAAAGGTGGTGGTAATGTCATTCGGAAAGTAAAAATACAGAATGGAATTTCGCTCCATAAATGATCTGTCTTGGCGCAATCCTATAAGTTCAGGTTTTAACTCCAGCTCGAACCGAGGCCGCATATCTTCATTATAGCATTGATATTTTTATTTGTTCTGCGTTAAACATAATTAAGGACATAAGAGAATATGAGGAAAGTTGTCTCGCTTCAATCGTCAATCAAGCAGCAATAAAGTATTTCATGCTTTGCAAGCATCACCCATCGAAAACTTGTCCTCGTCGTTGCTTGCAGTTTCCAATCATATGCAAGACCATGAGTAACAGAGGAAGCAGGCCTTGGCGCGTCGTTGTGTGATAAAGTTAATGCTTTAAATAGAATTATACCACACTAGAAGGCATAACAGGAAATAAATAATAATATCAAGAATAAGCCCTATAGGTGAGAATTTGAAAGGAAAAAATGACGGAGTATCAAAAATAGAAATACGGAGAACAAATGAAAATATTCAATTTATTCAGCTACAAGGAAGTAACACAGCGCAACATGTATTGTTCATAGCTTGTACGCGCCCGTGCAGTTTTTCAATGTTCATTATACCGAAACGCTCAAGCATGGACTGGACTGTCAAATTTAAAATACCACCGACTGCATTGTTCCCTTCCGACGCCATGTGCAGGATGATTAATTATAGTAACGAATCAGACAGACATGTAGCGGTGCCTTAGAGTCGCATCTAAGCCGCATGGAGCCTTGACAACTATCTGGATTACGCTCTTATGTAGACCGTGTGTTGTTTATCGATGTGACATTAGCCTATTACGCTTCGTAGTGATTGGAAGGGAATAATGTGCGTCATAAACAGAGAGTCGTGTATTAGGGAATCAACGCTTAGCGGTAAAACCATGATATTCATGAATGAGCGCCTAAGTGAGAAAATGAACCGAAGACGTGCCTCAAGTCATCGTCGCGCGTCTGATATAACAACTCACGGAACTTGGAAAAGCTAGAGTTTTCATGATTGAATTCGATTGGTGAAGCCTAATTTTTTTATTATATAGAGTGCTTGTTCTGATGAAGACAACTTTGGATTTATACCAGCGCTGTTGTCAACCGAATCAGCCCTCGCCGCCGTTTTCCCAGCATCTTATTGACGTTACGCGATAATTCGGCTAACCCTGGCCTACTTGTGGGTGTTGTAAGGCGGGTGTGCATTGTATTGTCCGCATTGTTACGAACGTTGATAGCGAAATGATTTATCGATGTACAAAACAAGTACAGCCCCAAGCAACATATTAGTTATATATTATGAATGATTATGGCATGTTGCTTGCGGTATTGTAAGTACGACTATACTGAATTTACGAAGATTGTACCAAATCTTTTCGGTATTTCGAGTACTCCCAAATAATTAATGCAGTAAATTCTTTTTACTGAAGCCAGCAAACACCTGACGTTGGAATATGTCTTATTTAAGTTTTAGTTTGTGTGTTTGTGAGAAGTGTTTGGGTAGAGTGTCCTGTGGTTGCAGCAGGGTGGTGCTCATGTACTTACTATTTTCTTTTGTAGAAACGGATGTTTGTGACCGTAAGTTCTCTTGCAAGTTTTGAAGAACAACACTTTTAATATCGGCAGAAATTATTTGTTGCGTTTCTGTCACAACCTTTATGCAAAAGCACGACCACAGCAACCTACGGCACTCCATGAATTATTACGTTGAAAAGTAGAAGTTGAAGACCTTGTGCTCACACACGCGAGAATATGCTCAGACTGTGCCTTTAAACTTTGCACGGAGTTTACGTCTCCTTCAAGGTGTTTGGCGCCTTGCGTAACGTCAGATTGTTTGTTGGCTTGATCTATCACTATATGCCTGTGAAAAAAAAATAAACGCAAAAACCTACGTCACTGCACGATTTCTGAATTATATTTAGATAGATATATGCATAGCCGAATCGTTTTTATGATTCAGCTGGTTCCACTCGAACGCGCTACAGGTCGTTCGGAATTGATAATTTACTGCGGAGCTTACGCATGCAGGTACTTCGATTTCTAGTTGAAATGTGGCTACATTATTTTTTTTTAACTTCTGCGCAGAATCAACGTGCCTATGGGGAATTTCGACGCCTTTTCAAGAGCGTTCAAATGCAACAGAACATCGGCGATGCATCCTAGAAGCAAGTGTGTTCTTTGGTAGACAGGTAATTTGTGGACCCCACCGGACAAAATTCTATTTTCGCAACTAACCATATTTACAAGTAGGACAAACGTACATCGTAAAATAAAGCTGAAATATCGGAATTATGCATTTGTACAACTTAATTGTGAAATTCTGCTAAGTGAAAAGTCCTGCGCAAGAAACCATAAATGGTGAGCAGTGAGGCGGTGTGTATGTGTCTGTGTCTGTGGCGGGGGGGGGGAGGGTAGTCATGATTGCACAGGCAGGTTTTTTGAAGCCTGTTGTGAGCTCACTCTTCTGGTGGCCTTGATGTCCGTTGGTGTCCGCCGTGGCCGTCACTAGACTCAGTTAATGCCTCGCGAGGAGGAGGAAAAAAAAAAGAAAGTGCCCGATGTACCGCGAGGATTCGAATGTGTGCCCAAGATGTTGGCAATCCCGAAGTCTGCCCGTCAGTCACTCTGCCGACGTTACAGGAGGGGAGAATATACTGATACCAACAGAGCAATCTCGTCAGCAGCTTCCATGGTTCATGGTAAGGGTTGTAACAAGTTGGCTTCCATGGTTGGCTAATGCCCGCTCAATGTCTGTGTAGTGGATACAGCTGGCGTTGTCGCATTCTCCCTGCCGTACCACATCGCCTTTCCAATGGCGAAGGCGGTCATAAATTATGTGTTCAGTATTTTTATTAGTAATGACGTTAAAGCTGTCAGCTTCATCTTCATTAGTCTCCTTCTAACGCTCGACTTTATCTCATGTTTACTGGATGGCGCTGACATCGCCTTGTTTTCTTCGAGGAGAGCGCGAGGGCTGATAAGGGGGTCGCTCAAATAATGAAATTGAGAAAATCCGAACGAGTTCATCAGTGAGAAGCTAAAGCGCTGTTTTGGTAGAGACCAACGGCTTAGCCCGGATATGAAAGAGGAGGAAGGAAATATGGGCCTTTCCACTTCGCCACCCGGAGAGACAACTTCCACAAACCGACGCAACTCCCACTTCTTCTACATCTCGAAACGAGATTGCTTGCTCGCACTTGCAAATGTTCACTCCAATCTAACGAAGACCGTATAAAACAGCCCAAGGCCTACAGCGCTATACATTTTGCCAGATATTGGGTCCCTGCTTCACCTTACGGGCGAAAGTGTAAATTTTTGTTTTGGCTGAGGTGAAAATGTAGAACTACAATAATAATGACTCGTTGAAGCTGTTTGTTGCGAACTACACTGTTTTCATATTACTGGGCTACACATCACCGTTAGCCGACCTAAATTCGAATTTGCCGCCTCTCTGTTTTTGTGCGAGTGCATAATCAGGCCCATTCTACGGAGACGCACAAAAAAATTGTATTGAGTATTTGGTACTGCAATAAAAACGGAATACCGTATTTCTTAATGTTATGAACTAATTCTGACTTATTATTCGCAGCTATAATTTACGATAGATTTAGCATGGAAACATTGATTGGTTTGTCAGTTCCTAGGCGCAGCCAACTCGGTAGTAGTGAAGTCAAGAATATAACGAATGAGTAAAGAAAAAAAAAAGGAAGATGTGTTTATGAACTCGAGAAGGCCATCATTATAAACATAATTTGGGGTGGGAAACCAGGTAAAAAACGATAAATACAAGAAAACGTGCAAGCTAAAAGGCATTCGAAGTCCGTATCCATTAGTAATAACAATAAATAGTGCTTTAAAGAAAACTGAAAACAAAAAAAGGACATATTTAACTCGGAATGCTTTTGTGGCGCAAGACAGCGAATGCGGCATTATAAAAGTTCAAATGGCTGGAATTTGAAGTGAAAGCACTAATGAAATGGCCAAAGAAGCAACAAAGTACAGGTCAACAAATCCTCCGAAGGCCCACTTTACTTTTAACAAAAAACTCGGTGAACTGTTCCATAGGAATGTTTCAGTGGCTCTCTCTACTGACACAAACAAAGCTGGTGCCGACAATGCATACATATATAGGTAAATGCTGAGTTGGGGGGGGGGGGAGGGACACGTAAACGCAGAATTCTTTTTCTGGGGCACCAGGTATATAATGTTCCCCTAAAAGCAACGATGCGGGACGTTAAGGTTTGGTTTGGTTTGTTGTGCCACCATATTTACGCGTTCGCCCACGAGATGCGCGTTCACTTCTTTCACCTTTTCTCCCAAGCTATATCTGGGGCGATATGGGGAGCATTCGCGTATTTGTCTGACGTAGGGCGCTCATGGTAGTAAATGTGGTAGAACAATATGATGCGGAAAATTCCAAGGAGCCTCGTCGCTGCACTGCATTAATCTAAAGCGTAATTCTTAGTTAGGGCGTCGCGCCGCTACCGCTGGCCGGAACTAGCAGACGGACTTAGAGAAGCAGACGGGTAGATGGAAAAGAAGAAGAAGAAGCTCTTCCTGCCCGAGTTAGCAGGTATGTATTCTGTTTATTCTTCTCCCAAATAATTTCCCCGCGCACCTGAACATGAAAATGTTAACAATTACGTGGTTAGTTTAGACAATGTTGCCTTCTCGAAAGCGCTTTGTAGACATGATCTCGTATTCACAAACGACCTGTTATACTATAACTAAACAGATAGCAGTCGCTCGTGATGCAGGGCAAGTCGGCGGAGACGGTCAGTCATTTGCAAGCAGCTGTTGTGAAGAAAAAGCTTTTTGAATTCGGCCCTTGTTTTACTACTATAATTTGACGAAAGAAAACTTCGTTGTTTTAGCCGCTCTTGCATGTATGTATGCCTGACAGTAGAAGGCGCTGATGAAAAGTACAAAACAAGGACACAACTGCTTGATCATTAGCGCATATTATTCATCGTTTGTTTGAGGTCCATCAAATATGCGCCGCTCTTGTTTTTTAGTGCTATTAACAAGTTGCACGACATTACTAGCAAAGTCACCTGGTTCTCACTTTAACAGCACCGATTGCAACGCGTTCACTGGCGGCTTGTGTTCACCTGTGGCCGACCATGAAGGCAGTCAATTGGCCTGTGCAGCGCGTCGAAGAATTACATCCCCACTAGTCACTTCAGCAAATCTTTCAAATGGAGATTAAGTGTGAACGATAACATTACGTTATTCGCAGAAGCAATAAGCGCGTGCTTTTATGGGCGGAAGCGGAACCTGCTTTAGGCTAAAAAGATTTCTGAAACATGATCGCTGTTTGGTCTAGAGCTCTAGCCCATTGCTTCCTTCCCGCGCAGTCCACCTAATTATGGGCTGCGGGGCAGGGCCAACCAGGAATTTTGACCTGGAGAGTAAGTCCACGATTTTGTAATGATGCCTTTTCTGATGCTATTCTTTGTCCCGCTTTTCGCACTTCGTGAGTGGTCTGAGTGACGCTCCGCCGGTGTTATCAGTGGGATCAGCTGGCATTGAACGGTGGATGAAAAGAGTCTATAAAATCGAGCAGAAGGCAGCACCACAAGATCGTGTCCATGGTTGCCTTTCCATTATTTGATGCCTAAATAACTAATTCCGTGAGAGGGAGTAACAGCAGTCCTCCATTTGTTTCAACTGAGTGAATAAAACAGTGTTTTCTATACCTTGTTCAGAAGACATGTAAGGCTTTGTGATTTCACGATAGTACCGAGAGAACTCTGGTACGTACGCCGCCGTGGGTGTTCCGTATTTGAAGCTACAATGCTCTCGATTAGGTGCCATGCGAAGCTCAGCGGTCGTGCTGTTTGCTGCCTTCGTCGCGACCTGGCTTGTCTCGGCGTCGGCAGTGCTGGAGACACAGACGAAAGTGTCTGGGCCTGCGCGAGCAGAAGGTGAACTAGTGAGCTGGCCAGAAGACAGGAAGCAGAGCGACAGGAGACTGGTACGCATTCAACCCAAGTTATATACGGAGCCAGGCGTAAGCGTGTAGGCTTAACAAGATGCGTTACGTTTCAACAACAACAACAACAACAACAACAACAACAACAACAACAACAACAACAACAACAACAACAACAACAACAACAACAACAACAACAACAACAACAACAACAACAACAACAACAACAACAACAACAACAACAACAACAACAACAACAACAACAACAACAACAACAACAACAGGCGCCCACATTTTCCGGCATGTCTGCGTGGCAGGAATGTTTGTGCAGGCCGATCGTTTAACCTTCTTCTTGCACGGCACGGATGATTTACCCCGTACAGTGCGCGTTTGCTCATGGCGGCAAAAAAAAAAAAGAAATATTGTGAAGCAATTTATGGTTTCATGGCGAGCCTTGCAAGTGCTCCACACCCAACGCTTTTGCTGTGGAATGCCCGCATCCCGAAACAGTTGGTGCGCTTGAAATAATCTGAAAAAGAAAGAAAATATTTTGCGAGACGAGCCGCAAATTAACATGTCTTAAGAACGAAAGGCTTTGTGACTTAATCCCGAGAGCCCTCGACGAAGCGCACACCCAGACTTATTTCTGTAAGCAGCGTACATACGTAACATACGCCCTCCGCAGCAATAGAAAACAAATTAGTGTTGATTCGCATGTACAACGAACACAGATAAATAGCTAGATCAATAAAATATAATGATGTGCGAGTTTCCAGCCCACCATAGCCAGCTAGCCGTGTCTATCATTTCGTCTTCAGTCA